>NC_091946.1:30605619-30943119 GCF_041260155.1 Ptychodera flava
TATTAAATTTAAATAGTCTCAGTTAAGTCTTTCTCTTCGTTTCTTTAAGTGGAAGGACTAAATCTCGATAAATTCAGAAGATCAATACGACACAATAAATTCATATTTTTCGATTTCGACATGTGAACAGAATAACTATACCCGCATTCTCCACCATGTGTTACCTCGGGGAATCGCCATGCAAGAGGATGTCGGGATACAGAAACAGCGTAGAGACTCCAAGTCTTCAAAGATAACACCGTTTATTTCTTATAAATGGATGTTACATATTGCCAGATAGTTCCTTCTCTTAAGAAGTTGTCCCTTCGTCTGAGCTGGTGTTCGTAAAGACACCTTGTATATACAATTCAATGCGTACAATCTTTTTTACATGCAAATGAAATGCAACGTTTCTCCCTGATAATACCGTATTTTGTGCCAAGGTACCTACATGTATCAATGGCCAACACCATAAATACGAGAACAGTATGTACTTGCTAGATTTCTCACATAACATATAGCCATTGCACATAATTAGCAAGTCTGAACCTGATTAATCAACCTTTATGCAGAATTGACGTCAAAGTCGATGACCTCTTTAACACTACTTTTGTATTGAGCACTTTGAAATATATATATATATATATATATATATATATATATATATATATATATATATATATATATATATATATATATATATATATATATATATATATATAGCCAATGTGCAGTATTTCCTAATAAATGACCATAATAATCGTGATGATAATTGGCAAGTAATTGATGATGGTGTAGACTGTACTCAAAATTGTTAATTGTGGGCATACCATAAGTTCATCGCTGCCAAAAAATTGAAAACTGTTCAACGGGCTTGCGCTTTTTATTTGTAAACATAATTGTATACGCTATTGAGTTATCTTTCATTTTTTCCTTTCAGGGGATGATCATGAAATTCTCGATGGATGGGGATCATTTGAGGAGGTAACACCATTCATGAACGAAATGTACGAAGCAGCCAGAGAGAATTTCATTTTATTTCAACTTCGCGGTTTGAGAGAAGAACCGTCTATGCAACTGAGGTAAAGAAGGGTTATTTTTGTATAGATGTCTGCTCTGCACTGAATCACGGTCAAAAACACAGCGCTCTTGACGGACAGGGAATCATACGCGAGATTGACATGGACTCAAAGTGGTGACAGCTGAGTTACCGATTTTTTAATTATTGTAGGTCGAGTGTCCTTTTGTGGGTGTATGAGGTCAAAGTAGAAGTCAAAATGTTACATCTGTGGCTGCCATGTATTATCAATTAAGGTAGAATGCGCCTCAGCGACAGATATTTGGACTCTCAAACTTTTACAGTACTCTTTTTTGATCTACCACTTGTGGGGATTTCATTTCAAAGCTCTTGGTGTTAGTTTTCCGAAAAGTGGAAAATTTGTATTTCTCCATGGAGTTAAAACAGGGCTTGTGGGTATCAGGAATTTTAAATATCGCCCTCACAAGGGCGTTTTGAATTAAAAAACCGCCCTTTTGACCATATATGGGCATATTTAGATTACAGATGACTGTGTACCTTTAAGTGTAACATACATGTACAGTCATGCAAATTGACAGTACAAAATACAAATACCAATACTTAGACAAGTCACAGATAACATCTGCACTTTTCACTTACCTTTTTGTCGTTTGATTCTCTCTGCGACAAAAGCAAAAATATTGGACGACACTCCGTGCAGTGGCTTCACCCTCCGACGGATAGCGAAAGAAACCCGCGGATTGATCGAGGTCCCTTCACCTACATCGTCACATTCGGTGATGTGTGCTTTATGGTAAGGAAAGTAATTCTGTATCTACAAACATTACTTACATTGTTTGGCATCTGCATTCAACAAAGGTCATATTCTTGTCATGAAGATAGGAAACGAGGTGTTAGATGTGGACTTGGGCGATATAGATTCTTTGAGTCGTTCCACATTCATACAAGTGTGGAGACCAGTTTTGAATGTATGTCAAATCTTCCCATAGTGTATCTGACTGAGTTAGAGTAGACAGCTACAGGTATGGAATAAAATGTGCAAGGAAAGGAGTGTACAGTTACAAGGATGTGCAGAGAGAGAGAGAGAGAGAGAGAGAGAGAGAGAGAGAGAGAGAGAGAGAGAGAGAGAGACGTATGTATGCTGCTGTGTACTGATGGCTTGTGGTGGGCCGGGAAAATCCGGGGGTTGCATGCACAGAGGGGTTAGTAAGTTGCAAAATACTTAATGTTTCAAAATGATTTTAAATAGTTCAAGTATCTGTAATTGACACATGCAACAATAATATAGCTAGCGTTACCGTAGCTTGAACAGAAAAAGTACAATCTCGATATATCAAAATATCAAAAAATTTCTTTAGGAGTCGCAGCGGACATTTCTTTTTGAGTAGGCAGGGGTGTAAGATTTTGAAAAAAAGGCGCAATACGAATGATAACAGAACACGCCCGTATTTTTGATCATATAGTCTTAGGGAGCGTTCAGTTTTTACGGGCGGGGGGGGGGGGGCGGCAAAATCTTGTCGCCAGTGTTCAAAAAAATATAGACCCCCCTGCATTTTTCGTGAAAAAAAAGATGACCCCCCCTTTGTCAGACGAAAACAATTGATGACCCCCCCCCCCGCTGAAAAATAACTAAAACCCATATGTCAAATTTACCCGCATGGTTTGGATTTGAACTGGTACGCGGCGCACTTTATTCGTGTAGCAGAGATGCCAGTGCACAAACTTCTCAGCCACATCCATTGAAACGTCTGTTAATTAGGACGACTGTAAGGCAATTTTTAACTTCATTTCCATAGACAACTCATGTCCATGGACATTGTATAAAGTGAACTTTATTGGAGTGGTTCGCCAAAGGCAGCCCTCCAGGTAAGAGGGTCATGGGCCATTATGTAAAGTCAACTTTATTCTAGTGGGCCACCAAAGGTGGCCCGCCTGTAAAGAGGGTCGATCATGGCTATTGCATAAAGTAGACTTTACTGGACAGGGCCCCTGAATCGCACGGCCATTAAGATTGCTGTGGGGTATTACATAAAGTCAATTTATTGGAGTTGGCCGCCGCAGGCGGCCCGCCGGTAAAGAGGGTCGATCATGGCCATTGCATGAAGTAAACCTAATTGGAGTGGGCCGCCAAAGGCGTCTGCCCGTTAAGAGGGTCATGGGTAATACATAATGTATATTTATTGTAGTGGGCCGCCGAAGGCGGCCCGCCGGTTAAGAGGGTTGATCATGGCAATGGCATAAAGTGAACTTTATTGTTGGTATTATGTTTTTGAAAATGTGGTGACCCCCCCTTTCCTACCAGTGAAAAAGCGATGACCCCCCCCCCTTTGCGGATTCCAAAATTTTGATGACCCCCCTGGATTTTGCCGGCCCCCCGGCCGTAAAAACTGAACGGTACCTTATAGCTTTATTCAACAGGCTGTGGTTCAACTGCCCACTTTAAAAATATGAGAAAACTAGACATTCTCGGAGATTGCTAACAGCAATAACCGTATCATATACACAACAATATACCCATCTCTCTACTTTTTTCTGGCTGAGATGCACCACAATGAACCCCTTTCACTACCATCTTTCTGGCTGAGATGCACCACAATGAGCCCATTTCGCTACCATCTTTCTGGCCGAGATGCACCACAATGAACCCACTGCGCAACTATCTGTTTGGCTGAGATGAGTAGTAAGTTTTTGTTCCCTTCCGTGACAAATAAGAATTTTTACACCCATTTTATAGTCCATGAGCCAGACCCCCAAAATTGGTCGATTGGTACCATTTGGGTGGGCAAATTCCCCCATACATTTTCTGAAAGCCCGAAATCTGAACTTTCTGAAAATCTTTGGTGGACGTGTCTCAGAAGTAGCTTTCTGTCTCAAAAGTTGTTGTCATGGCAACCATACTAAAAATCTTAAAAGTTAAGAATACTATACAAAACTGACTATTCAGTGAACAGCAAAAGATATTTACATGATTTCATGACACATACTGTTACCTCACATTATGGCCTTTCAGTTGACCCCATGACCTTGAACATTCTGGGTCAAGGTCAATAGGTCATGCCCATAACATCTCAGAATTTCTGTAAAATCAAGCATTTTTCACAAATACTTTTCTGCTACGTTTACATAACATATAATAGAAACTCAAAAACTTGCTCAACAATAGCCACAGATGTGTGCTCTTTGAAATTAGTATGTTTTGTATCAGGGATGATGTCATTAGTGAGTAATTACCAAGGCAACCATATGTGTTTTTCAGTTATGCATGTAGCCTATGAGCCAGACCCCAAATTTTGTCAATTTGCTTCCATTTGACTCGAGTGGGAACAAAGCAGCCTTTTAAACCTGAAAATCTGAATTTTGAGAAAATCTTCATTGGACAGTTGCTGAATACGCTTTCATTGTAAATATTGTTGTCAAGGAATCAGCATTCAAAAGCATTAAAATTAAGCATACTATGTTAAATAGATTATCAAATACACGACAAAAGATATTTGATTGATTTAAGGATGCATATCAATAGTTCGCATTGCTTCTTAATTGACCCCATGACCTTTAGATTTGTAGGTCAAGGTCAATAGGCATTGCCTTCAGCAACTTAGAAATTGTTTAAGGTGGGATTTTTTTGGAAATAGCTTTGCAACATTTTTACCAAACCAAAAAGTACAAACATGAAAACCTATAGTCAGCTATAAGAGCTAATGCGCTCTCTTTAAAATACTAGTGTTTTTTATCATATACCTTGCTGACAGGGCGGCAATCATCATAGCAACCATCAATGCATTTTCAGATACAGTAATACAGTGACATTGGACATACCTTTGCATGTATAATAATGGTTATAAAATCATAACTTTTGTGTGCTAAGTACACAGCAATGTCAACTAAAGTCATATCGACAGTAAAAGAGGTCAAAAGGCAAATATACGTAAGTGTGTTTGATTGTTTAAAAACAAAATTTGGCAAAGTTTTATGTTTTTGTTTTCATGATTGAAGTAACATGTTCACTTATCAAAAATGAGTATCTGTGTTGGACCAACGTAGTTAGTTGGAGATGATTATAATCTTGTCAACGAGTAGACAAGTAGTCTGATCTCAAGAGATACCGATATACTATAACTTTTTCCGGATTTCATGTTGAGCTACCCTGTATCTCCAGATAAATGCTTTTGGTTGTTATTTTCCATTGGGGCGGAGCTTAGGTCACATGGGAAAAGCTTTACCAAGAGGCCTAGCAGCCGATAGACTTCTGCTGTTATGTATTGCTTAAAAATAAAAAGGGTCAGGTTTTGTTTGTAAATAAACTTTGTAATACTGATACATCTGCTTATGTTGATTTTAGGATCACTGAACAAGGACATCCTTGCAAATGAATGTATTACTATTATATAATAATGGGCTCTTGTTTTTCATCTCTACCATAAATATGCAAGTATTAGCAAAATTTGAAGAAACTGAAGTAATACCTAGGAACCTTTAAAGATAATTGTGAGAAAATTGTGTTTTTCAAACAAAAACGAAAAAAAAGGCCCAAAAATTTCAAGTACGAAACTTTTCTTCTCAACTTGAATAAACCTCACTCAGGTTGTCCCTAGAAACCCACATAACACATTTCAAAGTTGATAAAAAGGAAGAAATGCCCCAAAATATAAATATGTAAATTTCACCATGATTTGAACAAATCTAAATGAAATCAGCCAAATGAGTTGCATACCAGTGTTGAAAGCAATTAGACCAGCAGTTTCAGAGAATAAAACAATTGTTGATAGATGACGGATGACGACGGACAATCCACCTATCTGATATGCTCCACGTCACTGACAGCGGAGGTAAAAACTGCGTAACCTCCTTAATTCCTGAAAAATGATCGCTGTGTCGTGAATATCTTGGTCCAGTTAGTTGCGCTGATTTAATGACTGTCGGTTTCAATGTTACACATGTTGCTACAGCAAGTAGAATTGCAACTTCAGTTCGCCTTTTTTGAATCTATCTATTCGCCTTTTGTTGAAAGTTTTGAATTTTGTCTAGGCATGTACAATACACATATCATGCGCATACAATATCCGAGTAATTAAGTAACAAAGAAATCATCAACATATAAAATAATTCAGCTTCATGCGATATTTCTTATAAAACTGGAAAAGTGAGTTGTGTAAGTAATAAAATCAAACATCTTGAAATTAAACTTCACTAGTACTCCAGGGAGTGAATCATTTGCTGTACATCCTATTGGTTTTGTGCTCATATACTCACTTATTTTTTCTGACATGGAAATTCACTTAACCTTTGGTGATTAAAATACAATTAGTCACGTTCTAAATAATCTTTAATTTAATATATATTTCAATAAAGTAAAAAAGATTAAGTGGCATTTCTTTTTTCACGCAATATCATTGTCTCGATTGAGTTTGTGAAAAATTTTGTTAAATCTAACGTAATGGATATTTCAGAGGATGTTAATCAAAACAAGCGGGCGAAAAATGTGCAAATATTACGTCCACGTATCATATAAGGTGCTATGGCTCACATCTTAATAAGCTCGGGGAACTCAACTTTTGGAAAGGTTTGTTCAAAGCAACCAAAATTCGCAAATTTGAAACTGTATTACATATTGTATAATCTAGACTGCGGAGAAAAAGTGTTCCACAAGAAAACACCTAGTAGACTTGAATGTGAAAATTCAGTTCAATCTACTATTAACTGCAATCTGAGTCTAGGGTGTCACAAAGGGATGCTACAAATGTAAATACTGGAGTCTATCAGAAAAAGATGTATAATTTGTGAAAGAACAAAATATGTAATAAAGGGGCTAAACACGAGAACCCCTACATCAAGCAGTAGACTTGGGGCCAAACATAAGTCTTTGGGAAAATGCTGTAAATAGGATGATTGCTATAACGTCTAGGGGTATTGTAGCAGCAGAAGCACACTGCCACGGCAGCTGCTATACAGTACCCGACAGAACTAACGCAACAAAAGGCAAGCCTCGGACAGGCCACAGGCTTGCCATAGGCCAGCTCAGGCTCACATAGGCTTGCCTGGGTCTGCTACAAAAACCCTTGATTTTACAGAATGCACAGTCTGAGCTTGTGTTTGATAGCTGGCATACCTTTACCAACATTACCTTGTCGTGATTGGCGACAGCAGCTGGAAAATTTGTCGTAGCTTATGCTTCGTTGTTATAATATTCGACAAATATTCGATATAATGGCTAATATGAACACATCTTGTAAGACTGAAGGACAGCCAGGGGCGTAAACAAGTGACAAGATGGAGTTCAGTTCAGATACAGCGCTGTGATGGAGATACTTGTAGAGTTCAGTAATTTTTCCCCACATAAATGAAAATTGGTCAAGGAAAGAAAATTGGTCAAGGAAAGAGCCGATACCGTGCAACAAAATATTTGGAAAATGGAATTCGATTGTATTGTCGTAAATGTCCAGAGTCGTTCATTGCCGTCCACATGACGTTAGGTCGTTATCGTTCAGCTGTCAGTGAATCTGATTCCGCTGGAGCCATTCACGTCATTTCCAAACCCGTCGAATATGTTCTGACGAAGATTCGCCCAAGAAGAAAATATTCCTTCCCTCGCTATATATGTCGTTTTACGTTTCTGCCAAGTTTTCTTTAAAGTACGCCAAAGTTTTCTTTATTGTTCTTTAAAATGTATGGACAGGCATTATTTCTCATCTCAAAATAGTATATGTCCCAGGACAATAGTAAAAAAACACCCTAGCTGTCTTTATTTTTGGGCACATTACTAACGCTAGGATTTTTTCCAGAATCTGAATAACAGAACTATTATTGTTCAGAGTTTTCCACTGACTTTTGACAGCAGGGCGTGACATCTGGCCACATTTTAGGTAACAGAAAAAATTGTGTAGCCTGTCCATTTACCACTCAGGCTTCCGTTAGGAGATGAAGTGGTTCTGAAAGTTTATTTTTAATTTACTAAACAACAGACATCAAAACAGGTCCAATAATCATTATCATTCAAGGTAGCTAAGAATTTTACCAGGTCCAAGGGATTATCAAAAAATGACAAAAGCAATGGGGTAATCTTGAACCACGAAATACTTTTGGTACCACTTGTCCGGAATGGGTACGCGTACCCTGACAGCTAGCTGCCCCCATCAAAATTTACCTAAAGCGACAAATCTAATACAACGTTACCGGAAATTTGATAAATATCTGATAAACATTACGTCGATGCGCAGTTGGTTTGTTCAAGCGTTTGGTTGACACTTGATGTCTTGATATCGACAACAGGCTGCCCTGTACATTGTCCGCGGGTTCCGTAAAATTAGATATTAAATGTCTAAACCTTCGCCAATTTCAAAAGTAAGACTTTCTACAGCTGAGTAGCATACACACGCAGATCTAGATCGCTTAAATTTGATAATTTTCTCTTGATACATTTTCAGAAGCATTCCCTTGTCTTACTTGTTCGGCGTCGATTTTCATGATGAGCGTCCATTTTTAGTAATCCGCGTTAAGTACCCAAGGAGCCCTATACATGTAATTATAGGAAATACGTCAATCCGAAAACCACTGGCGCAACTGGGGCAGTAACGGGTTGTCTGATGAATCTGATTAAAATCAGATGTAGGGTACGCCGACGCCTATACGGTATTCTGCTGCTGTTACCTCACTGCACCAAAATACCGTTTAGACGTCTGATGACCTTTTAAGGTGGTGTGGCATGAAAAAATGTGATTTTGGGCAATTTTCACCTTTTTACATAAATCAGTACGACATATACTACCACCTTGTGAGGATTGCCTTTACATGCATGCATGCTTTGCGTGCAAACTATCAGACTGCTGTCTGGAAAGGAAGCCTTGCTAAATTTTCATGAAGGGCATGGTTGAGTTATTGAAGACCATTGTTTGTCAATCAAATCGATAAGGGGCATACCAGGGTTGTTGGAGTTTGAGGCATGTAAATGTTCAAAATAGTGCAAATTTCCGCCATGTCAATGTCTGGTAAACGAAATAAGGTATACTCCGGTATATATAATCTCCTGACATATGGAAATATTGTTGAGTTTGAAGAACAGCTAGGTTACTGATGATGATGATGATGATGATGATGATGATGATGATGATGATGATGATGATGGAGAAGAAAATAATAATGAGGATCAATGTAAAGATTGTTACCTAGATATTACTACTTTCTTATGAAATGCTTTATAGTGTGTTAGTGGTGGTTGACTAATGTACGTAAGAATTACTGGTACTGTATTTTGATAAAACCCATGCCAGGGAAAACGTAGAGGATCATAGAAAGTCAACATAACATTGGTCGTTGGTCATTTGTAATTAGTAATTTAACGATGAACGTTAATATGTTTGTTTTATTTAATGCTATTTACTTTTGATCAAGCGCGAAACAGTAGTTTTATTATTAGCTTTATCAGACACATTTCATTTTGTTATCTATCGTTGATATATTTACGGCTGATGTCCAGCAGCTTTAAAAACTTATTTTTGACTGGTCTATTTCTTTGTTAGATCAGGTGCGGGCCACGCATATAAAGGTATAAGTACTGGGGCTCAGTACGTTGTTCAAATTGTCACGTTAAAGTTCAGATGTCATGTCACTAATGATTTTGCATTTACGTAAACGTTCGAAAAAACATTAAAATGACACGTTTGTTTACAGTAGTATGAAAATTCTGAAGATATACATTTTTGGCCAATACGTATAGCTATAGCTAATAGCTGTTGGCTCTTAGCTAAATATAAGCTTGTTGATATTGCTTATCATTGATAATTATGATGTTTAATACAAACTGGTACCATAAAATACTCTTTCCGTGTAAAAATATATACGTAACACCATAGAAATCACCATTTTATTCTACGTTTAACCTTATTCTTTCATTGACCTTGACCTTGGTTTGAAAAGAGCATCAGACAATGTGGTCAAATTTAATACCGGTAGAAGCCACATGTATCGTTTATCAAAGACAAGAGTGCATCTTTGCTGACAAGAGTGCACCTTGCTTGAAAATGTCAAAAAGTGCACAACAAAAGAGACCTGAAATGTAAACTTTCCATGTTTTGAACTTTGACCTCATTTGGTCATGTACGCCTGACCTTGACTTTGTGGTTACATCTTGAGTGAAAGTTAGAATGTGTAACGTATCCTATTTATGTTATCAATTTTGGTATGAACATTTTCATAAAGCAGGATATTCACTTTTGTATACAATTGTACTTTCTAAATAATTCAGATGTTTGTTTCTATGGCAACGGTTTTCACCCATTACTAAGCTACCAAAACTTTTCAGAAAATTCAGAGTTTCAACTTTCAAAAATATATTAAGTGTGAGATTGCCCTCTGCTTGCCCCAAATAGTACCAATTGACCATAATTGGGGCCTGGCTCATAGAGTACATGTACAACTGAAAACACACTGATGGTTGCCTTGGTAATTACTCACTACCAACAACATCCCTGATACATAACATACTAATTTTCAAAGAGCACATATCTGTGGCTATGTCTGAACAAGTTTTTGAGTTTCTATCATATTTTATGTTAATGTAGCAGAAAAGTATTTATGAAAAATGCTCTATTTTATCGAAATTCTGAGATGTTATGGCATGACTATTGACCTTGACCCAGAATGTTCAAGGTCATGGGGTCAATTGAAAGGCCATGATGTGAGGTACCAGTGTCTGTCTTGAAATCACGTAAATATCTTTTACCGTTCCCTAGAAAATCAGTTTTATCTAAAATTCTTAGCTTTTAAGATTGTAAGTATTGTTGCCATGACAACGACTTTTGAGACAGAAAGCTACTTCTGCGACCTGTCCACCAAAAATTTTAAGAAAGTTCAGATTTTGGGCTTTCAGAAAATGTATGGTGGAATTTGCCCACCCAAATGGTACCAATAACCTATCTGGCTCATGGACTATTATTCATTTATCTAAAGGGAGCGAAGGAAAAATTAACCATCCATGTAACTAAAGTATGACCCTGACCTATATATGAACTCATGCACGCGCGACAATTTTGGCGCAGCAGTGCATTGTCCTGAACTAAGCGGGGAAATTCCCTGCTGAGTCAGGTCCTGGACTTGCGCAATGTGCTATGACTCACTAGGTAATCCACTATCAGTACATCTGTCGGATCATTTGTTAGATAGATTCCGACTGTGCTGCAGCTCTGTACAGCTCCTTAAGGATTCCAGTGCCCGTTCCAGTGCTGATTTTTGTCTTCTGGATGTAAGTATATACTCGTTTTCTAGTTGTGTGAATTTACTATGTTTTTCCTACGCCTATCGGAACGAGATTTTCACCTATTTTAGTCCCTACCAGAACACTGTTGCGCAATACCTTTTCCAGTAGGGACTTTCCGGTAGGGAACTTTCGCAATACCCTTCCAGTTGCTTAGCAACTTGTCACGTGGTTTCAGAGGTCTGAAAGTCTACAGTTTTCAGAAACATTTTCTGTGGAATTTTTTCTGAACCTAACTTTCATATCCATTCAATCCATAATGTCTTAGGTATCTTTCCAGAGGAGGACTAAATCCTTCTTGTTTTTGTATTTCTAGTGCCTGTTTAAATATGTTCTGAATAAGTTCTGACTCGTTTTCTGTTGTTGCACCTTTTTCTTGTATTTGAGTAAACAACTGCTTATATTGCACATAATAATGTTTATACTTCTCTCTTCTTTTTGATACTCCAGTTTTTCCTTGTATACATCAATAATAACACCTGGTACAGGCGTCAAAGCTATGAGTACCGGAACTGTAGGAATTGCTGCTATTACAGCAGAGCTTACAAGAATTCCTTTAGTAATATTAAGAGCCATATCAATTCGACCCATTAATTTATAACTTCGTCGATATGCAGCACTTGTTCTTTCTATGTAATCGGCCAATTGTTCAACGCTTTCAACAACTGAGATGTGCATTTTTTTACTGTATATGTAAGGGGGGATAAAAAATAATTGTAGTAATATAGAAATACAATATGGCAGAAGGAGGAGAAGATATACCACTCCAGGATTTCGATGATGCAAATTTAAATGATGATGACGCTACTGCTGAAACATACTTTATAGAAGATAATGCCCCTGCAGAAGCCGATCCTTCCATGGATAGCCCGCAGGTGGATCTTTTGGCTAAACTTAGAGTAGATAACAAATTAAGTATGGTTAAAAAATTCTTAAAGGAGATTAAAATTACTGATCCGGATGCACTAAATGTATTGGTTATGGAATCTGAGATTAAGGATGGAAAGCTGTATTATAAAAACCTCAAGCTGTCTAAAGATAGAGGAGGTGGATTTTATAAGCTCACCACATTAATGAGAGAAAAAGGAGGACATGAATTTATGAGAGATGTATTAGGAGGTCGCTCTAGCGCAGAGCCCGAATATGTGAGTCGTACATTGTATTCTGAAGATGTGAAAAATGATAAAATACCGGCTGAGAAGATGACGCCAGAAGACATGGGTGTATACAAAGATGAACTGACATTCTTACGGCAAGATGCTTCTGGTAATGCAGATAAAATACAAGCTTTTGAAAATAAAATCGAACAATGGAACAATCTAAACCCAGAATATAGAGCTATTAATGATGAATTAAAGATTGCGAATATGCGTATTAGCGACCTTAACAATGAAAAAGTTAAAATAAGGCTAGAGAAAAGAGAAGTTGAAAAACAGTTAGAGGAAATTCCTGTAGAACACACCCAAGCAAAAGAAAAAGCCGAGAAACTACTAGCTGAACTTATAACAAGAGAAGCTAAAATTGACAATCGAATTGAATACGAAAATGGTAAGATTAGCGTGGCACGTGAAAGTCTGGCTACGACTAGGTCTCTTCGTGATGTAATTTCCGATCCAGAATTATCACTCAGGCTGAAGCTGACAGAGTTATTTAAACGGAATGGTATTACAATAGCTGCATTACTTACTGCCCTTGGAATGACAATATCAACAATTGCCCTGGCTGTAACTAAAGGAGGAGGAGGAGCTGGAGCAGGAACTGGAGCAAACGCAGGAGGTTCAGGTCCGCCCAAAGTATATACAAAAGCGAAAGAAATTGTAAAGCAATTTGGCGAATGGTTAAAAACTTGGCCGCAAAAGTGCTGCTGCAATACCAGGTTTAATCGGCTCCCTTGTCAGTTTTCTATTAAAAACAGCAGGATCGGTTGTCGGATTTGTTGGAGAACAGCTATGGATATTTTTAACTGGATTAACATTAGTCATTATAAATAAAATTATGTACTAATATATGGCCGCGCATGTTTGGTGAAAAGAATATTGCAAAGTTTCTTTCTAAAAATAAAGACCTGTTTGGTTTCTCTGTCGAATTGGAATGGTGCAAACTTCGGCGGGTAAATCGCCATATCCTTCGAGCAAATCCAGGTGTCCGACTCAAAGATGATAATCTTTATCATAACATTTTAGCTTTCATTAAAGAATGTCAAAAGACTAACTTCTTTAAGCGACTAGAATTCATAAACGTCTTTCAGGAGATTGACAATGATGAAATGGAAGTCCAACATTTACAAGAATATTGGGTTCTTCGATTGATTCGCGACACAGGCAATCGATTTATCTTTCAGGCAGACGGAAATATTTACGTAAAGATGTGATTTTTTCTTCTAAGTCATTATATACACGAAGTGAAAACTAATTTTCTTTTCAACTGTAATTTCTTTTTTCTTTCTACTATATACATTACACGAAAAATGGGGTACGATAGATCATTATTACCGACTTTCAGCAACCGAATACCGAAGGGAACGAAGTCAGAAAGAACTCATCATGTGATTGCTCATAATCCAAGTGAGGCAGATCCAGGCCAGACACTTATCATACGATGTCCGAAGTTAGAAAGCGGAGTAGTACTAGTTCCAGATACTTTCGACCTGGTTTTTGATCTCGAAGTAAATGGGAGAGAATATAACCGAGTAGTACAAAATGTTGCAAAAAATTTGGTGGAGCGTATGGAACTCAATTTGAGGGTCAGGCACTTTTCAATTTGAATAAATATAACCTTATTGAATGTTATCGCGATCTCTTCAAACATAAAAAGGAGAGACGAACATGACACTGTACGGATTCAGAACGAAAATCTAAGAAAATTGAGAAGCGGTGCGACCGATGCAGATGCCGCCGTCGTGAACGATAAGTTACTTTTCGACACATATAAAACAAAATATGCTATTCGTCTCACTCATCCCCTCATAACAGGCCATGGAGTTGCATATCCAAAAGCGTTAGGGAGTCATATTGAATGGGAAATTACGTTGGCACCCGCCTCCCAATTACTTGTCAGTAATCAGGTTGTTACAGCCAATTATAAATTAAAAAACATTCAAATGGAATACGAAACAATTTCTGATTCCGTACTCGCGAGAGATACTGCTGGTTATTACAACAGTGGGAAAAGTTTTCTCTACGAGCATATACATTATTTTAGAAAAATACCATTCAAAGAATCGGACACGGTTATCAATGAAAATATAAATGTACCACGACGTAGCATTAGAGGTATCTTATTACTCTTCACTAAAAATCAGAATCAGACAGAACTGAACAGTGAACTTTTCTTTAACCCCTCCATTGAATCTGTGTCTGTATCAATCGAAGGCATTGCAAATAAAGTGTACGCTCAGAAGATGATACCAAGACAATTTTGGCGAGAGGTGCGACGGTATTTTGCTGAAGATAAAGATTGGTGTGAAATTGATATAGATGAGGTTGATTATTTGAAGAATAAATTCTGTCTGTTTATCGATCTGCGTAGTTTTAAAGATATTGAGTTTCATGGAAATGGTTTAAAAGTAATGAACACAAAGGACGGAATACAGCTTGAGATCCTGAAGAAAGATGCCTCGTGGGGTGGCGACGACGCTCACAATGATAATATATTTGCCCACGTTTATGTTATCAGTGATGCCCAGGTCTCTGTTGAAAATAGTAAATTAAAGTCTTTACAATTTTAAACCGTAACTCATTCCTATCGGCCGTGTTTCTGCCAACCATTCGCCCGTGTCCAGATTATATAACTGCACACGTTTGATATCATTTGGCGCCATCATGATTTTACTACGCTTTTCACTACGGATTTCTCCAGCCTTTTTCCGTACAAACTGTACAAATTGTGCCGGCTCGGGCTCCTTCCCAGTTTCAAATAGATCTTTATAATCTTCAAAGTTCAAATGTTTTCTAACACAAACATCTTTAACCCCTTTATTTTTTTTCGTCTCGGAAACGGGAGTTCGAAAAGCATACACTTTCGAGCGTATGCCGACAAAATCAAGAATAGGTTCACCATTCAACTCATCTTTAAATTTACCTATCACTTTTTTATTAATCTTCGGGAAAGTTGGGCCACCCACTCATCCCACTAGTATCATATATAGACTTCTCACCATTCTTTTCAACATCTTCTCGGACTATATCATTGAAAGTTACGTCCGGATCCGGGATCGGTACACTGTAAACAAAACTGTCAGTATCCATGTAGGCTAATCGTATTCCAGGGAACTGAGCCCGAAAGTAATTGTAATGCGTCTCATACATAGCAGCTTAGAAAGTTCCAGTACTGCGGCGCCGATGAAAACTGGTTTTACATATCTATGCTCATCCGTTTTCAGTTCCAGTAGGGCACTGTCGCAGGAATCGCCATCCTCTTCGGAAGTTATGAAAGTTATATGTTTCGTCTTTGGATTATACTTCTGAATCTTTTTACGCCACTATCCGTACCGTTCCAGTCCGAAACAAATTTAAAGTCTCTGTACTTTCGAACATCTTCTATTGTCTTACCGAACATTGCATTATTCATCAGCTTATAGAAATTCTTTTCGAAATCTGTCTTCCCGTTTGCCCTCATTTTAGTGTTAAAGTCAATATATTTCGCGAGACATGCCCTCTCATCGAAAGCAAGCACCCGATAAATCTTTTTCAATCTCATTCCCATCCGAAGATAGAATTCCAGCAACTTGTAGTGTAAGACGTATCTCTCTCTGTCCAACACACTTGTAATCAGTCGAGTGCCCTGGCCCGGAAAATCGAAGTGATGCGGCGCTAATGGCAAATCGCTGTGTTCTTCATGTAATTCGACCGGATATTCTAAGTCTACTTCTAGAAAACTTGGTGGAAAGGTGGCGCCGGGTCCCCACGCCCCGCCAGCTCTGCCGGCTCCGCCTCGGCCCCCTTCTTCCCATTCGTCCCACTCTTCCATCGTCATCCAATGAAGTCCGCCCGTAGGCATTGCCTGACTCATTGCCCAGCCGTAGAGATTGTTTGCATCGAGATATTTTATTTCGGTCACCGGCTTCTCTGGATCGTAATTCCCGCCAGCTTCACCAGCCCCCTCGGCGGCGACGTAAGCAGGATGATTTGTCTGTAAGTAATGAATATTACACTGGCTGATACCGCCTCGAATTCCCCTCTGTACGAAATTCATCTGCTCAGCATCTTGAATGAGCCCAAATTTATTACCCGTGTAAAGTAACATAGCATCCCATGTCAAGCCAGGCGCTGACATGTAATGGGCCGGATCTAACTTATACGCTTTTAAACATGTGTCACGGAAATTTTCGAATATATTTGCAAGAAGGAGAACGTCAGTCTCGCAATAGAATTCCATATAATCTTTAATCGTACGACATCCAACTTCGCCCCATACTCGCAATGCATGTTCGTAATCGGACTCTGAAATCCCCTCTTCCGTCAATTCGCTATAAAATTTACCCCTCTCCGGGAGCTCCTCCTCTCCCAGTCTGTCAACCGAGTCTAAATATTCGTAGGGGAAGAAACCTTTCGCCCTTTGAATGTCCGGGTACGAAAGTGGTACCGTCCACCCATCCTCCGGCACAGTTTTTGCCAACTTCGCCAATGACCCCATCATCAACTGAGCACTATCCATAAACTTTATAGAAAAGAAACGTTTCTTTATCTCCCTCTCCCCTCCGGCAACAACAATTGAGGCACTAAAAATAAATGTTTTCGAGAGACCCATAATTCCACCATTGCTCGTCTTAGCTATGATTTTAGGCTCTGGTCCGGTACCCCCATCATCTATTTCATGTAATTCTTTCAAAATAAAAGAACCATCGTATCCCTTGAGGTTGTGAAAGTAGATAGGAATGGTTCTCGACGGGCGACATCCCTCGCAATAAAAAGTCGCCTCCTCCTTCACTACTCGGTATCCTGCCGGCTCTCCACATGCAATACAGACTGGATCATCGTAATTAGAAGGATCTTTCATCGGTATTATTTTCCAATAATACGATTTCGAATAATACTCGGCCCGTTCTTTCATATCCTTTAGAAATTCTGTAACACAGGAGAGACCTGTGAATGTTCTTTTACCATAAACGTGGGCCTCGTTCCGAAGGCGCCCCACCGTTCCACCATAACATACGAAAGACAAATTGGAATATGTCGACCGGTCCCCTTCTCAATAATTGCCTCAGTATCTGCATAGACGACGTAGGGAGAAGGAACCTTCTTCCGATGTCCTTCGAATTGACATACTTCCTTAGGAAAAACTGGCTGGGCGGCGTCTGTTCCACAGTATACCTGATGTTTTTCTAACTCTTCTGTTGACTTAAAACCTCTTTTACAAACCGGGCAAATACACTTCCTTCTGTGCTTATTCTTACGATTAGTATGAGAATTAAGAAGACGATTTAACGAAGTAATTGGCACGAAGTGACCCCCGCCCTCCCCACCAACTATCAGTAATATATTTGCACCCGATCCTCTCCAGAACGGTCCCGCTCCGCTGCTCCGCTATATAACACAGTTATGTCTGACGGGTCGGGATCGGACTCGTGGATCTGAAACACTTGAAGTTTACTCCCGGATTTTGCTGCTCGAAGCGCCTGAATACAGTCAGATCGGCGGGCGTAGGAAAGGGAATACCTTCCCAACAGTAGTCAGCCATAAATGGAGCGTACGTATTCCAGTTTCTCCTTACCTGACCACCCCTCTTTTCACGAAACTCGGATCGCTCAACTTTATACTTGCTACGACGGCATACTGAAAACAATTCTCGACCCCCACCGGTAGAATAAGATCGCTAACACAATGCTTATTTTTTAACCATCCGGGAAGTTGGACTGCGCCAGCCCCGAGTAAAACTTCTACTAGAATTACTTCAAAATTAAGTATCTCCTCGAGAACGAGACCAGAACCCTCAACAGCTTCAATTGTATCAAGCATACGATCGTAGCGATCTATTAATTGTTGCCCCACATCCGCCCCTCTTACATCTTTTGTGTATGTATCTTTTAATTTAACAGGCAATGTACGATTTTGTGTATTACCAGTTTTCGGATCCGATAATTTGACTTCCATTTCTGTATAAAACAGTACATCTTTCCCCCTTTGACCATACCTTCAATATCCACCAGCTCCCCGATATCCTCGACTCGCTTGACTTCAGGAAATTCTTTCGTAAAACTGCTCCCTTGAATGCTGTATGTAATCGACGGGCCATATAATCTTTATGATATATACTATCCTAAAAATTTTTAAAATGAAAAATAATTATTCTATGATAGGTCATCAAAATCCACTATAATATTTTTGTCAGCATTTATTTGTTTATATATCTCACCTAATCTTTCTAAGTCGACTAGTTCTTCCGCATCTTGAATTTCTGGTTTATTAGGCGCAGCACAAAATAACCTCTCAACAGTGAAAGAAAGGCCACGCTTACTTAAGCGCGGTTTAAATGCTAAGAATTCTATCTTACTACCTTTCCTGATATTACGAGGTACAATAGCAGGATTTTCTCGGACTGGCAATGGGCTCACTGTTTTAAAAGCACAGTCAATTTCTTGAACCATATCAATACATGTAGCGAAATCGTCCCCTCTCTTAAACCGAAATTTAAAATACGCAACTGGCTGCGCCCCGCTCCCTCGCTTCTGATACACTTTAGATGGATTGTAAAATCCGCAGGAATTCCCTTCGGTGACGGTTCCGATAGTATTCTTGGAGTGAGCGGCCAGGCTTGCAGCATAACTTTTAGCAGTGCTTGCATCGAAACTTTCACCTAGGGTACGGAATATTATTAAATCGGTAAACTTTTGAAGACTCGGTTGCCAACGGACACACATTTCATCGCATGTAGCAGGATCTTTAGAACCGTACTTAGGTCCGATGGGGAAAACTACTTCTAGCTCACTGTCTACGTATATGAAAGGATCTACCAAATATTCTTCAAATATGAGTTTGCCGTCACTGATTTGAATATTCTCTTCTCCGGTTTCAAGTATTTTTATTGCAGTTGAAATAGAAAGGATTGTCATTGTCTTATCGTATATATCTTAATAAAAATAATTTAAAAAAAATTTTTTTCTATGATATAGTACCCAAAATGTCATACATATTCATAAATGGACCAACTGGAAGTGGTAAGAGTTACGATGCAGTAAATTTGGCGGAGACTCACGTACCAGAATTTGACACTAGTTTTTCCAGCAACATTGCCGACTTTTATAATGGGCGCCACGTTTCGATTGCCGATTTTCAGAAACAGTTTATAGATCATACTCTTAGTTTACAATATCAGGCTGGGGAGGGCCTCCCTTCGGAACGCTACATTATTTGTGACTCTTCCATAATTCAACATCTAACTTTTTCTCGAATCCGGGGCGTGGCAGCGGAAGAAAAAAAGATTGTTTCTAGAGCATTTGACCATTTACACAGTTTCATTATCATATTCAAAGATATGCCCTGGGATTATTGCAGGCGGAATGTGTTGACTCGAGCCAGGTCGTACGAAATAGCCGCCTTAGAAGAACTAGAAGAGATTCACAACAAGTTCAAACAGACTTTCTTAGAAATTTGCCACGACTACAGACTTCCATGTTTGGTAATTCGGAACGCTCTTACGCATGAAGTTCTCAATAATATACTTAATCCAACAATTGATACCGAGACAGTCGGGCCAGTAGAATATCCACGAGCTTTTGACTTTGGAATTGCATGGAGCGGCGGCAGCCAAGGATTTTTAATAGACGGTTTCAGCAAGGAGGAACTTGAAAAAGCGTACTATCCACCTTGTAAAGAACAACTAGAACAACCTCGAGTCTCACTCAAGAACCTACACAAACTTCTTAATGCTTGTGAAACAGTGTGTGCTTATAATGCTCCGTTTGACTTACAGGCACTTGATATGATGCTGAAGGAACCTTACGGTTCTGTAAGGGGCTTTGAAGTTACTTGTCTATGGCTCATGTCAGTTGTGTACATTATACTTCAACCAGAACTTATCGATAAAGCTGAAAAAGGGGGACTCGAAAGAACGGACTATGGCAACATGAGAAGTCGCTTTGAAGATCTTGCAAACTTAATATGTTCAGGAACCGAGGTACCACCTCATCCACATACTGCCGAAAAAGATGCAATAAGTGAACATTACTTACGACAGTACATGATAAATACTTGGCCAGGTGGGGGGTGGAAGCGAGGTGGTAAACTGACACTTTCGGCTTTCAAGAAATTAAGACTTCGTCCATGGTACTTACTGAATAACTTTCGTAAATACTTACGTTAGTACTTACGTAGTACTTGACAAGTACCAGCACAGGAACTTACGAAGAACTTACGTAGTACTAATAACATTTTCCTCCGGCTCCCAACTATTGAAACTTTCTGGATAACCTTTCCATTTTATCAGATAATATTTCTTTCCTCTAATTTTTTTCGTCTTCAAAATTCGTTCTACTCTGTACAGCTCGTCGGCTCCCCGTTCCGAAAGGGCGCTCTGAAGTTCATCGGAGTAGAAAGTGCCGAGTATTTCCTCTCCATTCAGATCTTTTATTTTGTAAACTGGTGGTGTTCCTAGTCCAGCTGCATACACCACTTTTGAAACCACGAAAATCTCCTCTGTCCAATTTGGTAAATATCCTTTCTTAAAAGTGGTCTTGTATTTTGTAATTCGGACCCGTTCTCCCGGCTTGAATTCAGGGTTAACTCCCCCGGCTGCCAACTCAGGACCGAATAGTGTATAAAATGCCTGCCAATCGTTCTCCTCTGTTACGTCCCTGGGTTTCATTTTGATACTTCCGTGTACGGTGTTATTGTAATTGTCAAGAAGTTCTGGTAGAATAGGGAGCCAGGAACGTGTCTGTCTGTATGTGAAGTATTTCCACATCATCGTCTTGAGGGTCCGATTAAAACGTTCAACGACGCTAGCTTTTTTGTCACTGTAGGTGTGAAACCAATGAATTCCCACCTCCTGGAGCCACCCCTGCATTTTTCGGTTAGTAAATTCCCGCCCCTCATCTGTCTGAAGTTTGTCGGGCCTTCTCCCGGATTTCTTAATCACGTCTTGTAGCGCCTGCAACGTATCATCAGCCGTTTTTGACTGTATCGGCCTGGCCCATGCATATTTACTGAGTACATCGATTACTGTTAGCATGTATCGAATGTTACGGTTCTCTTTTGCGAACGGGGGAGGGAATTCCACGAGGTCAGCCTGCCAAAACTCGTCCACCGATGTTACGAAAACGCGCCGGCCGCCCGTAGCACGAGTACGAGGTACCGGTTTATGTAGATTATAAGTTAGCTGAGTTTTTAACCAGTCCTGCACCTCTTTCTTAGTAACGTGGAGTCCGCTGGCCCGTGCTGCGTCATACAATTTTTGTACACCTCCAAAACCAGTTTTCGGGTTGTAATATAATTCTCTAAGAGCTCGTCCTTCAGCTTCCATAATTGCTATATTATACGAAAAATTTTATGTCGTACGGATGCTGTAAACGAAATACTAGTTTACTGAATTGTGTATTTTGCAATCGACTGATTAGTGAATCTGCCTTCTGTTTTGACATCCTCATTCCATATTGTTTTATAATAGTGTTGTTGTCTATCTCGCTCGGTGTGAAAAATAGTACTAACATCTGTATGTTTTCCCTGAATGGTTTACTAATACTAGTATATTGTTGAGTCAGAACCCAGACAGATAATCTGTCGTGTCTTGAGCTGAAAGCAATTTTGACTAAATTGTCACTGCGCTTCTTCATATCTTTGCACGCGGCGCAGTCGTCGAGTACTATTAAAGTGTTTGTACCGGCCCATTCCTTATGTACGAAGGCTAGTGTATCATCCACAGCATCATGTCCGACCGGAAACACAAATACGTTGTCATCTGTGAAAATGAATCTTTTATTGTACGTTTCATTGTTCATGAATGTCGGACAAATGAAAACTATATATTCGAATTTCCTTAAGTACGGACCGGTGAGGAGGTCCATTACAAATTCTGTTTTGCCAGAACCTATCGGTCCAGTTATAATCATGTTGAATGGTGGGGTTGCGTATATTGACATTTCCTCTGGATCTATATACTGTACATAAATGAACTGATTCTCTCTTCTAGTTCTTTTAAGGTACTGGCTCGAGTTAGATGAAACATAATTTCCAGTCACATCGACAGCATCTGAATGAACTATATATTTAGTGACTTTATTCCAGTACCTACAATGTACAATAGTAATGAATATTGCTAAAGATAACAAACCAATTTTGCTGAATTCGTGAATAGGGTCTGCGGTGAGTGTTGCAGATGCTGCCCATTCCGAAGGCGGGGGGAGGGGAGGGGGATCCCGACTCGTATCAGTCGCTCCCCTTCGGAACGCTTCGGGCTCGTCCTGCCACTTCACAGGATCCGGACCCCCTCCTTCCATCTCATGTATAGCACTTTCTCGAACTTCCGTGTTTATATCACCGTTCACCCCGAACACCATAGATTCTGTTGCGTATTGCAATTCATTATTATAACCCGAGATTGCCGGGCCCGAAATAATAACCATCTCAGATGGTAAGAGAAGTAAATTGGGTGAAACTGCCATATCAAGTTTGACACCAGTATTCATTATTGTGTAAAATAATCGCAATCATACCAATCCATAATCCAATAACACTAGGTCAAAATTTGTAAGACAATAGTTGTAAACATAGACACAAAACAGCACAGAACAGACAGTAAATAGACGGTACAAACAAAGTCAAATTCATGAAAGAAAGATATATGGACCTCTGGCCAAAAGACCAAGAAGTGATGTCAGGTGTTTCGAAAATAGTAAGCGCATCCTGCCCCACATGTGGCACCCGCCATATATCAATCTGTAAGTCAGATAGGTAGTGGTCACTGATG
Source organism: Ptychodera flava (assembly GCF_041260155.1). Lineage (NCBI taxonomy): Eukaryota > Metazoa > Hemichordata > Enteropneusta > Ptychoderidae > Ptychodera > Ptychodera flava. The sequence continues at coordinate 30,628,785 of NC_091946.1, forward strand.
TGTCTTGATATCGCCTATAACTAATTACTTTGTCGGTATTACGAATTTCATCTTCGAGGAGAACGCCAAATTCTTTTCGGACTTGCTCTGCACTGCCAGTATCACCTACTATGGTACTGCGAATATTCGCTTGTGCGCCGAGTATGCAATATACGTAGGCTTCAAGGCTTTCATTGAGGCGGGCTAGGCCAGCCTTTGTTAGACCCGAGTCTCCCTTCAGAGGAATGAAACTATTATATTGTCCCTCCGATCCATCATTTCGGAAGAAATAGTAGTGCGGTCGTTCTTTGTCGGACAGTACATGTTTTTTCTTTTTCTTTTTCTTTCTTTCGTGTCCATTGTATACAGCAGCAGGCTGTCTAACGGGCCCACGATTAGTGTAATATTCATATCCATAACCAAGACCTGAGTTCTGACCTTTTCGATATCGAAAGTCGGACTTCGTTGGACTTATATTTCCAAATTCAGTACATAGAAGTTCATATTGGACGAGATTGTACGGATTGTCGCCGGCTTTGAAGGTGGGGGTATCATCTGGAAGTGCAACGCCCATTTCATGAAGGATCCTACGTATTGTAAAGTATACATGGAAACGGCAGAATGATCGTATTTGCGGAGGAAATTTCTTATCGACGAGATGGGCGAATGATATACCGCAACCAGTAGTGCTACACCATACAGCGAAATTCAGTTGCTGGTCCCAATATTTCATATGCGGGCTGCCCAGCCAGACATTACTTTCTTTAGCTGATCGATGAGTGATTACATTATCTTGAAATATATCCCGAGGATGAAAAGTAAATTTTTCTGTCGGCGTTACATATATTTCTAAGTCCATGAGAATAGGTTTTACTCCCCCGTTCGGTTTGGAAGGAATATCAGCATGCTGTACTGTCGGTACGCTCGTCTTATTCAATTGAAAAGCAACTGGGAATAGGTCTGTACTCATTATTTGTGTTTCTATATACATATAGATTTAAATGGAGGAGAATTTTCCCGGAATCCCTGTCGGAATCATACTAACATTCCAGACTATGTTAATACTTTATTTCGGATTCAGGTTTAAACGAATTTTTTATTTTTTACTAAGAATAGATAACATACTGCAAACAATGGAGAATTTAATAATGTCATCGGCAGCGGCAAATATGGCAGCGCATTCCGAAGGGCCAACCGCAGCGTCGGACGCTCGATCCATAATAGAGACGAAACGTGAAAAAATACTCTGTGTCATCGCAAGTGGTCAAAGCAAGTTATTTTTTGGCAAGGAGTGTTCAGTTGCGGACGTAGAAAAATGGAAAGATGAAACGGTGGATAAAGCCTTCAAAATGTACGAAGCGAAATACAGTTCTCTTATAAGTGATACCATCACTCAAAGTTTCATAGATCTAGGAGCCCGCGCAATCAGTCAGGTAGTTCCAATCGATGACCGAGATAACTATGCCACTGATCTTAAAAAGGATTTTATTCTAAACAGTGAAATAAAACGATTATCAGGACGGATAGCGTACACATGGGGGCCCGTGATTGCTCTAATTTCCACCGGTTTAATTACGGGTAAACATTTAAATTTTAAAAAAATCGGGTTTAATATAGTACCTGAAATAAATGGATTCAACTTCGCAAACGATTCCGACTCAGCAAACGGAAACGACGACGGGGCCCACACCGCAAACGGAAACGACTCCGGCTACGCCACAGCGCAACATAGAGAAAATTTCGTTACCGACGAAGCATCCAGGGAGAGTTGCTGCGGGCAAGAAATTAGCAGAATGGAACAGGAAAAACAAGGAGAAGAAACGCCAAGCAATGGAGGGGGAGGGAGGGGAGGGGAGTGATGCGGTAGCGAGTCCCTCTCTGGACCCCTCTCAGAACGGTTCCAAGGATAGAGTACCACAACAGTGTGATAGCTCACGCGATAATAAATGGTATAATAAATGTTATCTTGTTTTAGGAATTGTGGGAGTTTCATTGACTGCATTAGGGCTATATTGGGGGCGTGCTCGACATAATTGTCCCCTCCGGAAAGATGAACCGCTTCAGAAAGCGAAAAAAACAGAGCCCGTAGCAGCTCCCTCCAGAACAGTTCCGACAGGGGTTCCGAGGGGAGGGGAGGGAGAGGTTTCCAGCTCCTCTACATTGTATGAGATGGAGTAATACATAATTTTATTTATTATGACTAATGTTAAACCTGTTAAAAATATCCATAGCTAATCTCCAACTCCCCCATATTTTTTATTTTTATTTTTTATTTTATATACTAGTCAGCAATCATGGATATTAAAACAGTTGTAAACACAATGTACGATGGTATTGTAATCGCAGGACTTGCGATGGGATATCTTATGATCTCCAGCAAATTTCTGAAAATAGAGGTGGGCGATCCAAGTCGACCAAATTTGACTCGATTGGCAAAATTAGGCGGTGCGACTGCTGCCGCGGTTGCGACCAAAGATCTCCTTGAACAGAAAAATATTATTCCTGCAGAACCTTATACTTTGTTATAATACACAGTTAGCTATGGCCTCAGCTATAGGAATGACAGTTCTCGGTGCTGTATTAAATGCAACGGCATTCACAGGAGGAAATATTATCGGACAAAAGCTTTCTGGGAATGGTGAGGCTCTTATTGAAGAGAAAATTAGACATGATAAAGCATTAGAAAAATTTGAACATGATCGCAACGTCTGGTCAGAAAAAAGATTACTCCAGGCTGACTGGGAAAGAGAAAATCAAGCAAAGGATGCACATGCTGCGGCAGAATTAAGAGATACAGATGCAGAAATCCTAGAAGAAGCAGAAGCGGTGCAAAGCAAAGCAGTTCAATTCTCAGATTATTATCAGCCAAGTCAAGAGCAAAAAATATGAGATGATCTATATTGCTGGAGGATTGGTCGTGGGATGGTTTATCTTCCGATAGGGTTACACCGGTAGGCGGAACGACTATAATAATTCAATACAAAAGCTAGTTGGCCAGTTATTGAAATTGATCATGTTTCCATCCTGATCTGTTATCCAGATACGCATTGAACTCATCCAGTCTGAGCTTTTTCTCAATGGCATGGAAATTGAGCCATTTTTAAAATCATAGGTGACCATTTCACCTATTTCTTTTGTATCCTGAATGGGAAGTGTTTGTAAAGAGTCTGATACTACTCCCTGTATGTATTCGTCAGAGCCCAAGCCAACATAACTTCCAGTAACATCAACGACATCTGAATGAACTATGTATTTAGTGACTGTTAAGAAATCTGCTCGACCTGGACTCATAGTACTTTTTATCACAGGGTTGTCCTCAGGTTTATCTGAAAAGCCGACTACGTTGGCGAAGCTACCTGTGGCATTGAAATAGACTTTAATATCTTTCGCCAAAGTTAGAAGAACGTGGCCTGTCGGCAGATGTTTTTCAAAATTAATTTTTTGCTTCAACCCGATTGCTTTGTTTAACGTATCGATATTGTAGTTACCCGGTCGTATTGATTTAGTCTTCTTCGGTTGGTCGCCTTCTTGGTATTTTAATACATTATTCGTCGATGTTATGTTATGCCATGAATTGTACAGTCCACACTCTAGCAGCCTTATCTTCGTAAACTGTGATATGTCAATGCAAGGGTTAAAATACATAGTAACCGGTTTGCCTGTTTTGCTTACAATCTTAATGATCATCGTTGTATGTTGTATATTATTACAAGGTATTATTTATTTTTCACTGTATATAGGTTAATCATGTCTGGTCCAAGTAACTCCGGTCTAGGTGCAATTCGTGTACAAAATCTTGAGCTTGAAGATTTAAGTGATGTTAAAGTGAACAATAATACTAAGATAGCTACTAATCATAATAAGGATTATGTCCTTCGTTACAAGGACCGCGAAAAATATTTCGTTTTAGCCGCGGCGCCCCACGAGCATGCTGTAGAATTTTCTGAACTTACAGACATTGATGAAACCGTAATTGACACCACAAAGGCTTCAAACGATCCTACTCCTTTTGCTCTGACATGGAATTCGGCTAGTCAGAAATTCATGCCTTATAATGTACCGCGTAACATCTTAGATATATTGGATAGTGAAATTAGTGGTGGAGTTGCTGAACTGCCAGGAACTCCAAATGTTATTTATTTCGATAGCAATGTTAACAAATATAAGTTGCTAGATTTTCGTAGTTGGCTTACTCCTACGAATCCATACATTGCACTTCTTGGTATACCGATTCACCTTAAAATTAGTCCTCTTAATACAATAATGAAGGCAGATAATACACTAAGAAGGTGGATAAACGAGGGGGAGAATTATTGCTCGTATACAGCTAGCGGAGTTCAGTTAGATTATTTTGGGACACAACTTTAAAGAAACTGGGTCTTAAAAGTGTCGGTGATGAGGCAGCTGTTCTCACTTTACAGACTGTAAATCAACAGATGACTGATAATATGAAAATACTTCAACATGGTACAGTTCTCATTAGATGTGTAAAGTTAGCTACGGGAGACGAGTTTGACGATTTGGTTGGATATTATGCTATGAAAACAGATAACAGAACAACTTGTGATATTATCATAAGTATTGATAAAGATCGCAATGAAATGAGTATTGAATGTTTTGTTGGTGGGAATAGAGTAGAGAACGACTTAGGAACTACATTTGTACGTAGAGATAAAAGAGTGAACACTTTAGATATCAGTACCATTCATCTGAAACGACTCATTTTGTTTGAAGTAATGGTCTTCCGACATATTTTAAGTTCAGAGGAAATTACTAAAATTTTATCTATCGGGTGAACAAGTTAACTAGAGTCGTTCAGAAAAAATTCTGTAGAAAATGTTTCTGAAAACTGTAGACTTTCAGACCTCTGAAACCACGTGACAAGTTGCTAAGCAACTGGAAGGGTATTGCAAAAGTTCCCTACCGGAAAGTCCCTACTGGAAAAGGTATTGCGCAACAGTGTTCTGGTAGGGACTAAAATAGGTGAAAATCTCGTTCCGATAGGCGTAGGAAAAACATAGTAAATTCACACAACTAGAAAACAAGTATATACTTACATCCAGAAGACAAAAATCAGCACTGGAACGGGCACTGGAATCCTTAAGGAGCTGTACAGAGCTGTAGCACAGTCGGAATCTATCTAACAAATGATCCGACAGATGTACTGATAGTGGATTACCTAGTGAGTCATAGCACATTGCGCAAGTCCAGGACCTGACTCAGCAGGGAATTTCCCCGCTTAGTTCAGGACAATGCACTGCTGTGCCAAAATTGTCGCGCGTGCGTGAGTTCATATATAGGTCAGGGTCATACTTTAGTTACATGGATGGTTAATTTTTCCTTCGCTCCCTTTAGATAAATGAATAAAATGGGTGTAAAAATTCTTATTTGTCACGGAAGGGAACAAAAACTTACTACTGAGATGCACCACAATGAACCCATTGCGCCGCCACCTTTCTGGCCGAGATATGCCACAATGATCCAATTTTGCTACCATCTTCCTGGTTGAGATGCACCACAATGAACCAATTTCGCTGCTACCTTTCTGGCTGAGATATGCCAAAATGAATCCATTTCGCTACCATCTTTCTGGTTGAGATGCACCACAAATGAACCCATTTCGCTGCCATCTTTTTGGCTGAGATGCACCACAATTAACCCATTTCGCTGCTACCTTTCTGGCTGAGATATGCCACAATGAACCCATTTCGCTACCATCTATCTGGTTGAGATGCACCACAGTGAACCCATTTCGCTGCCATCTTTCTGGCCGAGATGTGCCACAATGAACTCATTTAGGTACCACCTTTCTCGTTGAGATGCACCACAATGAACCCATTTCGCTACCATCTGTCTGGTTGAGATGCACCACAAATGAACCCATTTCACTGCCATCTTTTTGGCTGAGATGCACCACAATTAACCCATTTCGCTGCTACCTTTCTGGCTGAGATATGCCACAATGAACCCATTTCGCTCCCATCTTTCTGGTTGAGATGCACCACAATGAACCCATTTCGCTGCCATCTTTCTGGCCGAGATGTGCCACAATGAACTCATACCACCTTTCTGGTTGAGATGCACCACAATGAACCCATTCCGCTACCATCTTCTGGTTGAGATGCACCACAATGAACCCATTTCACTGCCATCTTTCTGGCCGAGATGTGCCACAATGAACTCATTTTGCTACTATCTTTCTGGCTGAGATGCACCACAATGAACCCATTTCGCTACCATCTTTCTGGCTGATATGCACCGCAATGAATCCATTTCGCTGCTATCTTTCTGGATGAGATGCACCACAATGAACCCATTTCGCTACCATCTTTCTGGCTGAGATGTGAAACAATGTACCAATCTGGCTTACATTTCCTGGCTGCGGATGCACCACGATGTACTCATAATCTTCCTACTATCTTTCTTGCTAAACCGCACCACAATGTAGGCCTACCAATTTCGCTGCTATCATTGTCTCTCAGCTGTACCACAGCGTCATTTCTTACTAAGACGTACCACAATGTATCCAACTCTCTTCTCTTTTCACCTTGTACCCGATTACAAAATCTTAATTTTGCTTCAGATGTTGGACAATCGATCTGAGCGGACAATAGACCAAATCATGAGCGAACAGTCTCGGCAAGAGTTTGTGGACATTTTGAAGGCCCTTGATGGGTTCAAACACATGTTCATTGTCGTCGGTATACCTCTGATATTTGCCAACGTCGTTTGTTTGTTAAGCATCGTGAAAGATTCTCCGATCGAATACCTCAAGGTAAGTGTAAACATGATTGCTTTGTCATCAGGGCCGTGATTCATTTGATTGTAAAAGTGTTTTCACTTTCGAGAGAAGATAAATAATCGAAGCTAACACAAATTCAAGTAAAAGTCACATGGTACGTGTACTTTTATAACACAAGCTACATAAGGAGTCATGGGTAAGGAATGTGCTTCGGTAAAATCCAATAATATTAGAAACGACATTATTGTCTCATACAAAGGTATAAAAACTGTAATTATTAATATTTTCATGATTTTCATTCCATAAAACAAGTGTTTTTTCTAACCGTCTTCCTGAGTTATGATGAAATACGAAATCTTAGCCTTGCCAATACAACGGTTTTTGTGCATTTTGCAATATTTATGAATTCTTGTCGTGATTACAGACATTGGCCATCTTTAAAGGTATTCTGTCACCTGTTCCCAATTTTGCCACAGTTACCATGGGAAGAGAAAATCTAACCAATCACAGATTTTAAGCGGGTGGCCGCTTTTTAAAAACAGCGGCCTCATATTGGCATTTTGAATAACAAGGAACGCCCCTTTGACCATATATGGACATATTTAGATTACAGGTGGCTGTATACCTTTAAGCATTACACACAGTCGAACACCCTGCAGGCGTGTTGTTATGATTTTGGAAGTGAAACAAGAAACTGTTGTTCACAAACAGAACAAACATTGTGAGAAACCATCAAAATTTACAACTATTACGGAGTTGTAGCAACATTTGCCAACGTATTTAAACACAGGAGTGATAAGAATGTGCAAATACATTCATTAACCATTCAGTTCAATGTTAGCGCATAACGCTTCACTGATTTTCATTCTGAGAAATTCATATACGGATGTACATTCATTTTTTGTCTTGTGCAAAGTGATGCCACAACTGTGAACAAACGCCTATTTGTTACTAAGCACATGCTTGTCAATGAGGGCGCTCTGTTGTGGCCATGGAACAGCATCCATGACCGTGACCGACCGAAAGCGCCACTTTCTATCGTCAAATTTTGTTGTCCATAAAGAATTAGCAAGAACACAATGGGAAGGTCTATGTTAACGATATTTTTATCATTACCGTTTCCGAAATAAAACATATTCTTTTGTTGCTAAATTAACTTTGAAAATGACATAAGAGTCAACTGCAGGTGGTTTCTCGGTCCAGAGTTAACATTGCTCTTTGCCCGTAATCACATCTTTTTGAGGGAGGGAACATACTGTCGTCGAAGTCAATCATTCAGATTCGTTATTTTCGGAATTGTTCTTTTCTAGAATGCTTCTGCAGACATCCACGACCGGTGGAACACGCCACAACATGTTGTTGAAAGAAACGCATTTTGCGAAATGCTGTTAGATTTCAGTAAAGAAACCAAGACAGCGGTCACGGTGCTGTCTGGAGACGTCCATGTTGGCTGTTGGGGCAGACTTAAGTCAGAGAGTGGCGTGACCGTAGATATGATGACGTCATCAGCCATTGTGAACAACCCACCTAAAGCGGTAAAACTGTTTATTTCAATATATTCAATATATATTTCAATTCGATCAAAGGCACTACTCCATTTAATTGTCGAATTATGAGAGTTAACCTTAATATTTCCGTCGTTGGTTAAAAACTAAAAAGTAAAAGACAAAACAGACTAAAACGGAACTGTCTGATGAATGGATGAATAAATGGATGTATGAAAGTAAGAAAATGAAACCTTATCAATTGTTTTCATATAGCTTATCTCAAGTATATTGCCCCGAGTTGACAAATGTGTAAAATTACGGCCTGCAAAATTGGTCCATTTATCATTCTGCATGCCTGACAGAGAAAATGAACGCTAATCAGTAAATCTCAAACGCCTTTGTCTTGTAGGTCAAGTTTGCTCTGAGCGTGTTTTCCACGAAGGACAGTTTTCACCTTGCAGAACATGGAAAAATTAGAATGCAGTTGGACAAAGTCGATGATGTAGACGGGATGGTGATCGCTCGTCAGAATTTTGTCAAAATCGTCCCAGAACGAACAGAAATGGTGAGAGAAAAAGCATCACGAAATATAATGGACCAAAAATTTGCCAGACTCATCCATACTGAAAAGCCGTTTTTGTAACGCTAAGAAAAGTGGGAAATTAAGCCCATGGTATGCAAATTAGAATAATGCATAATTCCAATCATGAAAGTCACAAACCTATCACCTTGTTGCTGTAAACCATATACATTTTTGGCATTCTATGATTCTGTCCATCAGTTGTGGTTGCAGGTTATCTCATATTTATTAGTAAATCTATTTATTTATCTATAATGCCATGTATCTTGGAATGTCAAGCACATATTTCTTAATCTGTTTATTCAAAATTTCGGTTGTGTGGGAACATACATGCAAACACTGCAAGAGAGTTGATCATCCGAGGGAGGTATTATACAATACGTAGTGTCCTTGAGTCCATTTCTGAGATAAAAGCGAAGTTGTCGTTGGGTCCGTTTCTGAAATAAGCCTTTATATTTTTTGTCATACTTTTGAACAAGTCTTTGTGTTTCATCTTCAATAGGGACATCACACAGGACGATATTACACCGAGTTTGTCAAGAAACCCAAGGAAATCTTTGGGAAGCCCGAAGGCGAAAGGGTCATCTTGAGGAGGCCAGAGAAAGTTGGACGGTTTATTGAAAGTTGTGGATGTGAGCCAGATACAAGGGACAGTGGACCCTGTACTATCCTTTGATTAATTAACCGAATTAGCCTGATTAGATGGATATCTATGTGTGCCTTGAAGTCGAGTGTATCTCAGTACTAGACCACCAGAAATTAAGTGTTTACAATCATGTGAAAGTTATGAGTTTAATAATATTCAGATTGAATGAACAGAAAGAATTGCAGGTGAAGGCGATGTGGTATACCAATATTGATTATTACAAGGAAACTTGCTGCAGCTGAAAAAATAAAAGTGTCCATAGCCATTCTTGATTTTATTCCTGGTTATAAAAGGAATAGTTTAACGTTCAATAAAGGGTTTGCAAATTTTGTTCGAGTGGAATAAGTGGAGGATTAGAGCGTGGCGAGGATTATATTTTCAATAATTTGAATTATGTTTAAATTGATGCGCGAAGAGAAAAATATAATGTAAAAACACCTATGGTAAATGAAAGGTAAATGGAAATTAAATGGAAAAGGAGCTGTAACACATGGTATTATTATTTTAGTTACGGGTATCATTTGTGTTGACAAGTTGGACATGTCTTTTCAACATGATTTGGGGAATTGTAGAAAGGAAAATATACCGGTAAAATACATCATGATGGAGTTTTTGATGAAGACCTTCACGTAGGTTTATGCAAACGTTTTATTCCTTAATATTTTTTTCTGTTAAAGGTCTGAATAAACTTTTAAGAACTTGTGTGCATCATAAGTCGAAATGTATCTTTATACTGCCGCAGCAATGCGGAATCACTCGCATTCCTCATGTGTATTTAAATGACTCAATATACTTACATTTGCTAAGAAACGTTCGTACCTTGGGGCCATGTTAAATTATTTAGGTAATGTGGCGTCGATGATATAAAGCGAAAAATGAGAAGTTTCTATGCAAGTGCTGTGGCATCAGTAGGAACTTACAGATGAGTTTGCGGACCTTTTTGAGTGAAGGGGAACACACAATAAACTGCCGTCCAATCACAAAGTCTTCGGATGATGCAAAGGATCTAGACGCATTAACTCAAAGCATGTTCTTAAATATGAAACGAGCTGCACTTTCACCTGGTCTATTTGAAAGGAATGACATTATACGCAGTTTACAGATGGAAGCAAATACAATACCTGTCAGGCTTGTTTTTGAAGATTTGGATAAAAGAATATTTACCTAGGCATGGTCAATATTAGGTGAGACGAAGATTTTTAAAGATCGTGTTTGAAAGTTTGAAATTTTTTTGTTTTTTGTTTTGAAGTTGTTATGTAAATTCAGTGTTCAACTCTATATTAGGTGATAATACGGCTAGTTTTCAATCGGGTTCAAACCCACAACACACGGCATCAGTCGCCTAGCGGAGAGGCAGCAGACAGAACCGCACGGCTAAATCCCCACTCTCAAAAAAGAGTGGTTCAATAGCCGGCTAAGTTGTTACATTTTTCTGACTGCGACCGCTCCACACGTGTAGAGTTCGTGAAGCACTCACGCACATACGCTCACTATCACACATCGCACACACAAACTTTATCGAAGCGAAGCAATGAATACAACACCTTTCGTTTAGGCAGAAAACTGCTATTTGCCGCACGGATAATTTTGAGGGCTGGTGTAAGGACGCCACAACCAAATTTACCCACGTTTGAGTTGTGCGTCTGATCGGCCATATGACGCTAGTTTTACTGATATTGAGGCTAGAAACGTGGCATTGACTACTGCAGACGTATTTGTCACGGCCCTGTGAGTTTATCAGTTTTTGCGGAGTTTCACGGAGCTACCGAGTTCACGGAGTTTAGGAATTATGTAAGAGCGAGCGTTCTGGAATAAACGGGTGCAGTTCGTAACAGGTATCTTACGTCTGTACATTTTCTACTGCTGATGGTTGGAGCATTTAATATTGGCTGGTGTGCACCAAACTATGTGAAACACGATTGGAACTATTTTGGGATAAATTGGATGGTGAAGTAATGTCTATTTGAATTGCAAATGTAAGCTCATCTGCTTTTCTTGTTAAGTTATTGTACATTCAGCTATAGGGCACCTAACATTTTTGAGAAATTTGAAAAATATGAAAATCCAATTATCCCAAATAAGTTCCAATAGTGTTGTGAGTAAACGGAACTCTTCGACTGATCAACAATAAATTCGAATCTATAGTCGTGGAGAAACTATTCAGGGTCATGTATAAAGGTTCTCCTACGTATATAGATATTGCTGTCGTAACGATCGCATTATGATGACATAAACCAATAATAGTATTGATAGTCTCTCTAATTCTCTCTTTGTACATGATGACTCTACAGAGTGTGAAAGTGTCGCGGTCAGAAATGTAAAACTTAGCCAGGGACTGGAGAAATATTACAGGGGCAGTGTTTTCAAAATGACGCTCTGCAAAAATAGTGACATTTCAAAAGTGTTTGAAAGAAAAATAGTGACCCCAATTGATTTTCATGCGCAAAAAAATGGCATTCCCCTGTATGAAACAGTCCATATCAATTATATCTTTATTGGCATATATTTATTAGTAACAACGTATACATATAAATGCAAAAGTTTTGTAGGGGAAAACAAATAGTTTACTATAGGTTACCACAAGAAGTGAATTAATAATTTTTGTGTGAAATTCTAATATCATATTTGTTGTTCACATCTGCGCTTTCAAACCCCTTGTTCTTATCATATACATTTATATCAATTGTCAAACGGTAATAAAAACATGTTTGCTAGTTTTATATTGTTAAACAATTATTCATAGTTTTCTCATAGATGACAATGTATTGTGAATCAACATTTTCGGTGAATTCCAAAATTAAATTTTTTGTACACGATTGCACTTGTGTCCACCCTAACTATCATATACATTCATGTCAAGTATCGATCGCCTATAAATGTACAGATATTGCTAGTTATACGAGAAAAATTGTTTTCTGATAGACGACAATGTATAGTAAATTAACAATTTTTAAAGTGAAATTCCAAAATCAAGTTTCTTGTGCAAGTATACGCTTATAATGATCCTATTCTAATCAAGTACATTCATATCAATTATCGAACGTCAATAAATGCAAATATTGCTAGTTTTATTTCGGAGAAAAATCTCGTTATAGTCTTGTAATAGACTACCATGTAGAATATATCAACATTTTTGATGGAATCCAAAAATCAAATTTCTTGTTCACATATTCACTAGCCACAACCCTACTATAATCAAGTTCATTCAAATCAATTATCAAAAGTCTATAAATCCACAGATATTGCTAGTTTTATAAAATGTTCATAGATTTTACATAGACACTCATGTAAAGTGGATAAAATGTTCACGAAAATTCCAAAATCAGAGAATGTACACATATGCACTTGTAACTATTCTATTCTAACCAAGTACGTATATATTAATCCTCAAACGTCTATAATGCACAGATATTATGGTTTTACGTTGGAAAAATGTTTTTGTTCTCTCATAGACTACCATGTATGACATATCAACCTTTTGATGGCACCCAAAATAAAATTTCTTGTACACATATGCACTTTTTACCTCAACCTACAAGTAACGTAAATTCATATAAATTATCAATTTGAAAGTCTTTCAATGCACAGATATTACTAGTTTTATATCTGAAAAAAGCATTCAAAGTTGTCACATAGACTATCATGTATACTGGATCAACATTGTCGGTGAAATTCCACAATAACATTTTTGACAACTATACTCTTGTAGGCACTATATTCTAACCAGATACATTCAAACGCCTATAATGCACAGATATTGCTGGTGTTATATTGGAAAAAACTTGTCTGTAGTCTGTTCATAGAAAACATTGCATGATTTATCAGCATTTTTGAAATTTCTTCTTCACATAAACACTTGTAACCACCCTTCTCTAATAAAGTAATTAACATCAATTATCAAAATTCAATAAGTCCACAGATATTGCTAGTTTTTTTATCGGAACAATGTTCATTGATTTCACATAGACTATTATGTAAAGTTAATCAACATTTTCGGTGAAATTCCAAAATCGGTTTTCTTGTACACATATACGCTTGTAACTATCCCATTCTAATCAAGTACATTTCTACTAATCACAAAACGTCCATAAATACACAAATATTGCTGGTCTCATATCGAAAAAAATCACAGTTTTCTCATAACTACCCTGGATAGTCACTCATTATATTTTATTCAATCCCAATTTTTTGTTCACACATACACTTTTTACCTTCAATTTCGTTGTTAATAGTTTGCCAAATAGACACCAATGTATTATGATGTATATTTTTGCACTATATTGGCCACAGCTTGCATTCCTACAATTGTGACAGTTGTGCAAAAATGGCGACCCTTCCCGAAAGCATGCCTAAGTTGTCCCTTCAAAATCCTTGTGTGAAAAATGGCGACCAATCTCAAATCTACATGATCAAATATTTTCATGGCCCTCGACCATCACATGGCCAAAATTTAATATTTATTATGGATGTTTATACAGAAAAGATAAACACGTATTCCGCAGTTTTGCGAGTAGACGCTACTTTTTCGACGCTACTTTTTCCACAAGCGTATAGATATTTATGGAGTGGTTGTAGACGTGTCTTTATAAGTTTGTAAGGCATTAAATTCTACGTATAAAGACAAGTTCTTAGATTGATTCGTATATTTTCTGTTTGAGTTTTCACAGAGGGAAGCAAGTACAGTACGTTTCAGACTTGTCAGATATTTTCATTTGCTAATGCATCAGTAGACTTTAGATTTATTAGTTTAAACAGACTTTCGTTAATCCAAAATTAGCTGTGTCAATGGTACCCGCTGAAGAGCGCTAAAAGTGACAATTATGAGAGAGTATGAAAATTGCGAATTCGGGAATACGTTTTGCCGAATAGTGGAAATTAGGCATGGTGACTTAACCCAAATACATGTCTTTGATGCTACTTTTAAAAGTTTACAAATTGTCAATACTGAAAGATTAAAATATTCTATACAAACAACTTCTGATATCTGAAATTTTGGGTGTAATGATTGCAAATTTGGTAGAAAATGAATAATTTAATTTATTCACAAATTTTTTCATTTTACTGTAGAATTTTTACCTTTCAAAGTTTTGATTTTATGCTAATTACCATGAAAATGTGAACATTTCATTCACTGCATTAACTTGTAATGAATGATTTGATATAATGATTTCAAGTGGTTTTCACAGAAAACAGTGCCTTGTCGTCATAGGTTTGCAAAAATCAAGCGTCATGATGGCGACCCTATGTTTTTCTTTAATTTTTGATAATTACAATGTACCAACATTCAGAAATCCGTAATTCAATAATGTGACAATAGTTACCATTTCCCAATCGCACATGCTCGAGCAAAATCATTATTGACATAAACTTTTTGTTTTTGTATCAACTCCAATCTCTTGATTTATATCATATTGAAATATATGAAATACTAGCATTCAGCTTACCAACACAATCTGCATTTGTGTCAAGTCAGTTGCATTTAGCCTAGCCATAAATTAAAATATCAATTTACAATTACACTATACTGCATATTAATATTTGGTTTACCGTACCTGTTTGTTTACTGTACCTGCTATAATTGATCACTCTCATATTGGGTACACTCATTGAACAATGCATTTATTGTAAAAATGACAAATACGGCTAGCCACATAGGAAAAGAAGTAAACTGTACAAACGTACAGTGACATGCTCTTTTTGTGTACCCTAGGTGACACTATTTTGTGAATTTTGATAAAAACTGATTGTGCCTTTCGGCCATTTCTTATTGATAATTCACAAGTCTCCTGGTCTGGCATGTGTTGCTTTCTGGCCTGATCGTAACTAAATCCACGTATGTTTCACTGTTATGAGCGTCATATGTTAAGAGGTCTATTCGTTGCTTTCCTTATGAAAATTCAATGGCATTTATACAACCTTAGATTTTAAAGTGATGATATGCGATAAAATGATTACTGATTTGTTTATTTTAACGAACATTACAATCATTTAATCACAATAATGTGTATTGAATTACCTACCAAACCTTGAAATCTTAATATGTGAAAAACAGGGAACCAGATCCCACAATTAAACTTGAAGGAAACATTTCAAGTCCCGGGCCTCTGTATGCTATCTCAAGAATTTTCAAATCCCCTGAAATCTTCCAGGCATTCTTCCATCGAAATGTTTGTGAATGCAGCCTTAACACCGTGTTCTCACACCTACTTTGAAAGAGACTTTCAATACATGAAACATGTGGTGCTTCTGATTTTCAATGACATATCTGAGCATGAACTTGAAAATTCAGAAATAATGCTGAATTCATTATTAAGCGTTAATTATTGTATAAGTATTCATTTTCTTTTTTCATTTAAACTTTATTTACTGTCGATAACATGTTCGGCCAATAAGGCCGATCTTCCACAAGGTCGACATATTCCCTATCAAACAAGCGACCAAGTGGCCGATATAACTTTGCTGTTTTTATCCAAATTTTGTGTTAATGAAGCATCACTAAATTAAGGCATTGATAAGAAGCTACATATTGAATCTCATAAGACGAACGATATCAGACTTTCAAGAAAACATGGTTTTTACCAAGTGATTCTGAAACAAATAGTCCTAAAATTTTGTATTTGAAACTTTTTTGTAACGAGGAAGTAACACCTATTTTCTAAGATGGACGAGTAAAACACATCAATTTTCAGTGCAAGAAGTAATTCACATCTATCTTGTTAAGTGTAATGAGTAAATCATATCTATTTTCTAAGCTGCAAACAGTAACTTACATCTATCGTCTAATATGTGGCAAATAAATAGATCTATCTTCTATGATGTAACGAGTTAATCACATCTATCTTCTAGGGTGTAACAAATATTTCACATCTTTCTTCTGTAGTATCACAAGTAAATCACATAATCTTTTAAAGGTATACAGTCACCTGTAATCTAAATATGCCCATATATGGTCAAAGGGGCGTTCTTTAGTATTAATAATGCCCATGTGGGGGCGCTGTTTTTAAAAAGCGGCCATCCGCTTAAAATCTCTGATTGGTTAGATTTTCTCTTTCCATGGTGACTGTGGCAAAATTGGAACAGGTGGCAAGGTATTATGAGTAAATTGTATCTATCTTCTATGGTATCACCAGTAAATAGCATTTAGTTTTTAAGCTGAAAAAAGTCAATGACATCAATTTTCTAATATGTGACAAGCGTCACATCCATATTCCACGATGTATCGAGTTAATCATATCTTTCTTCTTGGGTGTTACAAGTAAATCACATCTATCTACTCTATGTTCTAAGATGTCTGAGAAAATCAGATCTATCTTCTAAAGTGTAAATTGTAAATCACATCCATGACATAAATAAATCACATTTTTCTTCTAAAATATAACGCGTAAATCATGTCCATATTCTAAGGCGTAAAGAGTAAATCACATCTATCTTTTAAGTTGTACGAGTAAATAAGATCTATATTCTTATGTGTCACGAGTAACTCACATCTATCTTCTAGGGCATTAAAAGTATATCAAATTTATCTTCTCGACTGTACCGAGTAAATCAAATCCACCTTCTATTGTGTAATAAAGAAATCACTTCTATCTCCATAAGTGCAACATGTAGACTACATCTAGTTACTAAGCGGAAACGAGTAAATTACATCTATCTTCTAAGGTGTCACGAGTAAATCATATCTATCTTCTAAGGTGTCACGAGAAAACCACATCTATCTTCTAGGATGTCACGATAAAATCATATCTATTTTCTAAGGTGTGACGAGTAAATCATATCTATCTTCTAAGGTGTCACGAGAAAACCACATCTAATTTCTAAGATGTCACGATAAAATCATATCTTTTTTCTAAGGTGTGACGAGTGAATCATATCTATCTTCTAAGGTGTCACGAGTAAATCATATCTATCTTGCTTCGTAGATGTCACGAGTAAATCATGTCCATCTTGCAAGGTGTCACGAGTAAATCATATCTATCTTCTAAGATGTCACGAGTAAATCATATCTATCTTCTAAGGTGTGACGAGTAAATCATATTTATCTTCTAAGATGTCACGAGTAAATCATATCTATCTTCTAAGATGTGACGAGTAAATCATACCCATCTTCCAAAGTGTCATAACTGTCTTCTAAGATCTCCTAAGGAGTATCTTCTAAGTTGTCAAGTGAAAATCATATATACCTTCTAAGATGTCACGAGTAAATCATATCTATCTTTTAAGGTGTGACGAGTAAATCATATTTATCTTCTAAGGTGTGACGAGTAAATCATATCTATCTTCTAAGATGTCACGAGTAAATCATATATATCTTCTAAGGTGTGACGAGTAAATCATATCTATCTTCTGAGATGTCACGAGTAAATCATATATATCTTCTAAGATGTCACGAGTAAATCATATCTATCTTCTAAGATGTCACGAGTAAATCATATGCATCTTCTAAGATGTCACGAGTAAATCATATCTATCTTTTAAGGTGTGACGAGTAAATCATATTTATCTTCTATGGTGTCATGAGTAAATCATATCCATCTTCTAAAGTGTCACAACTATATTCTAAGATCTCCTAAGGTGTCTCGGATGAAACACATCCCTTTCCTAAGCTTAATCGAGTACATCAATTTTCTAAGGTGTACTCAGGAAATCACATCCATGTCCTTGTGTGTCTTGAGTAAATTGCATCTTTCTTTTGAGGTCTAATGGGTAAATCAGACCTATCTTACAAAGTTTGACCAGTAAAACACATCATGAGGTGCAATGAGTAAATTTCATTCATTTTCTAAAGTGTAACGAGTAAATCATCCGGGATGATCCCTCTTTTTTCCATTTCTTCGTATGCATATACAACTAAAAAGGGGAAAATACAAAAAACCAGGACAGTCATTATTAAAATGTTATATAGGTAATGACAACGTGTGTTGGGGTAAAAAAGTTTCTTGTGATAAATAATAAGGTTGTACCAATGTTTGCAATAGGGCAAGCCTATACTTCGTTTGTTAAACAATTGTTATTGGATAAACACTGCAGTATCAAATTTTATTTTATCATTCGCTCTTCAACGAGTAAATATCGCCACGTTATTTACGATCACAAAGATATAGTCATAAAATTCACTCACCCATTTGATATTTAGTCAAAGTACCTGTATCTACAGTTGCAGTGACGGTCGGTCGCATTGGCTTTTCTCTCTTTTTTATGACTGATATGGTGTAGAGGAAAGGGTTAATCGCAGAGTTTATAGGTAAGATGAAGACTGCAGTCCAAGCATAAACAGATCCCGGAATTGTGATTGTATCAGTCATCGCCAGCATACCCATCACAGCGATTGGAACCCAGCAGAAGAAATCGGTTAGCACTATCAGTGACATTCGTTTTGCAATGGCCGCAGTTTCTCTGGCTCTCTGCTGTAGCTGAACACCGGTGGCTAAATTTGTGCGCCGTATTGACAAGTACATGGCCAAATACATAATTGATATAGCGATGAAGGACAGGAAGTTCAGGAAGATGAAAATGACAACTGAGTATATCCATCCGGGTGTTTTTTCGTTAGTCAGGTGGAGGGAGAGGCAGACTGGAGAACGACTGTAGAAGTTATCGCCGAAGTAGGGAATACCAATAAGAGGCAGAAAGCTAAGGAATGCAACGACAATCCAGCTAACAACCACAATTATGATGGCTGCTTTCAGGTGCATACGAATATATTTCAGAGGAAATACTATCAAAAGAAAGCGGTCCAAGGTAATAACTGTCAATAAAAAGACGGACATCTCACTTGATAGCGTCACAAGAAAACCAGCAAAACTACACAATTGACTACTTCTCCAGGACTCGTCATACCTGATGTAAACTCCACGGTAATTCATATCAACTGAAGCAATTATGAATA
Source organism: Ptychodera flava (assembly GCF_041260155.1). Classification (NCBI taxonomy): domain Eukaryota; kingdom Metazoa; phylum Hemichordata; class Enteropneusta; family Ptychoderidae; genus Ptychodera; species Ptychodera flava. The sequence continues at coordinate 30,648,105 of NC_091946.1, forward strand.
TGTATATCGCCATCAAGAAATCGGCTACAGCAAGGTTCCAAATCAGCAAAGTGTGAACTTTTCCCAAGTCCTTCTGTTTGATCCGCCAAACGATGACGAATAGGTTGCCAAGAAAAGCTGCTATTCCAAGTATCCAAACAAACCATCTTAAAACTTGATTTGCCATGAGATCTTTGCATGAAGAGAATGCATCGGCATGCGGTAAGCATTTTTTAACTTTGCGATGATTTCGAACCATGCAACAGTATTTATAGGCATCGGTATATCTAAAATAAAAACATTGAAATGATAAATGTGAATACGCATGTCAAGAAATTGACAGCTAATATATATTTCATAACATTGTAAGGATATCTCTGTATATATAATATATATATATATATATATATATATATATATATATATATATATATATATATGTTTACTAAGATCCAATGTGCTAAAAACTGTAATTTTGTCCGTCTCTATTCCAGTAACTGTGATACATAATTTATCAATATGCAGATGACAATACTGCAAGACTTTTATTGACATTTATATTAGTAAATATATAATTATAGCTCCCATCCTTATATGGATTATCGATATTTCAAACTGTTATTTATCAGTGTTTTCAAAAGTCACCAGTGGCAACAAGCAACAACAACAACAACAACGACAACAACAACAAAAACAAAAGCAACAATAGTAATAAATGCAATATTAACACTGACAACAAAAAATTATTATTTTCGGATAAACTATCTGACAAACAAGAACATAAGGTTTCTTTCTGTACAAAAAGTTTATGATTTCCCGATAAATTATCTTGTAAATAGGAAACACAGGGTTTCTTTCTTTACTTACAGTTCATCAAGTTTATTCAGATCAGTGAATGCCCCGACTTCGACAAAAGCGATGTTGTTTCCACTCAATATCCTGTGATGAAAATGCAAATGTGTTCTGCATGTATAATTAGATATTCCACACCTGTAGTTTGCCGTGTACTTGACGTTCCTTACATGCACTCATAGGTTAAACACTAAAAGTACTGAAAAAATTCGGGCTTCAAGCATGCATAGGTTACCTTGTTTCGTATGAGCGTCAAAAAACTTTCAAGAGGTAAAGTTGTCACACGTTGATTTGCAAGTATACCATACATACAGGGACGATCATGCAAGCTGGACAGATACCTATATGTTACGTTTACCTTTTTGTAGCAAACACAAGCTATGCAGATGACATCGTAGATAAAAAGTTACAGTTCAGTCTACCACAAAAATCTGAGTGACTGCATCCATTCATTCCACTCAATGTTTATCTGGGCATCTCATAAAAAAGTGATTAGCATCCGTCTGCATACATTGTATTTAGTTTTTCCTACCCGTAGTTTTGTCAAAGACTCAGGTCTTGTTATCTACTATGTTATCTACTCAACGTGTGTGCTTCAAAAAAAGTACAGGCTAGGGAGCGTTCAGTTATTAGGGCTGAGGTGGGCAGGCAAAATCCAGGCAGTGTCACCTTAAATTTGAAAACTGCAAAGGGTATAAGTATCCGTCTCCTCAAAATGAAGTTTCAGTGTCCAGAAATATCCTGGGAGATAAAAATGATTCGCTGCATGATATCATTCTCTGAAGTCATTTAACTGTACATCTGAACAAAAGCATAATTATCTGTCATATGAACATCTTGGCAACTCTGAGGCTTGTCTTATTGTAAATCAAGCTCACTGAGGGCAATGAACAATTCCTATTACTTACATATTAGAGATAAAGCAAATTTTGTCGGGGAAAATATTTGAAAGTTACCTGTAGACTGCCAATACCATGAAAAGTGAAATTATATTTTTAAGTGAAATTCCAATATCATAATTGTTGTCCTCATCTGAACTTTGAATACCCCACTTGAATCAAGTACATTTATATCAATTGTCAAACACCTATAAAAGCACAGATTAAGTTAGTGTAGCACTATAAAAAATATTCATAGTTTCCTCATAGACTACCATGTACAGTGAATCAACATTTCGGTGAAATTCCAAAATTCAATTTCTTGCATACGTATCAACTTTTAACCACCCTAGTCTAACTAAGTACTTTAAAATGAATTATCAAATGTCTATAAATACACAGATTTAGCTGGTTTTGTATTGAACAAAAATTATTCGTAGTTTCGTCAAAGACTACCATGAATAGTGAATATACATTTTGGTAAATTCCAAAATCCAATTTCTTGCGCACTTATCCATTTGTAACCACCTTAGGCTAATCAAGTACATTAATATGAATAATCGAGAGCACATAAATACACAGGTTTTCCTATTTTTGTATTTGAAAACAAATTATTCATAGTTTCCTCATAGACTTCCATGTACAGTGAATCTACATTTCGGTGAAATTCCAAAATCCAATTTCTGGCGCACAAATCCATTTGTCATCATCCTAATCTAATCAAGTACACTAAGATGAATTATCAAATGCCTATAAATAAACAGATATAACTAGTCTTATAATAGAAAAAATAAAAAAATATTCATCGTTTCCTCATAGACTCCCATGTACAGTGAATCTACATTACTGCGAAATTCAAAAATCCAATTTCTGGCACACACATCCACTTGCAACCACCCTATCTAATCAAGTACTTTAAAATGAACTATCAAACGTCTATAAATGCGCAGACTTAGCTTGTTTTAGCTATAGGGAAATATTATTCATTGTCTTCTCATAAACTTCCATGTATAGTGGATGAACATTTTCAGTGAGATTCCAAAATTAGATTTCTTGTACACAATAATATGCACCTTTAACCATCATATTCTAACCAAGTACAATTATGTTAATTGTCCAACGTCTCTATATGAACAAGTATAGCAAGTTTTACATTGGAAAAAACATTCACAATTTTATCATAGACACCATGTATAATGGATGAACATAATTTGTGAAATTCTAATTCTAAATTCAACATTATTGTCAATTATCAAATGTCTACATATGCATAGATATTGCTACTTTTGTATTGAAAAAGTATTACATAGTTTTCTCATAAACTACCATCTATAGTGAATCAACATTATCAACTGCTGATTATCAATTAAATCCAAATATCAAAAATTTTGTACACACACGCTTGTACAATCAAATTGTGGATCCACCTGTAATTTCTGTCCAATCCCTTGGAGGGGTAATTTCAAAATTATAGCGAGTCAGAAGTGGAAATTTGAACATTAACACATTGTGAGTTTGTAAGAGGGTCATTTGACAAAAAAGCTAAGAATCTTTTTTTTTTGGATTCTATCGCTCCCCAGAGTTGTTTGTGTGTGCAGCTTTAGGGGCCGTCTCAGATTGTAGCATAAGTTCAAGAAACGAAATTCCTTCATCGATCAAAACCCCCTTCCCCTCCTCATAAACGAAAGTTCAAAAGCGCATAATGTTGATGTCTGCCCGAGAGTACAATGAAGCATTTTGCTATTGCTACTGAAGAGTATGTATCCCCTGACCACATTACATCGTCAAGTAATATAATCAACCATAGCAGGACATGAACGAGTTGGAAAACAGTTACAGCAAAAATTTGTTGTTTCGAGTGTGCAGTTTTGGTTTATTTTTATGCACAATGTAAAGAGAACTTTTGATCACAAAATAAAAGTGCGAAAGTGAAGTTCACCAATTGAATGGTGGTCAAACCCCCTCCCTCCGTAAACGAACGAATTTCGCCTTATGCAAGCAATGTGGGGGGGGGGGGTTCATCAAATTTTTGTCATCTTTAGGGGGGGCGGGTCATCAATTTTTCGATGCAATGGGTAGGGGGTTCACTTATTTTGACTGATGCACAGGAATAATTACCGGCCTACCCCCGGCCATAATAACTGAATGCTCCCTTACATACAGGCAACTGTCAAGCTTGGATGACCTTCCCTGGAAAATAAATAGATAATTCCGACGACTGATTATATTAGACCTTTTGACCTAATCTTACAGGCTTGCTCAAAAACTTTTAGGAGCGGGACGTATTAGTTATCACTTTACTTACAGCACTCTAAGATTTCGCAGACCATAAAATGTATTTGCAGCCACAGTATGTATTTTGTTTGCTTTAAGGTTTCTGAAATAAATATTAAATTACAACACAAAAACAAAATATGATGGTTATTTAATATGGAAATGACTAGTATTCAGCTTATAATCATAGCATGTATAGTAATCACGTCTAATGTTATTGATGCCAACGGAATTCTATAGTCCCGAGTATTTATAATTTTGGCCGCGTCAAGCAAAAACCCACCTGATGGTAATAGATACAATGTTGCACAATTTCAGTCGGAAAATTGACTCTTTTTAAGAGAGTTTACGTTTGAGCGCCAACTACAAACCTGTCGGCGATAAGATCATGTTCTCTTTTTTCCCTTTAAATCCTCTTGAATTAAAATATTTGCGCTAAGAATTATACCTTAAGTTAAATGAATAATACCTTGTCGCACTTTCGTAAATTTTCATTGCACATTTTAAACGTAAAGTTTAGGGTGTAATCAATCACCGCGCAAAATATTTGCATATGAAAGAGTTTCCCGCCCATTCCTTCTAGTCGAGTCATACTTTTTATAGCGGTCCAGACAAGAAACTTCAAGTCTTGAGATGACGAGCCATCAAACATTTTAAAACTCTCAAAGTTGATAATTTTGACCATCATAGGTTTTTGCTTGACACGGTCCATATAATGATTTTAAATGTTGTTCAAATGTACACAGTGCATTGTGTTGGCAGGTTTATGCTTTGTAGGCAACATATTTTGAGAGCGGGAAAAAAATTAAAATAGGAGCTTGAGCTCCAGAACAAAAAGTCTCTTACTATTGTCAAAAAGGTACAGCTTTTGTTTTCTTCAAAGACATAACTAAGATTATAGAGAGTATAGAGTGTTAACAAATTCTAATCCCCTTGTACTTCTTACAAAAGACATATACTTACAAAAAGTAGAGGTTTTTCAGAAATTCAAATTTTCTCGGTTGTATCTCCGTGATTGAATTACTCGAAAGATCTCTGAAAAAATATGAGAAAGACATGCAGTGGGATGATTTTACATACAATCATTACCACTTTGGTGATATCGCACAGGGGTACATCTTGCTTGGCTGGAGTAATTTTCAAGTTACGGTAAACTTTCAAAATGGTTATCTGAAAACGTTTATTTGATTTGAAATGATAAGGCAACTGAATTTAATGGTAATGAGCAACAATACACTACTTACAGTTCTCCTAGCAATTGAAAACCGTGAAAGTCTTCTTTACTAAGATCGACGTCATTGCCGGTCATATTGCTGTTGGCAGAACGTAGTATACATAAGCTTAATTTAATGATGCAATTTTGCGTCGATGGCTAGTTTAACTGGTCACAACACATCATGGAAACAAGTCTTGAAGATGATATTTTTTGTCACTATCTCCTTTTGCGATATTTTATTTTTGTAAACAACCACGTTCAGTGTAGACTAGTTCCTTCGAATAAGACTGATTTTTGCATACAAAAATTGTGTCTGGATTAACAGTAAGCAAATGAGAGTACAATGGCTATAATTAACAGTTGAGAAATAATGGTATACAGGTATAGCAACTCACAGTTTCTTGATGTCTTGACCACTAAGCTGTGGAAGGACACTCAGTGATCGGTACGCACAATCAACAGCAGTTCCATGACAAACACAATCATATGGGCACATTACGTCTGAGAATAAAACAGTATACTTTTAATTAAGGCAGTATGCATCTCGAAAGTGACCGACAAACTTTTGCTCAAACTTTCTTTAAAGGCATGGCTCAGGCGTCAGATTGTCTTGCCAGGAACTTTACCCACTAGATTACAATGCAGATAGTTTTCAATCGGATTCGAACCCACAACAGTTCAGGGGAAAACAAAAGGCTATGACACCTTCATAATCTTCTTATACAGTAGAACAAACTCGATCCCTGGAATCGAGTCCCCTACCTTTCAGGAATATTTCAACCTCTTTTTCAAAATCAATAATAAAAATTGGGATCACCGTGCAAATTTTGTACTAGAGATACAAATTGCCCAAGATTAATCGATGGTTGAAATTCAAAATGGCCGCCATCCCTGTAATAACTCTATGAAGAAAAAATAAAATTTTCGAAAAACTTAGATGGGCAGATTATGTCTGAGAACAAAACAGTTCACCGTTTTCCCGAGACTAGAATACCTAACAGGGATCAGAAACGATGCAAATAGAACGAATATGTATGATTACTTCCAGCTTTTCCGAAAACAGAAGACGACGAGAAGTTTTCTAATGCCAAGAGCTTTCAAATGAACCTCGACAAGTAGTACACAAGAACAAAATTGTATTAAAACGTTTGAGAGCCCGAATATCTGTCCCCAAGGTGCATTCTACATTTAGATCGATGAAATCCTCAGTGATTCTATAATCTTGCAATAAACAGGAAGTTTTCCATATTGGGGATATGAACCTCTACACTGTAAAATCATCTTATTGATAACAGTACTATGCCTGGCCTGACAATTCCTGGACCTCTTTTTCTCGTGAGAAGTCAGTTTACATCATCTTACCACATAGGAGTTCATCATCTCCATGAATACACTGTTTGACACCATCGCATTTCTGAGATACAGGTATACAGTTCCGCATTTCATGACAACGATAGCGTCCCGGACACTGATAAGATCCTGCGACCGAGAAATGGAAACAGAGTTGTTGAAGATCGTTCGACTGTACCAACCCAATAGGTTAATACTTTAATCGACGAAGGGTGTTTTCTGTGCCACTAATTTCTGAGATTTAAGTGTCACCACTTTCCGAGGTTCAAGCGTCGTCTGGAATAGCATCATAATTTCCCTTACCAAGTGCGGTTTGTTTCTTATGTGTGTGATATCGGTTACTTGTTGTAAATCATACATTTTGTATACAAGGAAACTTTATTTGTAACCACAGTAAGTTTGCGTGCATTGTTTCGTTTGACTATACACATCCAATAAATTAACACTATTACCGACCAACGAAACATGTTTTCTAAATCATCACTTTCTGGGATTTACTCGTGTGCTTGAATGCGCTACGTAATTTCCTTATAATCATTGCGATTCGTCTCTTGTGCCTATGAAATTAGTTACTTTGTTGTTAATTGTCTTCCGAAACACTTTATTTGTTTACCTGGACAGCAACCAAAGTACGTTTTAACAACGTTGTTTAACTCTCTGGCCATGTGCATTTATTTGTACTCGAATTATAATTGGCATTATCTCTATGAAGACGAATTGAAGTAAGAAGGAGTACATAACATAAACGAGAAAAGGCAAGTAAATTAAAAGAATTGAAATAAAACCGTCAATTAAAGATTATATGAGGAGAGTACTACTGCACCTTTCTGCATCTTTCTGACACGCTGTGTAACCCTCCGTATCAATTCTACTAATAAAGCCTCTATGAATATAAATAAGTTGCAGTGATTGCATTTGATAATTGGAGTATATTGTTGACACAATTCACGACCCATATAAACACGATCACTGCAAATGATTTTGGGATTTCCACATCAACTTCAAACAACTTACCACAGTTCGCTTCATCAAAGCCACGTGGACAGTCACAAACACCGTCACATCGCCTATGGAGCGGTATACAGTAGGCATTAGGACACTTAAACATGTCATTAGGACAGCTAAAAAGTTCTGGAAGATACAACAATGATAAAACAAAATAATCCGCTTTTCTAAGTGTTTGCTTCACCTTTTCAAGGGAAAGTACTGTGCAACCTTCGATGGCAATGTCGTCAATATCGTCATTATATTTTTTCATCTCTAAAAGTATATCAAAGGGAGAAGTGTTAGCTTTCCCGACACAACGAAGTGTGTACACCATGTTGAAAAATTCAGTTGCCAATGGTAAAATCAGACACTACACATAGAATGTGTAGACAAGGCTTTCAGCAAAAATTTGGAAGTATGACAAACTGTATTTTTAAAAAGGATTAAAATCATTTCCTACTTAGTTTACTACGTCACAAGGCCATCGAGATTTCGAAGTGACATAACCGTCAACACGGATAATAGTAAACAAGATATTCCATTCCTCCTTTCATCTTTGCACACAGACATAAACACACAGACACACACCAACAGAAATCACAGCTGTTTTAGCGAAGTTTTGGTAAACACAAAAAGTGATATTTCTGGACAAAAACGTTTGCAATGAAAACATGATACACAAACACAAGGATCAGTTTTATTTATTGCGCATAATTTATCTGATATTAGGAATTTTTTGAAGAAGTCTAAGCCATCTCTAATGGCATTTCGTAAAACTTGATCTTTTAGACTCCCTAGATAGTTGCCCTTAAACATTAGCATCAAAACTGACAGCGTTCTTGTTCGTTCCCAAAATGTCCCTGTACTGACATTTCTGAAAATCAAACCTAATATTATTCGTTTAATGATTATTACAAAGTCCTCATTTAATTATGATTAAAGCCCCACTAGCTGTATCTTTTAGCACTTTTTTATGATATCACTTTCAAACTAAAATAAGTTTCTTTGTACTAATTTAGATGTGTCTATACACTTATTATTAACTACGCGCTTGGACTGTATGTGCTATTTTCCACAAGATAAATATTACACTGCGATTAAATGCGTACCTTATCGTTATATGGCAGCCCCATGCGAAAAAGCAAAACCGTGGATATTGCACTGAAATCTTCACACAAACGACACAGGTAGTCTAATGTAATGTATAGAGGTGAATGTTCTCAACTGTGACATTCTATGTTCTGTTTCTTTTGTAATATTGCCAATTTTTGAAAATGGCGCGAAATCAAAATGACCGTTAAAAGTTCAATTTACTTGCCAAATCTTTCATAAAGGAATGGTTTCCTAATGTATTAAAAGCCAATATTCCTTGAGAGGATAGAATTCAAAGAAAACCGGAAGAGAATAGAAAGATATTTTGAGGTAAACAAATTTCAAGAGTTACAGCTAGATCGGGTTTAACATCATATAGGGTTCAGCCCTTGGTGTCGCGCCAGTGGTTAAGATTAGAAATTTTATATTCATTTGAAGATGCACAGTCGACGCTTACATGTTCAAATACATGTGAATTCATGATAAACAGTATGAAAGAATATAGAATTAATGTTTGCCATATACATTAGTAGGACAACTGCGTATTGTTTAAACAATATATTCAAACACTTGGTTTACTTGATCACCCATTGACGCGCACAGCTCACACACACTTGTCAGACCAAGACAAGTATAGATTTTATCTGTCAAAACCCTTGGGCAATTTTTGTACATAACATGTTGCATTTACAATATTAAAAACCTATCGTATGTAATAAGGGACGTATTGTGCCATCATTATCGTTGCCATAGGGACTGCACTGCCAAAGTTCAAATTGCTGAATTAAGTTATTGACACGGGACGCTCTTCTCAATGTAAATGCTGTTCAATCGCATGTTTAATCCCCAGCATTCTTGCCGTGTGTCTCGTTCATATGTTTTCTCTCCTTTTCTATTTTTACGGCACGATGGTAACGATATCTTGTATCAGTGACAAGGTGGAGAACAATACCTACTGGTTAATGGCAGCGATATATATTATTAATTGTCAGTTAAAAATTGATATTTTGCATGTTTTGTATTTGTTTCTTTACAAGCACTTAAAAAACATGGCGGCGTCCATGAATTTAGTTGGGGACATATCTAGTTACTCGCATAGTATATTGAACCTGCGCATGCGTAGTCACTTAGCCCCTGGCGCGACTATTAATTAAGTGATGCATTAACAAATAAAATGAATCAATGGATGAATAAATTGTCGATACCATACCACAATCCCTGAGATGGGTGACGTCACGGCATCCAAGCTGATAGCCGTATTGGTCAAAATCGTAGATACACATCAACTTGCGCTCGGTGCAGCGACCATTGAGGCACTGTAATTTATCATCATTACAACTCACAAATGTTTGCACAGTGTCTTCTGCAAAAGTCTTTGAGACAGTACCACCGTAGTCACAATCTAATTCGTCTTCTCGTTCGTTACCTGAGCAGTCTACCTCTCCGTCGCACTGCGCACTGCTTGGAATGCAGTCCATGTAAAAACACTGAAATCCCTTACAAACATCTGTAAAATCAAAGTGAACCAGGTTAACATTTGTAAATGTCTACATTTTATTCGCGGGTATAGGTTTTGACGACATAAACATTTCTTGCACAAATTTCCTTTGTGGGCGATACATAAAATGTCGACTGAGGGCAACAAATCACTTTGTATCGATCTTTTTTGCTGGTTAACACGCACGTATTCAAACAGTGTGTTTCATTGTTAAATGACTGCGAAAGTTGGATGAAAAAGTGTCGACTAACATGTACTGCTTAATTTAGACTCTTTTTTGCCAAATATATGTACTGTTAAAATATCTGACGACAAATATTTGATAACGTTATATTTTTGAATGTCTGAGTAACATTGTATTCAGAAAATATGTAGTTCTAAGAATGTATGTAAAAGGCAAATGATTATATCAATTATTCGTCTTAAATAAAAAATGGATGCATCCACCTCTTTTTCTTAAACAAGTACGATTCAGATGGCTTAACATTACCGCAAAACTTTTCATCAGATCCATCATAACAGTCCTCCACAAGATTGCATTTCTTTGACTTTTCAACACACTGGTTATTCTCACATTTAAACTGATCCTCTGTGCAATTTGGATATACTGAGAAAATACAACATTTAGATTATAATATGAGTTATATTGCCCATCGAATTTCGCAGAACAGACTAATGAATTTACTTAACAATGTGTCTCAAAGGCATAAGAATTCTGAACTCACACAAACTTTTCCAAAGCGCTCTGCGACTGTCAGTCTTTGTAACTTTCATGTTAAACTTCTTCAAGTAAGTTATCTAAGTGGTCCACATGGTTCGACAAAGGTTACACCTCTACCATTCCAACCAGTGACAAAAAATGGCATTTACACACAATCAATATAAACGGTATTTGTTCTTAATGATTGTCATTTGTTCTTATTGAATACATAGTATAATTGTTTACCCTTATAAATCGTGTTAGTTTCAAAGTACATGATGGTGTAAAATGAGGGTTAAAAACGTTATATGTTACCGCAATATTCTTCATCACTGTTGTCACCACAGTGATCGATGAAATCACAATAAAACGTCATCGAAACACACTGTGTATTTTTACACTGGAAGGTATTCGTTGGGCAAACTCCGGCCATATCTGCAGTACAACCATAAATTGTCTTCAATTACATGATTTGTATTGTCATTATTAGTAGTATGTATGCGACTGGAATTGTCGCAATCCACTGATTTTAGGCCTTAATTTACACATAAATAAACTCATCAACACCTTAAAGGTGTTGATGGAGGGGTTCAGACCACTTCCTCTAGCACTCCCCAATTCCCGTGCAGAGTGGCAGACTTCTATCAATTTTGCAGAATATATTTGTCACTGTAAGATATATGCTCGGTTAAGGCTTAACTTATGCGATAAAGGGTGAATACATGTGCAGGTGGCTGTTGATGGGTTCTGGGCAGCTGTGTGGCCGAAGCTGCATGAACAAGTTTTGTAGAATCCACCATGCTAGACTCCAGAAAGGGGTGGCATGAAAGCCTGCCTGAAGTGGAGGGTGGGCGTTCGGAACCAGCTTTCTGTGCATAGGAGGTGCGGGTACGACAGTGAAAATTTAAAGCTTGGCAGAGGATAGGACCTGGTCTGGGGGATGACCTTACCTCCACCGCACATGTCATGCTGTTAAGAACCACCTTGGGAGGTGGCAGAAGGATGTTGCTAAAAGGCATCATCTCAGAGCCCACCCTGAGCTTTCGTAAATGGTGTACGCCCCCAGATCAGCCAGAGGCTCACCGAAGAGGTTCTTGACCTGGGCAGCCTGAAGTTCCACAACAGGCAAGATCTCCTACAGGCGAGTGATTGATGAGGTGCTGGACGAGGTTTTCAACACTATCCTGGAGATGTTGGAAAAGTGGCACAGAGGGACTCAGGCTGGGTGGTTGATAGAGTTACCATCCTCTGGCTGGACATCACTCAATACTAACCGGGGAGAGTAAGCTCTTACATCCAACTACAGGCAGCTTTCAGAAACAAGAAGGCAATTATTAACCTGAAAAACAAAGATGACAACTGCCTCCACTGTACATGCCAGTCAGCTTTGTTTCCTGCAGAAAATGGTCCTCAAAGGCCGACCAATTACCTGGCCGAAGACGGCCTGGATCCAGCCTTTAGAGGGGTTGAGGCTTCCGCCCCTCTCCCAGATAGGTATAGTGGAGAGACAGGGAGGACTGGCAATAAATTTCTTTGGCTGTTACAAAGGTGCCTCATTGTTCTCCACATTAGCAAGCAGCCCTCGGGAATGCTCCAGTTCATCGAGGCGGCTGAGAAATTCTTCTACACCTGGATTAAAGAACTAAATCAGCATCTCTTCCAAGAAAACCAGACCATCAGGCGCAAACACTATTGTGTTCGCTGCCTCTATGGCTGCACCAGCCAGGACCTGCTGGAGGTCCTCGAGCCTGATTGCCCTAGTGCCAAAACAATGACCATACTGGTTGGCTTCCAAAACTTGCTTGGCTATGACTCCCTTCTCCTAATGCAGGCTATCTCGAAAGTAGAGGGCAAGATCTTTCAAGGTCCAGTTGAAGCACTCCACGACGCTGGTCTTCTTGGCTCTCTATGTGTGGAATCAGCGGATATCTTCCACCACAAACCAGTCTTGCATCCTCCTGTTTGTTAATTCATTGTCTTCATCTGTCTGCAGCTTTCTTGGCCTCTGGCCGCTGATGATGCTTTTCAGTACCAAAAGAGTGTCTTTGCCTGTTTGTATTTTGATGGGCGCGGCCCATCCGCACTTGCTTAGCACGACACCAGTCAACATGTAACAATATTCTCTGTTGTCCTGGCATACTTCTACATCTCTACAAAGTCCGTCTGCCACTGTTCATCTCTTCTGGTCACAAAATACACTTTGTTGGAGAAAATGCCTCGCCCGACTGACTGGTGAAGGGTGTAGGTCAGCTGTCATGCTAGCCAGTCTTTCACGTGTTTCCGGCTTCACCCCATGTTATTTTGCGCTTCCCCTGAGAGCAGCCTCTCCCCGAAACCCCTCTGCTAGTTCATAATAGATCTCCCTGAGGTGCTGCTTGGCCTTGTGCACTGCCTCTACATCGCTCTTGGCCATGCCATACCAACTCTACGAAAAGGTGCAAGAGAAATCATTGACGTCGATGACCTGGCCCTCCTGACGTAGCATGATAAAGCTGAGGTTGCTAACCTGCTTGGGGGCATCGTGAGGGGGTTGCTTATGTTGTAGATCACTTTTTTGCAGATTTCTTTGGTTTCCTTGGGGGGGGGGTTTGCAGATGATCTTACTGTAAAAATGTGCTTTTCCTATGACTACAATTAGTAGTCAACGAAAGGCAGTTTTTGTCATTATTTTCTGTGCTTTCGAAGTTTCAATGTTAAAAGAAAAGGTTTTCTTAGACACTGCGCATATCAGAGTTGGCTACAACTTATAAAAATAGCTCTCTAGGACTTCTCAGATGTAATTTGATGGCTGACAAATCTAAACACCCGTCCAAGTTTTTGATTAACTACTTTTCTCTCTTTGATATTAATAATTGACATCCATTTATGTACAAGAGTTCTGGACATTTGATTATGCATAAAAAGTATGGAATACATTCACAGCTCAATCAAAAGAGTGACATTATACCTATCTTACAACTGACATGACAACAACTTCATGAAAAAACAGAATGACTGAATGTTTAAAATATATATATGTATGTATATATATATATATATATATATATATATATATATATATATATATATATATATATATTATATATATATATATATATATATATATATATATATATATATATATTTTTCTATATATATATATATATATATATATATATATATATATATATATATATATATATATATATATATATATATATATATATATATGTATTGTGTTGGCAAAAAACAATCTACCCCCTCCCGCAGGCTGAAGAAACTGACCAGTTCATGCAACTCCTAGTCGATGTGTGGAGTCACATTCTCTTATTGTACTCAAAAACATCTTCAAGGGTCATGATTTCCTGTGACCCATAGAATGACAAAAAGTATATGAACTTGAATTTTGCCCTAAGGAGCATAATAGCTCACTTTGTAAAGCTATTGGCCTTTCATTATACGGTCGTTGGATCGAGGCCTGCCCCTGAACGTCGTTTTTTCTATCATCAAAATGAACACTGTTCCTATTAGGTTGTTTACATGCATTGTTTACGATTGCCATTGGTTACCCCATTGTTTACCTTGGATTCTGCGATCAGAGCATGAACACAAAAATGTACAGAAGGAGTCAGAAAAGCATCTGATGCAATTCTGCAAATTAATAGAAGTCTGCCGTGTCACAAGGGATTTGGGAGTAGAGAGAGGGGTCTGAACCCCCTATCAACATCTCAAAGCTGTTTTTTGGTGTACTGTTTTAAAAATTAAGGCCTACAATCAGTTAATTGCGCCAGTTCCAGCCTTGTATATACTACTATTATTATTCATGTAACTTGTGATAAAGCGCAACAAATTTCAAGGTAATGAGAAAGAAAACAGCAACGAGAAAAAATTACATAATTAGATATTGAAGATGTGGTAACTTTTTAGGTTCTTCTCAATACTTGTATATTGCATACGTTTTTTCAACGAAGGAGAGGAAGTCTCTCTTCACTTACAGCATCCGGTCTCATCAGAGCCATTAACACAATCTTCGTTTCCATCGCATTTATAAACAGGATGAATGCACTCATGGTCTGAACATTCGAAGGCGTTGATTCCACACACGTTTGCTGTCACTATGGGTAAAAGTTACCGTGATTAATCAAGCAGCTCTCTAAACCCTAAACTCATTAAAGTTGAACCCGAAATGAAATATTTTATTCACGAATTAAAGCGTAGGGGGAAATTCAGTAAATTCTCGATGGGATTCGAACCCGCAATGTATATGTTTCCTGGTCACCTCATGAATCACTCACTAACTTTATCAAAGCAATTACATCGCCTAACAAGGCAAAAGACCGCATCTGGGATCATTTACAGATAATCCACTCCAATTTTGTAAAACAACTTAAATTAACCGACACTATGCCAAAAGAGCTAACTACACAAAGGATTATGCTTGATTCTGTTGTTGATACCACGAGATTACATGGCAGTTTTGCTGGATACTGAGAAAATCCATTATGTGTTCTAGTGGGGTTCCCAGTGCTGGATGATAATGGATGCTCTCATGGATTCTACTGTATATTGTAAGAATCCATCAACGTTTATTCTGTTGTAGCTCTTTAGATATGGAATATTTCACATAGTGCAATACTGCTACAATCTGCAGTACCGACGGTATCCGAAACATGCGTTAGCACATATATAAAGGGGAAACCTTTACCTGATGCCTGTGTCACACAGATGTCTAAACTAATCTCCTTATCACAATCAGTCAATCCAACAGTCCACTTAGCTGCCTCCATGGCCAAACACGTCCTACCATGATCGATGTCAGTAATTGATAAATTTTTGTGTTGACCAAAGTAACAACCAATCGTGTTGCTACCAGCAGAAGATACGCAGTCACCTCCAATCAGTTCCATGACATCATCATTTACCGTGATATCTTTTACGAGCAGTATATATCCAGTTACGTTTATAGGCCAGACGTGTCTGAGATAGTAGGATACAGTCTGTAGTTCTTGTCGGTTAATTTCCTTAAAACCAGTGTTGAGATTTGAGCACTGTTCCTCTGCTCCACTGTTTCTCTGTTCTGGTTTGAAACAAACCTTTTCATGCCTTCCGAATGTAAGATCTTCACAAGCTATGAAAATGACATGACAGACACTCAATACCTACCATGTATAAATATTCACATTCGATTAGTGTTTTGACGACGAATTTGTCTTCCCTTGAATTGCGATCCTCTCGTTAACGTCAAGTAACAGAGTTTTGTAAGACATCCGTATGATAAAATATTCTGTTAATCAGTAGGTAGTTTGAGAGTCTTATATCATTCAAAGATCTCTTGTTTCCATTGTTTTACTACGAAATCTTCAATTTCTGACAATGAAATGAGTTACATTTTGGATGCATTGCAAAACGTCTCTATTCTGATTTAACGTTGCAGACGGGCACATATTAGCCAACGGTAGATAATAAGCAAAAAAGGCGATCGGATAGATGTAGGCACATGAAGTGACCTTTTTATGTTTGTGAAACTTTAGCTACATGAATTATTTTCCCATGAGAATCACATATATCCAAACTAGAAAAATCGATACTTGCCATAGTGAGATATACCGACATAAGAGTCACCTTCTGGCTCTCCAGAAATCGCAGCTTTCTTACAAATGAACTGTTCAATTTTATTTGAAACACACGGAATATCATTCCACTGATCAGTGCGATGGAAATCAGTCATATCAATCATAGAACACGCTTCAAGTCTAGCGCCATCGGGTTGGTTGGAATCGTCGTCACTTCTAGCCCTTGTCCTACATGATAGATAATTTTTTATATATTTACAAAGCAGTTCCTGTTAACTTTATTCAATGATCTTGACGATAGAAACTCTTGCCACTACATTCGAAAAAAATTATGCATTTTTGGAACTATTCATACTAAATAGCCGTTAGCAGTGCACAATTCATAATGAATAATGAAGTCAAAGCCTCTTCGTTCAACGTCCATGTCCGTAAACTTTTCAGAGCTGACTGTCAATAATTATTGAGTAAAATTTTCTGAGGGGGTAGTATGCCCTGTACAGTATGTTATCAACTGAAGATAGACCAGTTTAAGATGAAACCTTCCCACCAATGTACATACCAGTCAGCATAACTCATTGGATTTCCATCTGTCCAACGATATTTACCACTTTGTGTTGCGTCTGACAAACCTAAACATAATCAAATAATTAACATTAAAAAAACACCATGTTTCCCTTCTACCCGATTGATAGTAAGACGACATGTAAGAATTACGAAAAGGCTTTTTTAGTTGTACGAGTGCACCTAAATTGTTTTTGTGCAAATTGATTTAAACCCACTGAGAATTTTTTTTGTGTGTTTTACCTGTCTATTTTTTGAACGAAGTCGTTGATCATGTGTTTAAATATATCGTATACACAAATTCAGTTTGTTGAAATGCATGTTTGTACCGTTATATGTTCTTCATTATAGCAATGAGTACATCTTATCTCAGTTTCTAACCCAGAAGTATTTTACTGCAATTCGATTGTCCTCTACAAAACCTAAACAACCTGACAAAAGTATATACTTTTGAGCACTGTACAGGCATATTCCAGTGAACTCCATCCAGTTCTCTTGGAACGCAACGTCAACTACTCTTGCAAGATTACATGTGACAGTGCCCTCAACGACCACTTGACTTGAAATATGTCCACCACTACTTGCAAGACGCTTGCCTCATTTTTCATACTTGTACTCTTTCAATAACCGCCATTGTTATCCACCACAAAACCTGACCTTGCCAAAACAATACTCTTACCATATGCCACAGGCACATTCAAGTCTAACCCCATTCAGTACACTTTGAGCATAATCAAGTAGTCATGAAAGTTTTTATGTTATAGCGCCACCAACAGCCATTTGTGTATTTATCCATGTTCTGACCCCATTTCTTTAAATGAACACACAACACTTTCAGCATATTTCGACATCTATATTCACAGGAAAAAAGGGAAACATTATTTTGCCACTTTGCATCTGTGGACTTTGAATTTGCATTTACAACAACATCTGTGCACTTTGACTGTTGTACATTAACAAATTTATACTTGGCAGGTGCTGGGACTATATCATAGAAAATGACTTGCTGTACTGGGAAACGAAAAGGGATTTTTACAGTGTTGAGATTAGTGCAATTAACTTAATATAAAAGGCGCCTTCAGAGATTGCTTGGTCGAAGTCCGTTCAATTCTTACCTATGTAAGTTCTGCTGTCGTGAAGTAACCAAACCCTTGACAGTGAATAGATAATAAAGTTCGACTCTTCGCGGTTAAGAATACTGACCAGATTGGCGCCAACTTGGTGACATTTACTTTCAGCTTGGTTCCATGTCAGTCCAGTCTCCTCTCGACTGAACTTGTAGCAGTCTTTTCCGAACTGAGTCCAGCTGTTTTCACATTCGTAGTCTGAAAGGCGACCAGAAGTTTTGCATTCAATCATACTGTAGGGGGGCAATAACTATAACCTTAGATGGTAATTTAACTATCTTTATGCATTTTCTTCTCTCCTTCTTCACAATTAAATCGTGTCCCGTACCAGAGTTCAACAGTTAAAATTGGCATTAAACATACATTTAGAACTTAGGCATTACACCTTCATTGAATAATTTGCCGAATAAACCAAACCAACATAAACCAAACAATAAAAAGACCGAAAATCTTTCGACATGATCATGGGATAAGAACAAGTATGCCACCTCAAAGATAGCAGTAAACTCGTACAAAATGGTAAAGATTAAAATACTCATTCTGATGAAACTTTATTGATTATAGCATGTAGGTTAAAGCTGCATTAATGACCGATTTTATTCAGTAGTTTAGAAAGGGTAAGGTGTATGCGTGCGTGCGTGTGTGTGTGTGTGTGTGTGTGTGTGTGTGTGTGTCTGTGTCTGTGTCTGCTGAAGTATGTCCCACGCGACAATGATATGTAAGTTAAACAACATCACTTACTTTGATCCTTCTGCGTCACAACAGGAATTTGTAGCTGATAAGGAACAGCTGTGTACTTGGCCCTAAAGCCTGTATAACCCCCAGTTCCAGTCTGTCCTCCTTGAAATTCTATGGACAATTGTGAAGTTGCCGATATAATATGTCCAGGATTATCGTCTCCGCAGAATGTACCGAATCTGTAGGTCTTATTAGGTGTGAGTGAATTGTAAACTCGTACAAAATCACTGCTACAGGTAGTATCACCCACATTGAAATCCAGGAAATCCAAACGAATGACGTCACCTTCCGCCACCTGGATACTCAAAGTGCATTCTGACTCAGATGGGTATGGATTTGGATAGCCAAGAGAATTCACAAATGCGCAATCTGAATCAGTGTATGTACTGTTTTTACACTCTACTTGCTTGCAACCTATGATTAAAAGTTGTAAAACAATAAGACAAAGGGCTTGGATGTATTCAAAACACTAAGAAACTGTCGTAACTTCTTTTGTAACTGACTGTACAGTTCCTACTGTCAAATGATCTAATCCGATTCTGTAAATTCTGAACAGAGAATAAATACGTCGACCAATATCTTGTCTTGCTTGGCTAACTGTATTCACTGGTGTCTTTTGCATAAATCGTAGGAGGAATCGCAATACTCAGTCACTGATTTTGAAAGGCAAGTGTATGAATCAGTCGAACAGGCAGAGCAATATATAATTGATGTGGATCGCATATGTCGATTGCATTTGGTTCTACATCTGTCGGCTTATATAATATCTTGTCATTTGCCCGACAAACCTTCTTCTCAGAAATTTGCATTTAGACACGGGTTAACAGGCCTTATGCTTCCTTCAGCGCGAAAAATATGTCAACGCCAGTGTCTTGCCCTGGCTGGATATGGTAGTGGGTAGCTATGGCTGACTTCCAAAGACTTGTAATTGAGGGGGAGGGGTGCGACAATCCAAAAATGTTCTCAGCTTTTTTCAAGTGCACCCCCTGATAAACTCACAATGCGTTCACATCCCCCTTCTGACTTGCCATAATTTGCCCCCCCCCCCCATCAAAGGAATGTGACAGAAATTACAGTTGAGTCGCATTTGTTTGAACAAGCATTACTAAAGGCTCATGAAATTCATGCATGCCTTTGAGGAGGTCATCATTTTTGCGCAACTATGTGAAGGCAAAATGTGGTCGATATAGTGCTCTTCCAAAACTATTAAATTATAATACATGAGTGTCTATTGGGCAAATTATGAACATTTTCCCGTGAAAAACGAATTATATCTGTACATTTATACATTTATATGCGTTTGATAATTCATGTAAATGTACTTTGCTTGAAGTGGCAGGTTAAAAAGTGCATGTTTGTACAAAACAATTGATTTTTGGACTTCATTAATAATGTTGATTCACTATACACTCACTTTAGTCCTGTGAGAAAACTGTGAACATTTTTTTCAAATATAAAAATAGCAATATATGTGCATTTATAGACGTTTGATAATTAATATAAAAGTGCTTGATTAGCATAGGGTGGTTACAAGTGCATATGTGTACAAGAAATTTGATTTTGGAATTTCACTGAAAATGTCGATTCACTATACACTGCAGTCTATGAGAAAACTAAGAATAACTTTTTTACAAGACTAAACTAAATCTGTGCTTTTATAAGTGTTTGACAATGTACGTGATTCAAATAAGGTGTTTTGAACCTCAAATGTGGACAACATATATGATATTGGAATTTCATCCAAAATTATTAGTTCACTTCTCATAGAAGTCTACAGGTAAACTTAATTTTTTTCCTTGACAAAACTTGCTATATCTCACGGTGGAGGGACCGTCTATATCTGTAATATGTAAGTATACATGTATTAATGCATATATGAAAGTGTTGTTAAATATTGACTTTTAGGCTATAATAACTTCCTTGATAAACACTAATAATGTTCTCTGTACAATTACAAGCCAAACTATAAATGGAGGTAAACATTACAGCTTTGTCTCTTTTCACATAAGAAAGGTTTTGAAACAGGATAACTTACTTAACCTGTCAGAGAAAATCTGGACACGATTAACATATTTGAATAAAAGGGGCATTAGGTATAACTTTTTGCCAATCAGATATGTTTTGTTCTGTGTATCGACTTAAGTTTCTTGTTCTACGCCCCACAGCATGCCAAAATCCCATAAAATTCTGGTTGGCAAATACTCTGTACATGCATCTAGAAAGACAGTAATCATTGCTGTTGATGACAAATGAATTCTAGTCCGGACTTGAATCTCATTTTAAACAATAACAATGCCTACTGCACACGTATGGCTGTGCTGGACGTTTCGTCACGCTTCAGGGAGCAGAACAAGAAACTGCAGTGGCTACACAAAAAACCACCCAAAAATTAGGCAAACATTATAGCTTAAAGCTGACAACCCTACACACATTTCCTATCAATCGGGCATAGTGTTGTTCCGAGTCCCCTTTAAGTCCCTATATTTCAAGATCCCCCAGCTTGATATTTTCAAGTTCCCTATCACTTCTCCCGCCCCCGAGGCGTTTGTGAATGCAGCTTATCGTTTTTGCGGTCATTGTACCCACGTGGTAGGCTTAGGGCAAAAAAAGCATAGGTGAAGCAATTGGCGAAATACTCACTTGTCAACAACATCACATCGCTTATAACTTTCGACAGACAGACAGAAATGATTCTCCTCACCTGTCGTGCTGTAGGTTGCATTGAAACCTCTCCCTTCACCGACTTCTTCCGTTGAAAACACCACAGTCAACTCATTGGAGGTTGATGAAAGAAGTGGTATCTGAGACCCACAAAATTTGCCAAGGCGTTGATCATCGTTCTCCTCTGTGCCGTTGTACAATGCTACGTAACTAATGCAGAGTATCTGGTCGCTGTACGTCTGTCCAGGCACATCAAAGGAGTGAAATTTCAGGTGGATATATCGACCGACTGGTGCAATAATGGTCCACATGCAGTAACTCTCCGGGTAGTATTGTTCATCTCCCGTCAGGAAGTTGGTGCTGAATATGGATCCGGTAACGTCCGTTAGCAATCTAGGAGAACCACATCCCGAACAGTCTTCTGTGTTGCAGTCTAGAGACAACGGATCAGTTTTATTTTTGTGAATTGTTAGACAATATACGGACAATTGGAGGATAACGAATTGAACAAGTCCACGATCTGTTCTTGAAGGAAAGGTTCCATGCCAAAATATTAGTAAGCGTGTTTTTCCAGAAAACTTTGAATTATATTTGATGATAATGTAAAACAAATAGAAGTGTGCATTTGCAGAATATTATAAATGTTCTTATTTACGACTTGTTATTTCTCTTCGGCTTTTGACATTTGTATTTTATTTAGACTTTTTTTCGTTATGGTTGTCAGGATCCAAACTGGAATTGTACCGATTTATTGGCATTCTAGGTAGGCCCTAATACAACATTTTAGCGTCGTTAACCCAATATTGACCTCCCACTATATTCCCATGTTATATTGTATTAGCGCTGGTTGTTAATGTTCACAAGCTAATAAGCGAAGATAGATGATTCTGAATATTCTGAAATCCATAATGTTACACTTACATGGTTGAAGCATTGCTACAACAGGCAGTCGAAGTACGCCCTCGACATTATGAACGGTAATGATCTGCCCTGTGACGACCTCCTCGTACACTGATGCTTCAACAATGTTGTTCATCGAACACTTGGTACAGTTTGTGTAACAACTATCCGTGGTGCCAAGGAGGTGGAATGAAGACTCATAAAACAAGCCTGTAAGGAACACGTTGTAGGGGGAAAATACGCGGTTAAAACCTGATTGTTATGTGTTTTGCCTTCAGTAAAACTCAATTACTACCTATTTTGACGTTTTTCAACGATTCGTTCTCTGTTTATGAAATGGTTACACTGCAGCTGTATGATAATGTATATTTACCTAGCGTACTTATAATATCCACCTTTATTCTTGTCGTTGACAGTTAAATGGAAGTCCTACCATTTAGTAAACAATACGAAAAAGTGCATGCTGTACAAAACAGCATTGTGTTTGTTACGCTTCAACTTTGTTATTTAAAGGTCCTGGATTTTAGTGAGCAATAATACTTGTTTTATTGTAGTTTAAATGGGCCGGGTTCGAGGCTGTGAGTGGGACGGTCTCCGGACGAGGCCACTTAATAGTTAATCAGTATTGGCTTCGACCTCAGAGCGTTCACATGTGGATAACGTTTGTCCACAAAGCTATTGTTCCCGCCAACGAATAGCAACAATGTCAGACAAAGCACAAAGTTTCCGCCAATGGTGTGAGGCAGCAGGCCTAACGGAGGATACACATGACGTGCTCACTAAACAAGGCATCCCATCAACCGATGTCCTGAAGCGGCTCAACAATCAAGACATCATCGGACTTAAACTGCCTATAGGCCACGCGGACTGCTCTGCTGGGCATGGAACAACTTAGACGCAAAACCGGCAAAACAACAGGCACCTCAAGACAAACCTACACACCGGACAGAAACATCAGGGGCGACTACAAAGTCCCTTGCCAAAGATGAAGAGCTGAACAAACTCCTCGAAGCTTTCAGCAACGACGCGCTAAAAGACATTGTATCGGACAAGCGCATCACATCCTAAAATCTAACGAAGGATGAGCGTAAACCATTACTGATTCCGGACCATACAACCACAAAGACTGCTTCGCTGGACTCTTCCTATGAGACGGAACTAGCAGCGGAAGGGGACATGAAGCTAGTTATGCGGACCACCAAGCGTAGACCGAAACCTGACCAAGTTTCCCTTCCTCAGTGGATATCAGCCAACGCCCGAATCTTAAAGACATTGATTAACCGCGGCATGTCCACGAAGGACACATTGGCGTACCTCGATAACACAATTAACATCGGGGATTACGCACAATCTTTTACGACATCATCAGTTTTATCGTATGATCACGAGTATCGCAAGAAACAGGCGACTGACTCAATCACATGGGGTTCCGTGGACATCCATTTATCACTGTATCACCTTGATAAACGACAGGCAAACGGAAATACGCCCAAGAAAAACACTACGAAGGACACTGCGCGCCGCAACTTTGTCACACAAGAAACCGAAATCTGCTTTGATTTCCAAAAACCAGCCGGCTGCAACCGCATTTCCTGCCGTTTCGCGCACGTGTGCATAGAGGACGGCTGCCGCAAAGACCACCCACACAGCCTGAATGGAGGGTACCTAATTAGCATACATTAATGGGAATTACGTTTGAATTCAGACAGCGCCCTCTAGTCGGAGATCGACCGTTAGTAATTTTTCACGGAGATTTTCATCACTGAATTTTACCGTCATCGTTGGTCAATCGTATCTACTTTGTGGTGATATTGAATGATACTGTTGGAAAGTATTCGCATGTAATTTTTTTAGAATTTCTATGCTGTGAAACTATCATTTTAACGATATGATTGGTTTTAACGATATGATTGGTTTTTTGGGATCGACTGAAGGCCCAAGTTTAGCGATGCCGCAAATACATGCAATGATATTTACGCCCAAAAGAAGACCTGCAATCGATTTTTCGTGATTTTAGAAATATTCAGACGTAATTTCAGTTTGGCTCAAGGTCTGGATACAAACTTACAGACATTTAAACTTGACCCGTGAATCGGCGTTTCCATCATGGCGGCCTTCACTTCGGACGTACTGAGTACGTGTGTGTATGTGTTGTGCTTGTGCATGGCTTGTGTAAGCGTTCTAAACAGTGTGATATAGTTTTCGGACAGGATGGTGAATTTCGCCCAAAGCCGTTTCATAAATGACAAGCACAACAAAGTCTTATTATCATACCTTTCGAGACCTTATTGTGTTTATCCTCAAACTGTTAACACGACGGAAGTGGTATTTTAAGGGTAAAAGTTGTCAAATTTTTGATCCGATGTTGAGTGCGTAGTAGTCGGACTGCTATCGCAGTAGGGCCTAATCGGACGTCATATTTGGATTATTATTGTAGGGGCTAAATATCGATATTTTGAAATTTCAAACCCCAATTTTCAATTTATTAAGTGTGTTTAGAAAACTGTATATAAATATTTCGTGATAAATTAGTTACGTTAATCCATGGACGACTCAACTATATTTCGACGTGTCTGGCGCTTACATATCGGACATGGACTGTCTCTGTGTGTTGCTTTCGACGCCTTTTATCGTACGGTGCACGGTGTGGCTAATTTCGCCAAGTCTGTAGTCTTAATATGCAGTAAGTTATGACTTGTAAAACGCAATTAATACACAGCTAAGTGAGTACAACGAACAGCATGTCATGTCTGAAAACTGTCACACTGAGTGTAGGGTGTCTTATTTCTGTACACGTGATGGGAAACCCACGAACAACAGGGTAAAACAGCTATACTTGCGTTGTCCGTTTGCCGTACTCAGCAGCGTGGATGTCAGCGCCTCCAGTGCGATATCACAGCTGCGGGCGGTCTCTACACGGCGGTCTCTACACGGCGTCACTTAATCATGCCGCAAATACATGCAATATATCGTACGGCCCTGAAATTTGGACCACTTACTATCGATACTACAAGGAACATTTTCTGAAAGTTTCAGTTGGCTCAAGCTCTACAAGACCCTTAAAAGTTAGGTTTTTCAGCAAAAGTTGGATTCCAATACGTCGTTTGATCGTCGGTCTTGGCACGGTAATTGTGCCATCTTAAAAATAATTTGCACTCCCTGGTCAAATACTTTGAAAAATCTTAATAAATGGTTTATTGTCAATAAAAATCTGAATATTTAAAAGAAGGATAAGTTTCTGTTTGAGTTCACGGCCTTGTTTTTGAGATCGTATGCCGGTCTCTCTCCCACACACACTTCCGCACTCAGCGAGGTAGCGAAAACTAGGCTCTCGAACACGATAAAATATGCAAATTTGGTACCCTCCGTTCAGGCTGCACAACACCGCCACAATTCGCTGCTCAGCCAAGAACGGGGTGGTCAAGCCTAGCATAAGGTAGCTAGCCCTCTGACTGATTGCCTGGAAAAATGGGAAAATGAAATCAAATACGACATGGATCGCGACTTCATTCTAAACGGCATAAAATACGGTTTCGACATCATCGACCCTGGCACCCCCTTCAAAAAGTGGAACGATCGAACTATGCATCATGCACTGATCCAGCTTACTGCGAGGCGGTCGAACAACAAATTTTACACAAGATATCAGCAGGAAGTTACAAGATCACGAACAGTAAACCACACATTATAAGCAGCCTCGGTGCTATACCCAAGAAACAATCAAACAAGGTTAGACTCATTCACGATTGCAGCCAACCTACCGGCAAAAGCGTGAACTAATATGCATCTACAAACTCGTTCAAATATGAAACTATCGATCACGCTGTCGCTATGTGCAAGCCAGGATCGTACCTGGCCAAAGTCGACCTGAAATCCGCTTATCGCTCTGTACCCATAAGTATTGACTCACAGCGTGCTAAAGGCCTAAGTTACAAATTCACGCAGCATAAAACTTGGACATACATGGTCAACACACGCCTTCCATTCGGTGCAGCGAAGAGCCTGGAAATTTTCACTCGCATCGAGCAAAGTATTACAAGAATGATGCGCAGGAAAGGGTATGATGTCGTCATCGTATATCTCGACGATTTCCTAATCATCGCGGACTCTAACCTAGCGTGCGAACAAGCCTTTAACGCCGTGCAACAACTACTTCAGCAACTTGGCTTTTCCATAAACTGGGATAAGGTGGTCGAGCCTACGCAATGCTTAACATTCCTAGGGATCGAGACAAACGCGCACACACGGACTCTGTCCCTAGACGATACCAAGCTACAAGAAGTAAGCGACCTCTTGGAATATTGACTTCCAAAGCGGCGAGCGACAAAACGCGAGCTTCAGCAATTAATCGGCAAACTCAACTGGGCGGCTAGAGTTAATCGTGGCGGGCGCACATTTTTGCGGCGACTCATCGATGTGACAAATTCGGTCTCACGACAGTCTCATCACATACGCCTTAACAGGCAAGCGAGAGCGGACATCAGCTGGTGGGCGAATCTCAGCCAATCTTTTAATGGTAGGGCATTCTTCATAGAGGAAACTCCGTTGCCCCAGCAGATTTTCACCACTGACGCATGCTCAGCAGCGGGAGCGGGCATTTACGCGAACGACTGGTTGTTAGGAAATATATTCTTGTATTACGTCATTATTAGTACAGTGTCTTACTATAGATACTCTGATAGCATTCCTTCTAAGACTAAGCTTTGAGGCACCACTTCCTATTACTGTTTATTTTACCAACCAGAGATTCCATCTGCTAAGACAATATGTCTAATCCATCATGTGCCTTTCTCGTGACTCATAGACACTTTTCCCGCCAAAAGTGCTTTATCTACGGGAACCTCGCCTTCCCTAATCAGAGACTTTTCCACCCTCAACTGAGACACTTCACGTCACTGGACTCTATGTACGGTCTCTCACCCAAGTGTTATGCTTCACTGTATTAGCCACTGTCTATTATATTAGTATAGAATAAAGTAGTCATTTATAGTATTAGACGACTTCGTCTCCCGACTGCTTACTCAGACCTGGTCATATTCCACACATAATTTCTGGTGCCGAGACCAGGATTGCGAGACTACCTACTACAGCCTGAAGCACACTTTCAACGATGCCAAGAAACGGAAAGTCCTTCGGGTCCTCCGGATCCAAGGAAACTAAAGAACTGGAATACCAAAGAAATGGAAGACGCGATCGGATAACAACACTTCTGAAGCAAGCGGACGACATAACTTCCAAGGAAAACCCCACAAAAGAAGAAATTGAAGCACTTTCCAAAGTCACCAACAACGTCTCGAACAAGCTAGAGATCATCAAGAAACTGGACGACGAAATTTCTTCACACATCAAAAACAACGAAAAGTTACAAGAAGAGTTTCAAGCAGCAGACGAATACGAAGATCTCATCACCAGTAAGTTGAAGCTTTATAGACAATTTATTAGAGAACATACTGACGAGCCGACTAGTTCGAATGTATCGTCGACTTCGTCGCCGGCGCCAAGTTCTGCGCCCGTTTTTAGACACAAGGGAAATCATCTGCTGAAACTAACTCTTGAAAAATTTGACGGTGAAATCATGAAATGGCCAAGCTTTATCGATAACTTCATGTCTCTCATACATGAAGACGCCTCGCTAAATGACACCGAGCAACTTCGGTATTTGAGAGCAAACCTCGTCGGTCCTCCCGCCGGGGTAGTAGACGGACTGAGATCAAACAAGAAAAGTTACGGTGACGCGATAGAACTCTTACGCGATAAATATGGCAGACAAGAAGAAATACGCAGAGCTTACGTCAAAGCTTTTTACAAATTGGAAAACCCCGCTTACACTGTTGAAAGTTTGACCGCATTTCACAATAAGTTAGAAACGTACGTTCGCCATCTTGAACAGTTAGAAGTTCAACAAGATAGATTCGAATGGGTGATCTTAATCATAGTGTTGGAAAAACTTCCGCCCAATCTCCTGACGCTGTTTCAACGTCCATTAGAGGATGAACTATTTCACACGTTCAAACAATTTCGCGAGGCTCTCAAACGCGAGATACGGATAATGTCTTCCAACAATCGTGCTGCTGAATTGGAAGAATCCATTCAGTCTTCAATGCCTAGTACCGCCGCCTTTTACTCAAGTACCGCGACTAACTCAGCCGCGCGTCGCCCTACTCAACGGAAAGAAAAGAGTTGCGCCTTTTGCCGAGGACCACACTATCCGAACGATTGCACTGTGGTCACCGATTCTTCGAAACGACACGATATTGTCAAACAAAACCGGCTGTGTTTCAATTGCCTCGGGAAACACAGAGTCAGCGACTCTAAGTCCAAAGGAAAATGCCGCAAATGTGATAGAAAGCATCACACTCACTCTGTAAATTGGACCAGGGATCCACTTCTACAACTTCGGAAACTTCACGCGATCCTACCCCTACTCAACATAATGCTGATGCTTCACCTCAACCCGGAACCGCGAACGCTTCTCACCGTGACGCTCAACCCGCCGCGGCCACTACTCAAGTACATTTCGCTACCTCGGATAAAGAAGAAACCGCCCTTCTGAAAACCGCTGTTGTTCCTATCTCATCGGGACGGAAAACCGTCAACGCTGTTGTACTCATCGATGAAGGTTCTAACCGTTCATTTATCGCTAGAGACTTAATTCGGAAACTGAACATTAAACCGGACGGTTACTTCAACACTAGTATCGCAACATTGGGCGATCTCTCTCAAAGTAAACGCTACGAAACGGCTACGTTCAAGCTTCATACTCGCGACGGACCAATGGAAATGAGCGCGCTGATTGCACCGAAGATCTCCGCCATGAAGAACGTCATCAAGAAACCGCTTGTCGACCTTCCTCATCTACGGGGGCTACCGTTAGCCCATCCTCCCTCGGACGCGTCCTCCTTTGAAATCTCCGTACTCATCGGCGCTGATCGCTCGTGGGACTTCATCGAAAATGAAGTCATCGAAGGCCCCGGACCCTACGCTGTGAAGTCAAAATTCGAATACCTGCTATCTGGACCTACAAACGCGAGAAACAATCTCAACGCTGCTAATGTGACTATTCTACATATCGCTACGCACTCTATGGAAGAAGAAACGAAACTTCAGACTCTCTGGGACTTAGAATCTATCGGAATTAGAAATGAAGAGCAATCAATGGACACCAAGGTAAGCGAATTTGAATTATTTCGCGATACCCACTTACGAATCGACGACGGTAAATACGTTGCTAAGCTTCCTTGGAAACCAGATCACCCGCCATTACCGACCAATTATCAAGTTAGTGAGAAACGCACACGCGCCATGGTACGCAGATTAAAGCCAGATTTATTGAACACATACAACCGTATTATTCAAGAGCAAATCTCTCGTGACTTTATTGAAGAAGTTTCTGATGATGATATAATTCGTGGACATTATCTACCACACCGCTCTGTTAAGAAAGATTCGACTACAACTCCTATCCGTGTAGTCTACGATTGCAGCTGTCGCCAATCAATTGACGCCCCCAGTTTGAACGATTGTTTACAGACTGGGCCTGCTCTGCTAAACGATATGGCAGCTATACTACTCAGATTTCGATTAAATGAGACTGCCGTTATCAGCGATATTGAGAAAGCATTTCTCAATGTCCGCCTCGACGAAAGTGATCGGAAATTCACCAAATTCCTGTGGCTATCAGACCCTAGCGACCCTGAAAGCAATTTCAAGGTCTATCAATTCAAAACGGTCCTCTTTGGCGCGGTCTGCTCTCCGTTTATTCTGAACGCTGTCGTGAAAACTCACTTGGAAAAACACAATGCAACTTCGACTTCCGCTGATTTAAAAGATAATATTTACGTTGATAACGTTGTTACTGGAGTAGAAAACGCGACCGTTGCCGTGAAATTCTACAACGACGCGAATGAAATCATGACTGCCGGTGGATTTAAACTACGCTCTTGGTCATCCAACTGTGATGAAGTACGCTCACTCGCCAAACGCGACAAAACACTCGAAATGAACACCAACGTGGGTGTTCTCGGAATGCGCTGGGACTCTGACTCGGATACATTGACTTATATGAAGAAAACGCAACCTCCTTCGAACGACCTCGTGACTAAACGTGAAGTTGCTCAAATAACCGCAGGCTTATTCGACCCCTACTGATATCTATCGCCGGTTCTCGTAAAGGCGAAACTGTTCATACAGGAACTTTGGAAAAGAAAACTCGACTGGGATGAACCTCTTGGAGACGACCTAATCAAACAATGGTCACCCATAGCAACCGACTTACGCGCCGGTTCTCACATTACCTTCAGTCGTCGATACTTCACTGAAGGTACAAATCTACGCGATGAACATGAACTACACGTGTTCGCTGACGCAAGCACCAAGGCTTTCGGTGCCTCGGTGTACCTACGCTACAAGGGCCAGACTGCATTAATTATGGCAAAGACTCGCGTCGCTCCTACGAAGGAACTGACGCTACTGCAATTAGAATTGATGGCCGCACTTATTGGTTCAAAACTTCTCCGTTTCACCTATGATGCGCTGAAAGATAAAGTAAATATCACACGTCGCTTCCTATGGTCGGACAATCAAAGCGTTATTCGCTGGATAAGAAACGATAAGAGACTACCGCTGTTTATTGCAAATAGAGTAAAGAGAATTAACGAATTTCCATGCACAGTTAAATACTGCCCTGGGAAAGATAATCCAGCCGACCTGCTAACACGTGGAATTTCTACACGCGACTTGGAGAAATCTAGTCTCTGGTGGGAAGGGCCTGATTGGCTCAAACGTGGTGATTGGCCAGTTTGCCAATTATCTGACAACTATGACACCGCTGTGTTTCTCGCAGACTCGGACAATAGTGATAACGCATATAACGGACATGCAAACACAGCGGCTCTTCCTAAAGACAACGCCCACTCTACTCAAATCGGAATCCAACACGTGGTTGACGCAAATAGATACAGCTCGCTCACTAAATTACTCCGCGTATCCGCTATCGTACTACGCTTCGTATCGAACTTGAAGAAGCCCAAAGATTGCAAAAACCGGATATCTTACCGCAAGAGAACTTCAACGCGCCAAAAACAAATGGATAAAAGACGTTCAACTCGAAGTATATCGCGCCGACGTATACTCGCTCCTCGGAAAGACTACGAAAACTATGCTCGCTAGACAACTCGCGCTCTTCTTGGATGAAGACAACATTCTTCGCTGTGGTGGCAGGCTACATAACGCGCCGCTCGAATACGCCGCGAAATTCCCTAGTCTGCTTCCAACCCATCATCGGTTTACGGAACTCGTCATCTTAGCCGCGCACAAATGTGTACTACACGCCGGACTACAGACA
Source organism: Ptychodera flava (assembly GCF_041260155.1). NCBI lineage: Eukaryota > Metazoa > Hemichordata > Enteropneusta > Ptychoderidae > Ptychodera > Ptychodera flava. Next base: position 30,679,813 of record NC_091946.1, read on the forward strand.
ACGGTTACTCAACTCCGTCAACGGCACTGGATCCCCAAGATACGACAAGCTGTGAAGAAATCAATACGCATGATCGGACTGACAAAGAATATTATCAAGAAAGTATTAGGTCGTGCATTCATAACGTTCGACGAGATGAACACTATAATCACAGAGATAGAAACTACGCTGAACGACCGCCCTATCACCTATCTGTCTTCAAATTCGGATGACGCAATATCGCTCACCCCTTCGCATATGCTCCATGGTCGCGTCCTCACAAACGTGCCACGCCCATTTGTTGACGACACTGAAATTTCGGACCTGTCATTCGGAAATGAAGATGACATGAGGAAACGCTATCTGCGCATTACTCAACTACAGGAACATTTCTGGCGCAGATGGACAACGTAATACTTGACTGCCTTACGTGAACACCACAAAATTCACGGTAAAACGGACAATGACATTCGAATCGGTGATGTTGTGCTTGTACACAGCGACACCTCACGCCGAATCAACCGTAGAAAAGCTAAACTACGGAAACGACGGCATCATTCGTTCTGCAGGAATCAGAACTGCTAATGGACATACAAATCGTCCCATCATCAAGCTGTACCCACTGGAAATCAACGCCAACACAACACAACAAGCTACAGAGAACAACGATCACGTAAACACAACAGGTAACAGGCAACCAGCAGCGAGAGGCCACCGACCAGAACTGCAGCCGCCATCGCCCGTTGCAGAATTCAAGATTTAAACGATGTGTGAACCCTTGTTGCTGAACTCGTATATATCGGACTATATATACTCTTATATATTGGACTTATTTACTCAATATTATCCCATAGAATAGAAATTCTTTTTCATTTATTACACATTTCACTGCCAAATTTACTACTTAGTATTTTACGTTTCATTGAGATTTGCAATCGTCTGGAACACTGCTAAAATTTCCCGCCGGGGAGAATGTTAGGAAATATATTCTTGTATTACGTCATTATTAGTACAGTGTCTTACTATAGATACTCTGATAGCATTCCTTCTAAGACTAAGCTTTGAGGAACCGCTTCCTATTACTGTTTATTTTACCAACCAGAGATTCCATCTGCTAAGACAATATGTCTAATCCATCATGTGCCTTTCTCGTGACTCATAGACACTTTTCCCGCCAAAAGTGCTTTATCTACGGGAACCTCGCCTTCCCTAATCAGAGACTTTTCCACCCTCAACTGAGACACTTCACGTCACTGGACTCTATGTACAGTCTCTCACCCAAGTGTTATGCTTCACTGCATTAGCCACTGTCTATTATATTAGTATAGAATAAAGTAGTCATTTATAGTATTAGACGACTTCGTCTCCCGACTGCTTACTCAGACCTGGTCATATTCCACTCACTGGTTCTACATGCGATGGTCAGCGGACCACCCAACTACTGCGGATGCGCATATCAACCTCAAGGAACTTTACACTGTCCTGCTTGCGTGCAGGCAGTGGCATCGTTTCTGGGACAAACGCCACATAGTGGTATACACGGACAATACCACCACCATGTATATAATCAACTCTGGCACGTCACATAATGCAACAGCCATGGAGTGGCTACGCGAACTCTTCTGGCTGTCGGCAATCTCCAACTTTCAGATTACCGCCAGATAAGTCAGAACTAAATGATAACGACGCGGACTCCTTATCGCGCCTGCACGAAATTAAACACTACTTCAGAGCTTTAGACACCCTGCAAAGTCGCGAAGCACACCCTTTACAGGAATGGCACTACCATATGTCTGTTTCCACACACTCCTTATTGCTCCAGGACCTTTGTAGTAATTAACTTTACAAACTAAGTAACATGCATGGACTCTTTTAGCGACAATGACGCTATTTCCAGGGCGCCGGAGGGCTAGCGCCAACTACTAGTGTTGGGGGCTTTGGGCGGAAATCGGCTCATAGCCTGTCAACATCGGAATAAAGTTGTTGACCTTGAACCCCAACACTTGTGTCTGTCTGTATGTTGTCAGTATAGGCATCATTTAAGTGAACAATAATACTTGTTTTATTGTAGTTTAAATGGGCCGGGTTCGAGGCTGTGAGTGGGACGGTCTCCGGACGAGGCAACTTAATAGTTAATCAGTATTGGCTTCGACCTCAGAGCGTTCCCCACCCTCCCTCCCTATCCTACTAGCTTGCAATTGAATTTTTTTTCCTTCTTTCTTCCTCTTCTTCTTTCTTTCTGCTTTTCGTCTTTGAATATGTACCTTATTACGCCTAGAGTGGCGGAAATCGGCTCATAGCCTGTCAACATCGGAATAAAGTTGTTGACCTTGACCCCCAACACTTGTGTCTGTCTGTACGTTGTCAGTATAGGCATAATTTAAAGGTAGTATGAGCCTCGAAATTGGAAGACTTAAACTTTTGCCGAAACTTTCCTCGATTCTAAGTCAAGAATAAAAATCAGGAGTCATCGTGCAAAGTGTAGTACCAGAGAACCAAATTACCTAACATTCATGGATTTTAAAATTCAAAATGAAAGCAATAACACATTTCAAGCAACGACATTTTTAATGATTGTCTCTTCATCGATTTTATTTCCTAAGAGGGGTATTCGCGTGTCAACACGAGAAGCGTGACTGCTGTTATACAGGTATTGTAATTTTTTCTGTAATCAGTGGATACAAATACTGTGTAGGGTACCCATCTACAATATCGTGACTAATGTATACTCGTATTATAACTATTGAAAGTACATAGGCAAAGCTTCAATGGTATTTCAGCACAATGCACAACAGATTGAAGTAGACTTTACATAACAGCACACTTCATAGAAGCATGATGCATCGCACCTTTATGATTAAAATTTTTCAGGGAAAAATATATTAAACGGCTATTTCTGCAATATTTTGTTATCCGGAATGACGTGTGTTAATTAACAAAAGGGTTATGGCATTCCAAGACGTGTATTCGATCTAGAGGAGCACTGGCAAAAATACGAATTTGCAATTATTTGTTTACCCTCTAGTTCAAGTCCGATTAATGTTAACGTGTAACGTATAACTATAATATATATAACGTATAACTGTAATATATATATAATGTAATGTATAATTAACGTATAACATATAATTATCATATATGTAACGTATGTATAAGAAACTGACTCGTGTGTCTGTCACCAAGAATTTCACTTTTCTTTCAATTCTCTTTGAGGTGAATAAAATTTCAACTAAAAAAGTGTTTAGTTTGTGTTTTAAAATTTTCGTGGGATTTTTCCTTTTCGGGAACCCCTTCCAAGGTCTTATTGTCAGTCCTGTAGATGGTAAATGACAAATTGATAGGGTGATGCAAAGACTCTATGCCTGAACATGAAAAAACAACGAAAATAATTCGTTCAGAAACAAGGAAAAATCAAAGAATGAAACGACGGCTATAATAATTAATACATCTTACGGAAACGTTACAAGAATGATCGGAATAAATGTTTATGTAATGGAGATGAAATGCAGCCAGCAATGACACTATCATTCTATCGATGAAATTTCGAAGTGTACTTTGTATAAATCTGGCTAGAATGTTTTGCTATACCCTATTGTGAAAAGTGCGCTTATTTAGTAGGCATCAAGTTATACCTGCATCATGCATGATATATGGCAAAGTATATTGAACTCACCTATAAAGTCTCCTGGTTGAAAGGTAAGCATATTCTCTTGCGAAACGTTAAAGACTATTCGTCCAGATGTTACATTTGTAATAGTGATATCGTTTTGCCCAATAAGAGCAAAATCATCAATGTGTTCCCTACGGTAAATTCCCGGATGTAGAGTGACCGATTCTCCTTCTGCCCATGGAAGATCTAAATGCCATTGCCTGACCTTGCCCCCGCATGGTAATTTCAATGTTTTATCAATGACAATGACGGGACCATGTCGTTCTATGAAATAACCGTGGTCAATGTGACTTCGACCGAGAGAGTCCGGGCACTGCAAAATGTCTGTTTTTGAAAGAAAAAACACACCAAAAGATAGCATGTTTCATATCAAACGGCCATCAATTACCTTTGCACACTACTTGGAAGATTGACATTTGCATATAAAGCATGAACGCTAGATTTTCTTCTGGCTGCTATAAAAAAGTAGTTCAATAATTTATGTGCCATTATGCAAATAAGGAAAAGCTACTAACACCTCCAGCAACTTGTCTTGTCGCTGAGAAAATCCATAAACAGCAAATTCCCGGTATTGTCATTGTAATTTTTACCTCCGGCATAAACAGGACAAGTGCACTGGCAGTATTTTCATGGTCGGACAAACTTCATTTTTGCATTTCCGGTAAGATAACTTTGTCCAACCAGCACCTCTTTTATGGCGCTAGAATTTCATTCGTTGTGCGGTATGGAGGGTTAATTCCGAACCGACCTACTATTCAAATGTCACTTTTCATGATTAAGTGCCAACGGCCCATCTCAGAACCTTAAGAAGACAGTTGCAATGGAAAAAGGAAAGACATTCTACCTCTTGGTAATATCACCAGTTGGAACATGTTCTGCAGATATAAAATATCCCTGGTCATTTGAATTTGTAAAGCAGAACCACTGGTGTAAATAACCTGAAAGAAAATTTTGAGTGTTTCAAATTATGAAATCATATGATTGGAGTTTGTGTGTGACCTCACAGGGAATGCAGCTGGCATATGGATTGTCTACATCTACAGAATTAAGATGATGTAAATGTTCAACAGGAATTTTTTCTTTGTTTCAAATCCCATATATTCCAATTGTTTTATTATGGAAATCACAGGCCATCGACGATTTGTACTTATAGTCAATGTGTTTTATCACCAGTTTTTAACTTCGTGAACCCCATATAACCCTGCCCACTTAAAATGGCCAATCGAGAATAGTGGGCGGAGTTTGTGTTCAGATATACAGCAAAATGCATGTTAACGTTGTATCACCGATCTCTCACCGTCTTTCACTCGATTTTAAGTTATTCTTACTCACATTGGATATATTCACAGAAATTCAATTGGTTGCAAACTGAAGAAACTGATTAGCATTGCCAACTTTGAGGAAATACCTTCCGATAAATTCTTGTACAATATACCATTGTCCCTCAAAGGAGCTTTAAAGTGATAGAGCAAAATTGTGCAAATACCGGCTATCATGCTGTTTGTTAAGTGTTGCTGATTATCGAGCCTCCAATTACATGGTAAAATTTACAATAAATTACTCCTTGTCCTGCTACACTCATTTTATGGCCACATTTCACCATAGCATGGTGAGATCTTTTAAATTACGATATGCACTCGGACAACTCACCAGACGTCTGTAATAGTCGCGCCAGCGGCTTACTGACTACGCATGCGCATATTCATAATATACTATGCGAGTAACCGGAAGTGTACCCTTCTTTCACGGGCGCCACCATGTTTTTTTGAGTAATCGTAAATAAACAAATACGAAACAAATTACTATTATATAACATGCCATTTATAAAATATACCTCTTTTATTAGCCAGTAAATGTTACTATGCACCTTGTCGCTGATACAAAATATCGTTAATATAGATAAAGGGAGAAAACTGTCGTGCATATGAAGGGAGCATACGCAAAGAATGCTGGGATTGAATTTTAGAAAAGCGCCCCCTGTGTCAATAATTAGATTCAAAAATTGCCAGTTTTTAGACGGAACGCTATAGTTACAGCTTCCAGTGGAAGATGGGCAGTGCAGTTACCATTGCAATGATAATGATTGCATAATACGTCCCTTGTTTAACGCAATAGGCTGTTATTATTGTAAAAATTGCCAATTTTTGTCCAAAATTTTACACGTTCCTACAGAAAATCTATACCTGAACTGCTGCAGGGTTTGACGTAGCTCTGCATGGCAGGGCTGTGTGTTACCGGCATTATACGGCCTCCCACCACAGCCGTATAACGCCGGTAACACACAACCCTGCCATGCAGAGCTAGATTTGACGTCGTGTACGTACGTGAACTGCTTTCATCAGAGGGAAACTGGGCATAGTTGTCATATAAACGTTTATGAAGTAACAATTAATTACATTTTATCATGAATGACATTGCCAATCTTAAACCCTGGCGCGACACCAAGGGCTGAGCCCTATGTAATATTATAATGTAGGTAAAAGCCTCACCTCTGATGGTTCTGTAATATCTCCGCATACTTTAGCAAGCTTGTCATTTATATTATCTTTCAAATCGTAAATTTCCAAGTAATAAACAGCACAGCGTGGTTGGTCACAGTCGCCAACAATGTTGTTATATTGAACAATGACATCTAGAACTTTGCCTGTAATGTTCAAAAATCAAAAGAAATAAACCAGCCAAGTAACAAAGTTTTTAACCAGTTGGGATCAAAGCGTGAAGCAATAGGCCGAATCTCGGTAGTTGTGTGAAGAATAGAAGGTTCAAATTCGACACAACAAGTCGAGACGTCCAAAATCAACACAATAATGTGTACTTTCACGATCCTATAATCCTACTTGCCTGATCCCCAATGCTGTGCAATGGCAGACTGACAACGTGAATGTGGAGAATTGCCGTCAATAGATTTTCTCCTGGATTTGGCATGTATTAGTTAAATACAGGTATAAGAGTAAGGATTTGAATTTTGTGGGTATTTTCGACCGTCCGATGTTACTTTTTAGATGGCAGATATTTTATTGTGTTGGTTTTGTACTTCTCGCCGTTTTGTTGTGCCAAACTACTACCGAGAGACGTGGGTGTTGATTTCAAAATTGGAGAGAGTGTACCTGTACATGTGTACCCCGATTTGCAAAGTACAATTTAAATTATCTTCAAGAAGCGGATGTCCCTAACTGGACAGGAGACATTTAATAATAATCTTTACCGCCTCGATACGGGTTTTGCGGACCGAGGTTTTAGGGCGGAAGGGCTCGTTGCTACCTATATATAGGGTCAGGTGTATATGCAAACGAGACGGTTGTTCTGGCGCGTTCAAGTGTTAATGAGAAGGAATTTGCTTCTGTGTCTACATTTCGAAAGAAATTCTGTACGTTTGTTTAGCAGTGTTGACTTGTCTGAGTTGATAATGTGAATTTTTTCCGTGATGTAGAGGTTGCAGCGTTTTGTCTTGGTTGAGTAAGGCTCGGCTCTGTCAATGATAGACCATGTGACGTTGTATTTTGTGTTGCTGTCCTTGAGGGTCCATATGTATTTTGAGAGTTCCGTGCTGTTCCTGTGTTTTGATGTTTTGAAAGTATATTTGCGATATGTGTATCTTGTTTTGAAAGCTGAGTCCGTGAGTCCGATATAGTGCTTTGTATCATTGCTTGTATTTACGATGGCTTTGTATACTACTGAGGGCTTGAGACAGTTTCCGGAAAATGGACAATCTTCTTTTTTGCGGCAGTTACATGACTTGGTTGGTTTGTTGTCGTTGTGTAGGAGGTGGTTGTTATGGGCTCTGATTATACTGCCCATATTTCTTGTACAGCTGTTGCTGACTTTCACATTGTTTTTATTGAAGATCTTGTGCAATGGATGTCCTTACGGGAAGTATAATTTAATGAGGTTCAGGAATCTCCTGCCGATGTTGGTTTTTACTGCTTTGTTGAATGGTGGGTTATACCAGATTATCTGCCTGCTTCGTGATCTTTTGGGGGCGCTGCCGGTCGGTGGTTGATTGTATTTCATGTTGTGAGCTGATGGCCGCTTCTCTTGAGTGCTGTTTCGTATTCAGGGGCCGCCTTTTTTGAATGTAGTTTCACAGTCTGATATGGTTGATATTCTTTTGTTGACGGAAATTGGAATTTACTTTAGGATAGGTGGTGGATGGTTGGATCAATTATAAACGTAAAGCAGCTGGTTATTTGCTTTGCTGTAAGGTTGGAATGTTCCATTTTGCAGGTTGAGTGTTACGTCGAGAAAATTCGTGGTCTTGATGTTTACTTGTATGGTGATGCGTAGGTCAAATGAATGGAACATGGAATGATTTCTTTCTTTATTTTGTCGCACTGTCTTGGTGATCTGATGTCTGTGACTGCGAGGCCGTCGTCTCGGTAGAGGCCGACGTTGGTTTTTTCAAGTATTTGGCTGAGTGATGAGAGGATGTATGCTCCGATCAGTTCGCATATTTCGGCCCCTTCAAAACTACCCATTGTCACGTTGAACATGTCGCCGGTGGAGCTTTTCTTGGACTATGCTGATTCTTTGTTATTTAGGATGGACTTTCTTGAGTGCATAATGATGTTCAACTCTTCGTCTGTGATCCTGGTATATTTTTGTGCGTGGTGGATTGCGTCTGCTACACTTGACTTGTAACCAGAATCTTTCTTCATGAAGATTATTTATCAATATGCAGAATGAAGAATACATCAGAAGTGGTGGTATGTATGACGCGAAATCATGGTCACGTAGCCAAAAGAAGTATTGCATGCAGTCCTGCCGAAATTTGAGTAGATTTATTAAGGTGAAAAGTAAAGAGATATTCTACCGTCAGTTAGTAACAAATGGTGCATATACCTGTGAATTTTGTTCGCTGGTGGTATTATAGTCGTTTGTAGTTGTTATAGATTAAAAAGGAATTGAAGGAATTGAACTAGGCAATTCGATGTTAACAAAGTAACAATTTCAGATGTATATTAAAATGAGAAGTATGCGTTACACTCTGGACGAACAGCAAATCATGATACATACCTTTTTGAACATTTACATCCCATTCACAGTGATCAGTGTCCGTTGGTCTATATGTGATCAAGCCGATGTCGGAAGCGGTGAGATCCAAAACTTCATTGAAAGTACACATTGATGAATACACTTGTAACAGTAGGAGAAATTGAAATTGCAGTTATATGTAATGATTTTAGGTTTTGAGTTTAGATCCCTGCGGGGAGTGGTGATCAATAACTTTCCTGAAAATGAAATGGAGTCAAGCCAGAAACTACAAACGTCTTTGATGTGCTATTAATCTTGATGACTCCAAATTATCTTTTCATAGTAAACTAACCAGCAAAACTATATACGTCAATTTACAATCTATAGTGTACAATATCAACCAATAAGGGCAACTGTGACAAATCTCAAGGTACTTAATCACAACATTAAAGTAAAGTGGTTTAACGGACCATATTCAACATGTAAAGAACAACCAATCAGTGAGCAGGAACTATATTAGGAAACTTGGTATAACGTGGTTCAGTCCCTTTCAGTAAAAACGTGGAATCTAGCATCAGAAAAATATTCCATTTACTTCTTGATTACCGCGTCTTGAAGGAATTTTTAAGCGGAAGAGATTTTTGATAGAACACAGGGAAAATGATTTACCGTTGCACGGCAAATATGTTAGACTCAGTCAAAACAAGGATAGCCGTACCACAAATTCCAACAGATTTTTTTTCTTCAGAATGCATTTTGAAGAGGTACTCAGAACAACATATTTAAAGATTACCGGAATCCACCTATGGAAAATATGTTAAATTAGCGTAAGCAAATATTGCTGCCAGCTGTCCGACAAATTTAATTGATTTATTTATTTATTTATTTCTTTTCAAGGAAGACCAACGGGAACAAGTCCCCTTTACAGGCTCCATAAAATGTAAATAAAATATAAATGCATAAAGTATAATAAAACGATAAGCAACACACAGACACTACCTATATGAAAAATTATGTAAGTGGCCATATATATATATATATATATATATATATATATATATATATATATATATAAACATGTTAAACAAGCTATTTTGGTGATTTTAAAGTCTAACAGTACTTATGCTGCCCGGGGAATAATTTTGGAGACAATGTTTTTCTCAGGCATTTTCCATTGATGATTTGCACAATCCCAATACTACTGCCAACATTCAAACAAAATAACTTTTCACTGGTACATCAGGTTGGGGTAAATTTTTTGCACGGGCACTTTGAAAATTTGATAAAGCCAATGCAGCAGCCAACATTTCTACAAATCGTTTTCGGTTAGATACCAGGTATTAAAAAAGTTATTCAGTGATTTTATACATTTTTTCGACATAGATTTTGAGGTTCAGTATATTATCAGAGCACTTTTATATTTTGCATAAATCCAATATGGCTACCAAATTAATGCTCTTTTTCTCCTGTCGATATACCAATTTCAACTAATTATATCGTTTGGTCGCGATGTTATACATATATATATATATATATATATATATATATATATATATATATATATATATATATATATATATATATATATATATATATATAAATGTGATGTAGTGTCATGTGATTATTATTCATGAGCTGTCATTACTATTCATGAGGGCATGTATATCTCTCTTAGCCCACGTGTACTCAAGCCAGTCTCCAGCTTACCATTACTCTATGTACGTAGCTTAGAGCTTAGTGTAATAAAGTAGCATCTTAGATTATATAGTACTCGCTGTTTCCAGTGGTCTTTACATGCCTTCATCATTGGAATACCAGCCTTGCCGGCCCCGACACGCTACCACATAACCGTCAATACCAACGTAACCTCGGTTATATCACATTGGAGCCAGCTTATGGGATTCTAACTCACATTCTCAAGACGGACTTGGATGAAACCTGGTTGTAACAAAGCTTAACCTGTGAGTACTTATAAGCCGTCTGTAAGACACACTCGGAACTTTGGAAATGACTGTGTGCTACTAAAAGCTGAGAGACTCGGAATGAACGCTTCTATGGTTGTGTAACCTGACTTTGCTACAAGCAGCAAGTTAAATATCTGCGGGAACTTTGGAAAGTTATCTGCAGGGGGAGACTGTCGTCATTTTATGTATGCATTGGTATGTGGACATACCATCATAGCAGAATCTCCGATACCTGAGATAGTCCAGTGGAACTGAATTTGCTGATCAACTTAATACTGGTGTAGACGTCGCCATGTGGATGTAGCTGATAAACCAGAGACGAGAAGTTGGATTTTGTGAGCACTGTCAACCTTGCGGAGAAATCAACCATAAGCCAGTAGAAGCAAGTTCACAGAAGACGGGGGACAATTAAGAAGACAAGAGAACTTTTGTGTGAAGTGAACTTAATTGAACTCTGCCGTGGACACTGTCTTAGAAGCAGCCGGACTTGCTTATTTTTAAGACTTTTAAATTTCTTGAAAATTTCGGTGTGCAGAGAATTTTCACAATCTTTTTGTTTCAGTGTTTAATTAATCTTTCAGTATACGCGGGAAGACACACCCTGTTGACGCAAAAGACTGTAAGTACTAATATAAGCACTTATTGAAACAAAGTCTTAACGATCTAAAGAGAGGTTGTTTTTCTTGGGTGAATGCCCCTTAACTAAGTACCTGTGCAAATCGTACGACAAGAAATTTGCATTTCTGTGATTGTGTACTTGTGTATCTTTTCATTAGCGGTGAAAAACAAAGATAAGAAGCCGTGGGAAATACTATCATTCAGTTGCATTCAATTAAGAAATTTACACTGACTGGATGGGGTCAACACACTTTGTGGTTGATACCATTGCATTCTAGGGGTGACCAGGTAAGTGTATATCTCTTAATACAGCCGTGTGCTAGTGAATGAATGAGTATGCCCGATACAGAGGGTGAAGTAAGCTTTCCCAGTATGACAGAAAGCAAAAGCCCAGCAATTAAACAAGAGCCTATTGATGATTATGGCGCAACAAGTGGTTTTAGGGGAAAAGAATTAGCTGTAAACCTGTCGCATCAAAAAGAAATTCTTCAGCTCAAATTGAATCTGTATAAACAGGAGCAGGCAAATCACGCGCAGCATTTAGAGAGAGAACGCATGCGTATAGATGCAGAAAAACAGAAATATGAGTGAGAAAAACAATTTCCTCAACTTGAACTAAAGGCAGAAAGGGAACAGCGCGAACACAATTTGAAAATGAAAGAATTGGAGGTAAAAGCGAAAACAAATTCACTTGATACGGATCGTGAGTTCAATGATTGGACTGCTAAGCTCCCTCAGTTCAAAGAAGGTGACAATGTTGACACATATTTGCGTACATTCGAGAGGCTAGCTCGAACGTACAGTTGGCCTAAGCGGATTTGGCCAAAGAAATTAGCTCCGACTCTTGTAGGTAAGGCCCAGGAGGCATATTCTAGGTTGAAAGAAGACGATGCCCTGGATTATGATAAGGTCAAAGTTGCTATACTTAGGAAGTATGAGCTCACCAGAGAGTCATACAGAGTTAAATTCAGAGCTTGCAAACATACAGATGAGGAGACATTCTGTATGTGGGGTGATATTGTTGCCGATACTTTTGACCGCTGGATGGAAACAAGTGGGGTTCCGTCTTTAAGTGGTGAAGAAAAATATGAACGGGTACGTGAACTATTTATAAGGGAGTAATTAGTTGAGGGCGTGCCCAAACAAATGCAAAAATGGTTGATGGAAAGGGATCCTGAAAACTATAAGGAGTTGGTAAAACTTGGTGAGACATATAAGTCTGCACATTCTGGCGCTGCTAGCGATCAGACTGAGCGGAAGCGGGGTTTCAAAAGTTTTGAAAATAAGAACAAGCAGCAAAAGGGTGAGGGAAAGAAGTTTGATAACTCATCCCAGAGCGGTGAGAAGTCAAAGCCCTCAGCTGCATGTTATACTAGTGGGAAAACTGGTCATTTGGCAAGAAATTGTCCTGAACAAAAGTCTGATAAAAACGCAGGTTCAGCAAAGACAAAGGCCGTTGGCCAAGTCAGAAGTCAAGATGACAAAGGCTATGATATTTGGGCTGAATTTGGTAATGATTATCTACTTGGGAGAAATACTTACGTTGGGTGTTTAGATGGTAAACCAGTGAGTATTCAGAGGGACACGGGTTGTTGTCAAACCTTGGTAAAGCCAGAGTTTGTACAACAATCTAACTATTTGCCTGGAGAGACTTGCAATATTAGTTTTGCAGACGAAACAGTGCACGAGGCGCCTGTTGTCAAAGCCCACATCGAAAGTGAAATTTTCACTGGACCTTTACGTATGGGGTATGGAAAGGTATACCTAAGGACGTTCTGCTAGGTGAGGACGCGCTTGCCTGGCAGGATCGCCGTGCGTTAGTGGTCATAAGACGTCAAAAGAAAGCGCAGGACGAGCGCGAGGCTATAGTTAAGCGAAATGAAATGGCATGAAAGCAATACCTGTTGAGGAATTGCCGACTCTCAGTGAAGCAGGAGAAGGTGATGATGACTTCAATGAGGAAGTAGAATCATCCGATGAAAGTAACAGTGCTTCAGAACACATTGACAAGGTCATTAAAATCCAAGAGGTAAATGGGTCACGTGATGTACACGATGATTCACTGGGTATCTCTAGATTGTTTGATGAGGATAATTTAAACGATTGGAAAGCGGATGATGTAAACAGTGAGAGTGAGTGTAATGATACCTCCCATGATGCATCAGCCCTTGACGAACCGTTTGATGAGACTTTATCAGATCTGAGTGACATCAGTGATGACGAAGAAAGTGATGATGACACTTCGAAAGTGTCCAAGAATATTTCCACTGGATTAAAATGTCTGCAGGAATATGCTGAAATATTAAGATTAGATCGGGATAAGTTAAGAGAACTTACATCGGCCGATCCTACTCTTGCAAAGGTGCCAGAGCATGCTCAATCATCGGAAAATCAAACTGGATTTTTCTGGCACGAGAAATTATTGTATCGTAAGTGGATAAGGTGCGTAAGGTGCGTGAAGTTAGACAAATTGTAGTTCCGGCGGAATGTCGCAATGCATTGTTAAGAGTGTCACAGGACATATTACCTCTGTCAGGACACCTTGGCATTGAAAAGACTAAACAAAGGTTGCTACAATACTATTATTGGCCCGGTATTTTCAAGGATGTTGCAGAATACTGCAGAACTTGTAGTCCTTGTCAAAAATCTGCAAGACGGAGAGCGTCTGAGCTTTGGCTATGCCAGACCAGGAAGCCGAGACTGTTGCGACAGCGTTGATCGAAGTTTTTAGTCGTATGGGACTACCTGGTGAAATTTTGACAGACCAGGGTACAAACTTCATGTCACGTCTTATGACTGATATGTGTGAGAAGTTGAAGATCTCGAAAATTCGAACGTCCCCATATCATGCTCAAGCAATGGATTAACTGAACGGTTTAACTGAACGCTCAAAGCCATGTTACAACATTTCATAGCGGAAGACCCTAAGGAGTGGGACCGATATTTGCCGTACCTTCTTTTCGTGTACAGAGAAGTACCACAAGCGAGTACTGGTTTTTCACCTTTCGAGCTATTGTATGGTCGAAGTACAAGAGGACCACTTGCTGTGATCAAGGATCAGTGGACTGAGAAAAGTTCACAGGAGGAAAACTTGGCGCAATACGTAATAACGATGCGAGAAAGGCTTGCCGACATGAGAAAATTGTCAAAAAGAACATGGAAAAAGCCCAAGCATGACAAAAACGGTGGTACGATAGGGGAGCAAGGAAACGTTCTTTTAGGAACGGTGATAAAGTACTTGTACTCTTACCTTACTCCACGCATAAGTTGAGTGCTCAGTGGCAAGGACCATTCACTGTGGTGAGGAAAGTTTCAAACGTTGATTACAAAATTGAGCGAGGTGGCAGTAGAAAACCGAAGCGGGTTTATCATATCAACATGCTAAGAGCATGGAAAGAGAGAAATAAACCGGTGTATTTTGTTGACACTGTTGATGCTGTGTGCAACAAGGACATAGAAAATTCTATGTACTACACACTGGAGGATCAGAGCACAGAGACTTGGAGAGATGTAGTAATTGCGGATTCGGTAACTGCAGATCAGCGTGGGGAACTGTTATGCTTACTGCAAGAGTACAGTGATGTTTTAACTGATGTACCCGGTTGTACTGATCAGGTAGAACACGATGTGATAACTACTGACGAAATGCCAATTTGTCAGAAACCATATCGTCTACCGCAGGCAGCTAAACAGACAGTTAAAGAGGAACTGCAGAAAATGCTGAAAGCTGGAATTATTACTGAATCAAAGAGTCCCTATGCCTTGCCTCTCGTTTTAGTCAAGAAAAAACAGAGCGGAATTAGATTCTGCGTTGACTATAGAAGACTGAATCAGGTTACGGTATCTGATGCATATCCTATGCCTAGACCAGATGAATTGATTGAGGAAATCAGCGGATCGAATGATAAATCGACGATCGATCTCACGAAGGGATATTGGCAAATTCCCTTGAGCAAACATGCTCGGGAGAAGTCTGCCTTTATCACTCCTTTTGGACTGTCTGAGGATATACTTTTCAGAGGCTAATGGATAAGACATTTAATCAGCCCAGAGAAAAAGCATATATGGATGACTTGGGTCCGCATGATCATTCATGGGAAGATCATGTTAAACACCTGCGTAGCATATTTTAGAGGTTACGTAGTTGTAAACTAACTGCTAGACCAACTAAGTGCTATCTTGGTGGCAGTGAGGTTTCTTTCATTGGTTACGGTGCTGGAAGTGGAAAAATAAAACCTATGGCAGACAAGGTTAATGCTGTTGTCAATTATCCAACACCAGTGACAAAGCGGGATGTCAGATCATTTTTAGGATTAGCAGGATACTACAGGAAGTTTATCCCAAATTTCTCTGACATTGCGACCCCATTGACTGAGCTGACATGCAAAAATAGCCCAGCCAATGTTCAATGGACTCAGAGCTGTGTGGATGCTTTCCAGAAGCTGAAAGACGCTTTAGCATCATCACCAGTTCTGGCGGTTCCAGATTATAATAAGCCGTTTGTGGTGCAGACAGACGCGTCTGACCATGGGATTGGTGTGGTTTTGTGTGACAAAGGAGAGGAACATCCGGTTCAGTATATTAGCCGAAAACTCCTCCCCAGGGAGAGAAATTACCCATCTATAGAAAGAGAGTGTTTAGCCATTCTTGAAGCTTTGAATCCTTACTTGTACGGGAGAGAGTTTACAGTTCAAACAGATCACAATCCATTGGTTTGGCTAGACAAAATGTGTAGTAAAAATCGTAGGTTGTTGCGATGGAGTTTAATACTGCAAGAGCATCAATTTCAGATTGAGTACAAAACACTGATTCCACACTAAAACATTCTTTTTCAGTAAAGGCTTGTCTTTCCGTGATGGGGACAAATAGTTTCGACCAAACATATTTATTTTCTGGGGTTTTTTATTTACATTTCCCCCCATATCAGAACAAACAACATTTTCCCACTATCATAAGTTGTTTTTTCGGTGAAAAAGTTTGTAAACTGCCCTAAATCATAGCATTTCTACCTGTCTTTTCCTCTTAATGTCTATTATTGAATAAAAAATTAGTAAACTTTCATGTAATTGCTAGTTGTTTTTAGTATCATTTAGATTCTTACAAGGCTGGGTTTTGTTATCAGGAATTTAGGGCCGGTCCCTGTTCTCTAGATGTACGTTTCCTGACTTTACGTGTTGTCTTCAAATTGACCGTCAGATACGTGGACATTTGTGATACTGATCTGGAAAAATATATAAACACATTTTTTTTCATGGTAATCACGCAAAGTTACTTTGACTATATCATATATCTTCAAAATTGAATCACCGTCAATGTATCTGAAATACCTTGCAAGATGACCTTAGTCAATCACGTTGAATACGCATTCGTCAATTTTGCTTGCATCAGATACGTTAACTTTCTAATCGCTGTATTTAAATCATGAGACTATACAAACAAGTATTTTATTGATCATCGTGTTACATGAATCTCACTTATTCACATCGACTGTGAAATCTTAAAAATATACATAACAATTAGTATTGAATGTTAAATAAGACTTTTGGGTGTCAGATACGTTTGCATCAGATACGTGACCTCGATTACTATAGCCCCGAAAAATCAATATATTGACGCACTCAAACAATGACGCTGCTTTTTGCACTCTGACCTTTGAACAATCTATCTATTGATATGCTAATATACTGATTGCCAGGCGTCGTTTGAGTCGAGGGGCGCTCTCTGTCATCATATTCCAGGATAATTGCGTCGAATTCGGAAGTAAGTACAATGTTGTTGCATTGCACAAATTTATAAGAATGCAATGAGAGATATAACATCAAGTTTCTTTGAAAAGAGTGATACTTTATGTATTTTGCGGTCACTCTTCAATATGCAGAGCAAAATATCACGTACGTAATATTTAACGTATCTGACAGAAACATGCAGATATCACGCGTTATTGTCTTATTTCCCTTCTGTACTACGTGCATTTAACAGACATATTTGTGAAATCAAATCGTAATTTTTGACGTAATTCTATTAAATGTTTGATTTATTGACGTAATTTCAAAAAAGCAACTTACAAAAGATGTATATTGCTCAACATTTGACGGACAATTTAGTTAACGTATCTGACATGTTTTTGTATAGATCTGACTTCTCCTTAAATTAGCCTTTAGCTTGAAAATTAAACATGCGTGACAGTGACGTGTAAATATTAGGCGACCATTTAGAGTACTTCTTCATCTTTATTTTTGTAGAGATGGGTAAAACACGAGCAGATTACCAGCGAGAGTATAGAGAGAGAAAGAAAAAAAACGACCCTGAATACTTGGCTAGAGAAAGGGAACGTTCAAAACGTTATCGGATACCAATAAAAGATCTGTCCAAAAAGAAACAAGCCAGTATTAGAGAACGAAATAAACAATATAGTAAAAAGTATAGACATATAAACAAAAAAATCCTACTGAGGCTAAGAGAAAAACAGAGAGAAGTAACAATTTCTGAACCAGTACCTCTGCCGAGCATTTCCAGTAACACATTGGAGTCTTGTAGTCCACTGAGTTCCCGCAGTTCGCGAAGTAATCCATCACCGCTTCTAATAAAAATGTCCTTTCCACAAAAGAAGAGAAACGCAAAAGCAGCCAGTGCACTACAAAAAGCCAGGAAAGAAGCACAATACCTGAAGAAAAGGATAGAGATTCTGACAAGAGAGAAAAGAAAGTTGGCGAAGAGATGCCAGCGGTTTAAAAGTAAGCAAAAACACACAGTCACTGCTGCTAGTACGTGCATCCTTGGATCAAGGCAGAGTGAAACGGCACAAACACCAGAAAGAGAACAAGACAAGAATTACGTCAAGCAGGAGTGAGTCCTGGAAAGATGCCTAGGTCTGTTGTAAAGAAACTCACCATGGCAAATGCAATTCTTGATGAAATTAAAGAGTCAAAGAAACACAACAAATCGCAGAAAGTTCGAAATGTAATTCACCGCGTTGTTAGTGGGAAAATAGTAAAACGCTCTCGTTGCATTTCCCTTCTACACCAGAGCACCGGTATTCCGAAATCAAGTATTATGAATACTAATACAAAAACAATACAGTTACAGAAAAGAGCACGACTAACTCTTGCTAGGGCGTGTTTAAAAAATCGGGTCGTCGATTTCATGAAACGAGATGATGTAAGTATTTCCATGCCTGGAAAAAATGATGTTAAATCGTACGAAGGAGAAAAACACCAAACCCGCATTCTCAATGATTATCTCTCCAATGTGTACGAGAAATTCAAAGCTGAACACCCTGAAATAAAGATATCGCTGTCATTATTCTGCTCATTTAGGCCAAGATACGTGCTGCTGACATCCTGTATTTCGCGAAATACATGTCTCTGTATCAAACACCAAATATGGCAATGATGCTTAAATGTCTACGCTCCATGGGTATCAACGTGTCAAATAATCCAGAAGTGGTATGTAGACAGGTGACAAATGATGGGATGGAAACTCTACTAGGTAATATAAGGAATGATGAAGTTGAATTTGATACATGGAAAAGAGTGGAATCCGATGGAAAGAAACGAATGAAAATTGTACGTGAGAAGAAAAGTAGGGATGACTTCATAGCTTTGATGAAGAGCGCCTATGCAGAGTTTTTGAAGCACGTAGACCGAGTTAAGACACAATATGCTGCTTTGAGACGCCTGAAAGACACCCTTCCCAAAGGTCACATCATTCTGCAAATGGATTTTGCTGAGAACTTTACTTGTGGAAGCATGGATGAAGTGCAGAGTGCTTACTGGAATGCGACAAATGTCACACTTCACCCTGTTGTGGCCTACTACCGCACCGCTGACGACAATCTTGAGCATAAGAATTACATCTTTGTATCTGACGTAAACCATCATAATTCAATCGCCGTTGTCACAATCATCAAAATGCTCACGAAAGAATTGCGAGAAACATTTCCTGAAGCAAAGGTAATCCATTACTGGACAGACAGCCTTCATCCCAATATCGCAACCGGTTCGTGATCGACACAGTTGTTCATCACTACGAGAGGCATGGGTTCCATGCTCGTTGGAATTACTTTGAAAGTGGACACGGGAAAGGTCCATGTGATGGACTTGGTGGCTCTGCCAAGCGACAAGCAGCTGATGCTATTAAACAAGGAAAAACGACAATCCAGGATGCCAGCGATTTCTTTGCGTGGGCTTCAAGAAATGAAAAATCGATACATTATCGATTTTATTCAGAGCCCGAATACAAAGCAACATCTGAAGAGCTAGAGATGTGTACTTTTAAAACTATACCCGGTACCATGAAAATACACGCGGTTTATCCATCCAAAGGTCAACTTTACACCAGAGACGTTTCTTGTTACTGTCAAAGATGTCTCGTTGGTGATTTGTGTGAAGGATGGACCAGGAGTAACAAGAAAAACGCTGCATCGCCCACAGAAAACCACTCATCATCTGCTACAGTTACATGTACAAGCCGCAGCCGTGAGGATGTCAATGTCATTGCGCGGAAGGCGATTATGTTGCAGCCCTGTATGATTGTCAGTGGTACGTTGGTCAAGTAATTGAGTATGACGAGAATGACGACGATTATAACATAACATTCATGGAGCCAACGCATGGGAAAAATAAACACCCGACATACAAATGGCCAGCAAGAGCCGATGCCTTGTGGATTAAACCAAATGATATAATCTGCACCATAGATGAGCTGAAACCAACAGGGAAAAGCAGGCGTCAATTTGTCCTTGCAGAAGAAGACTACGAAAAAATAATGGCTTTTGTTGCTGTTCGTGGCTCGGAATAAATCATGATACTAACTTAGACTGCATGACGTTGTGCATTTCTTAGATGTGTGTCCTTAGATACCACAGAATATATATATATCTGAGGCAATGAAAAAAGCATTCTGACATAGTGTGTAGTCTGCATCAAATACGTTAAGTACATGTTTCCTGAAAATATTTACGATTTCGACACTTTTTCTAACATGAAATTGAATTGACGTTGAACTCAAGTTGCGTTATTAAAAATACAATTAAAAGTCGGTGTTTATAGGAGTTAAAAATGTGATTCCCACATCTACAGCAGAAATTCCAACATGTGATGCGGAAGAACAATGATTTTTCGTTTTCGTGTTAGTTTGAGCTTCACATTTTAAAACCGTTTTCAAGGTTTAGAGGTTCTAGAGCGTATTAAGTGTTTGAAATCAGTTTGTTCGTGTTAAACTCGTAGACTCAGTATAAAAGAACAGTGACATCGACTGGAAACAATAGTGCATCAGATACGTTAACAAACGACTACAATTAAATTATACGTTATTCTGCTTTTATCTGGCAGTTTTGATCAATGTTAAATATAACCTATTTTGTACCTATGATAGAGATTGCATAAAGTAATGCTGCCACCTTCTTCTCGATGTCTTGATTTTACTATGATAATTGGAACACATTCGTTCTTTTCTGTGTGAAAAAATTACCCTGTCCGTCGGATTTCGTCGCAACACTTTCCCAATTTTCGACTTGACCTACATCGTTATACGATTGAAGTGAATCCCTCTAGGTGTTGCCTTTTTGTAACAAATGTATTCATTTATTTAATGTTCATTGCTTTTTAGGAGGTTAATCATCAAAGACTGTTAACGTATCTGATGCATATTTTTCTTCCTAGTATGAAACACGTTGTTCACGTAAAATTGGAAATGTGTTTGGGTCCCCTGAGACTATTTTTCATGACTTTAATTGATAAATGATACTTTAAAGCCAATGAAAAGTTTTCAAAAACAACTTCAATTTTTAGGAATTTTATTTTACAATTATACTGTTTAGCGTGGAATCAGTGAAAAAGGGCAGCGAAAATACAAACGCAGACGCATTGTCGCGAATGTGGAGCTCGGATGTACGGTAGTGAGTGAAGGTGCATGAATGATGTAGTTAAAGGGCTGTAGTGACCTGATATACACTGTTTTCGAAAATGCATGGTGAATTTTCAACCCTTATAGTAATGGTTTTTGCCCAGGTTGCTGTAGCCGACTTAGTCAGTAGTTTTTTTGTCATGTACTTTCCTTTAGATTCAGTAGTATTAGCATTGTATTATTTCATTTTGATTTTTGCTGATTTTCTGAATTATTTTGCCGTACTAGTGATGTAGACTCCCTGTCTCCATCAAAATAAGGAGGGAGGAATGTGACGTAGTGTCATGTGACTATTATTCATGAGCTGTCATTACTATTCATGAGGGCATGTATATCTCTCTTAGCCCACGTGTACTCAAGCCAGTCTCCAGCTTACCATTACTCTATGTACGTAGCTTAGAGCTTAGTGTAATAAAGTAGCATCTTAGATTATATAGTACTCGCTGTTCCCAGTCGTCTTTACATCCCTTAATCATTGGAATACCAACCTTGCAGGCCTCGACACGCTACCACATAACCATCAATACCAACGCAACCTCGGTTATATCACAATATATATATATATATATATATATATATATATATATATATATGTTTGTGTGTATTTCTCTCTCTCTCTGTTCCTTTTCGTTGCTATATACGATATCATAAGATTGCGAGTGTATTTTATATATGACAGAAAAAATATTACATATTCCATTGGGTCAACCTTACCTGAGTCAGTTGCGGTGTGCTCATATAAATTTTCTATATGAATGAGATCTAAATTTTTAAGTGCCAAAATTCCTAGATATTTTTTAAAACAAATGGTCTGCAAAGTTAACTTCTTAAGATACACTAATTGATAACTTTTATTTCTCGACCTACCAATGCATTCTTTATCTGGCGTCTGCGAGCTGCAGTAGCAACTTTTGTCGTTGGTCTCAGTTACACATATCTTTGGACAAGTTCTTTCGACACAATTCATTATATCTGAAAGAAATTCTTATCAAGTAGAATATTGGTCTATAAAACCACGCAGGCACATAATCTCTGTATTTTAAAAGATTGCCACTAGGGTTTATCAAATATCTCTTTCTACTTTGTCACAATACGATATGCACAACTTATATGACATCCACAGCATTTTGTACATATTCAAATCTTCCAATTTCATCATTTTTCTAACCTTTACCTTAATTTTGACATATTTGAGTGTTTTAACGCATAAGGTACAGTACAATACATAGGCAGGGAGGGCGCTCGAAATGTGACCCAGAAACAGTTAAGGCAGAAACAAGACATACGAAAGCTGCAATTAATAATCAAAGTTAGTGTAATTTTTGTATAAATTTATGTTAATACTAGGAACATTACTCAAACATAACAATTTGGCAAAGTAAGCTAATGATTGAGTTCGGTAACATGCGTGACCCTACCTGCACACTTGTTGTTTGACACAAGTCTATCATCATCACAGTGGCAGATCAATGATCCTGGTTTGTGTTTACAAATTTGCTCACAGCGAATGTTTTGCTGATGAACAGCACAGTCAGTCTTGTCTGAAAAATGAAATAGTTAAGGTTCCAAGACAAGAAATTGACCTTTTTAATCTAACCATTCTCTAGTGGTTGATAAGCTCAAAACTCCCGTAAATTATACATTTTCTGAAAGCTTAGATACAGACAGACATTTTGGTGACCACAATGTCACCATTGTCTACATAACTATCACATGACAGGTAATTTGTATAACCATTCAAAGATCGGTTTTCCCTATGTTTTGTCTTAATACTTCAGAATATCTGACTCAGACTTGCTGGAATGCAAGCTGTCACAATGCTCTTCCAAAGTGTATCCCAGATTTTTCATATCTTGCTCAGTTTTTTTGGAGAAGAAAATTCACCGCTCTGGAAGTTTTTCTGACTTAAAAAAAGAACTTGCATTCACACACATTTCGGCCACATATCTCAAAGGGTTGAAACAAAACAGGGAAAACCGATTTTTGAATGGTTATGCAAATTACCTGTCATGTGATAGTTATGTAAACAATGGTAACACAGTGGTAACCAAAATGTTCCCTATATCCAGGCTTTCCGAAAATAAATTATTTAGGGGGTTCTAAGCTTATTAACAAGTAGAGAATTGATAGCTTAAAAAGGTCAATTTATTGTCTTGGAACCTTCAGTCGTTTGAAAGGTTCAGGAAACTGTTAATATTTGACGTGAAAGATTCAAAGAGTCTAGTTTAAGATTAGCAAATCAGCCCAGACTGTCGAATTTTGAGATCATGCCAATGCACATTGTACATGGAACATACCATAAGTGTATTACTAAAGTAAAGGTAATCATTCTGCTCAAACACCCCTTCCAGTACAGAGGTTTTACCTACTATATATCTGTTGTGTGAGAGATCATGGCAGACAAATCACATACATATATTCTTATATCATTAAATATATTTTCAACGATAATCCATCCTCTTCAATGAACGTTCTGAGATGGTATCCAAATGCACAAGGAGAATTGATACAACCTATTGAACTATATAGACAGCAAAGTTGTTAATCCTACTTACTGGTGGTCTCACAGATGTACATTTTCTGTTTGGTACAGTCATCATCATGCCAACGGTAAAAGCCAACACGATTCCTTTCGATGCAAAATTTTAATACACATGTTAATTTTGTCCAAACAGATTTCTACGAACTGTCTGTCTTGTCAGTCTGATAGTCTGAATATTTGATTATAGGTCTAGATATATTGGGGGTTTTCAGTACACATCTCTTGGTTGTGTGAAGTACATATTATGTACTTAAATTATGTGTTGTCTTTTGGTGATATAAATATTGATCTATGTAACCATCTTTATAAAGTAACTTTGTACGTTTTGAGCGTGATGATGCTCATCATTGTAATCATTCCATATAAGAATTTGACAGTTGAAAGCTTACTCACCACTGTTGAACCAAACACGGCCCATTTCCTTTAAGTTTACTCGGAGTAAATGCAAACGGTCGTAAACTAGTACCATCACTACTTTCTACGTAGCTTTTTGTGTAAGCTCTTGCATCGAACCAGAATTCATAACCTCTTATTGCCACTGAAGAAATGTAATTTTTCAACTGCTGGTGTTTCTCCTCGTCTATATCTTTTATCAGAGACAAGCCATAGCTTTCACACGAAAGGGCTGCTTCAAAGTGGTCTTTCGGTGTTGTGAATGCTTTGAAAATTTGACTTCCTGCAAAGCGAAAATGTTCAACCACTGATTTAAATAGATGATCGAAAATGCCCTAAGTTATTACACAGTTATTGGCTGGCAATGAGGGTGTCATGGTATATAACTTTCCAAAGGGCCTGTGATTCGCTACTTATACGTTTTTTCAACCAAACATGCTATTTAACATGTGCTTCGTAAAACAACCCTTTCGTATTTTTTCACCGCAAAACTCGACAAACTGTCTTTACTATTGACACTTCTGTCTTCCCTCACATTTTTTATCATTTGCACATGCGTGCATATGTCGCACGAAAACATGTGCAAAACGTGTTAACGAGTAGGATGACAGTGTTACAAACTGTTAACCAGTAACTGGCTCTTAGCATATCAGCGCCAACATGGCAAATACCATTTGTGAGATGAATCAAGATACGACTCAGAGTTTGGTTAAGGTGTTATAAGCACACTGTGTTGGTGGAGAAATCTCATTTAGGAATGGTGAAGTTAATGGTTCCTGCTGTGTTTTCTTGAAAACACTAATCAATGTGGTTCCACCATGAGGTTATTTAAAAACACTATTCAATGTAATCAGTCACACATAAAACAAACAAACATTTTTTCCTACAAGATCACCACCATATATGTCCTGTCAGCACGGGTTGTGGACGAAATGAGATGAAGTTAAGAGTATGATAGTGTCTACCACAGCCTTATTTACGATCATCGATCGGAAAGAAGGGCAAACAGCCGTTGACTAATGCTTATTATATTATACAAACTCACAACGAATTTGAAAGAGAATGAATGGGATGAAGCACATCGTGCAAAGATTTTGGAATAAAGAGGATTTGACTATCGTATGCTCATGCCAAGAATTTTACAAAAATACTAGAAAGAATTTTAATCGTACTGCAATTCTTTAAAATATGCTTAAACTTCAAAACGGCGGACAGTTCAAACAGTCCTAGTAAGAAGGGAAAATTGCAATGTTATCAGACGACGGGCTGTCAGGGTTGAGGTATCTTCTGTCATTTCCTACGACTGACGAAAGCTTGAGAGGCAGCAGTCAGAAAATACAAATGTACCATTATAAGTGCTATTGCAGTATTTGTAGAGTTTGCATGGTTTATGAATAACCTCTCATTAGAAAATTTGATTATCTGGAGGAAACTGAATGCTCATTCATGAGGAATATTCTGTATGCTTTATGGTTCAACACTTACGTCGACAGCTTCTTTTATCAGGTAGTAGTCGGTAACCGTGGTAGCACTCACAATAGAAAGACCCTGGTGTATTGATGCATTCGTGTTCACAGAAACTTTCATGAATCAAACATTCGTCAATATCTGGAAAAAAACACAAATAACAGACAGAGTTCAGGAGAATGACACATCCTACTCTATGATACCCGTAGAATAGCTGTTTGGTTTGAAGCAGTTCTGACTAGTTTGAACCAGTTTTGGTTGTTAAAACACGTACAATCATATGGGTGCTATGCAATAGGGTACATACAACTTTGTAAGAGCCACACCATAGGGCCATTAGGGGTAATCCATAAGGGGTTATGGTTATGTAAGAGGCCTTGTCATGCAGTATACAACTAAATTAGGGGTATCACATATAACAGTCCCATTTTCAAGGAAGATGTACCTATTTTCCGTGCTAGGAGTAAACGTCAGCACCTAATATACCGACGTGATGGATCTTTTCATTCTCTTCTGCACCATGACCTCTAGTCTTTTGAAAAATAAATGAGCGTCTGATATTCTCTGACGAAACTAAAATAAATTTAGGACAAGTTATCATCATGCAACCGTTGTCTGAAACTCACTTTAAGAACATGCCTGTTTGCACTTCTTGGCCTGCACCACTCAAGTTTGACACATACGCCAAAATTATCAAAATTGTTTACAGAAAGTTTGATATATTTTCACCCAACATTATAGCGGCGCATAGATTTATTTCAACATCAAATTTACCGGTAGCCCCACAAATTGTGTTCTCAACTCTTTTGACCACTGTTTGAAGGGTTATGATAGTCTACAGATTAGGGTTTGCCATAGAAATCGGGCTCACTACCCACCATATAGCATCTATGCAGTAACCTACGTAAGGTTGAAGGTCATCATCTGCCAATCATCTATTGCTTTTAGTTCCATCCCATCAATCAACTGGGTGCCTTCTCTCCTATTCTTCCGATCAATATATATTTGCCATTGTTCATGATACCTCTCAATATTGTTAAATATTCAAAGGCTCAGTCACGACAACGCTATTGCATTGAGCACTGCACCCAATACTGTCATATGATTCTGTCATTGTATATCTATTGATATATCCGGTTCCTTTGGAATAATGTTCTTTTACTAAAAAACATCTTGGTAGCAACACTTGCAGAAAACGCGGCTCCAAATGTCACGTTTGTTCAAAGATGGTTTTCTTGGGTTCCGAACCTCTGTTTTGAATATATTTCTGAAGCCATGGAATGTACAATAGCCAGATTGATTGATCCATTATAGAATGTGCTCACAAACATTTTTATTTACGTAATTTTTAGAAACATAAAGCAAAACAGAACAATCCAACTTTGTTGCATCTCATTAATTACCTTTCTATAGGCACGAGCACCAGCTGCCCTACGTTCGCTAAGATGATTAAGCTTGACTGATGTAGTCAAATTTGTCTGTATCCCTGATAATTACTGCATTATTGTTAGCTGTCCCGACAGAGTCTTTGCTTGTTCAGTGCCAGCTCTTCAGTCAGATTAATGTACAGCATCAGCAGGTATGTTGATTCGACACGATAAGAAATTTATATAGCGCCTGGTATCCATCAAAACGGCCACTGACACTTTACACTGTGTCACATATGTACGCTCTCTCAGAAAAATAGGTCTTGAGTCTGAATTTGAAAACTTCAGTACCTGATGCAGAACGAATATAACCAGACAGTCCATTCCACATCGTAGCAGCAGTATATTATGACCAGATGTAAACTGAATGTGCTCACGTGTTTTACAACAGGTTAATTAATAGTAGTACGCTTCACAAAACAATCATATATCTGTTATATCACACTATGTAGCAGGTTTTATCAATTCGCACAGTACTCTCAGAGTTTAATCACTAACTACAAAACTTTACTAAATATGCAAATGAGCTGTTAATTAACTTGACACAGCTCAATGCTTCATGGGACAATTAGATATCCATCATATCAATATTTGTAGCACGTTTCATTAAATTTAATGCTGTAATTTTAGAGTAATATGACTAATTAAAAAGTTCATTAAATAAGCAAATGAGCCCTTAATTAACTTGACACTGTTCAATGTTCATAGCACAATTAAATATTTATCAGATCAATATCTGTAGCACGTTTCACCAAATTTGGGGCCGTAATTTTACAGTTATATATCTAATTACAAAGTTTATTAAATATGCGAATAAACCCTTAATTAACTTCACAGTACTAAATGCTTTACAACACAGTCAGATATCTGTCGGATCAGTATATGCAGCAGTTTTCACCACATTTGATGCAGTTATTTCAGAGTTATATGACTAATTATAAAAACTTCATTAAATATGCAAATGAGCCCTTAATTAACTTGACACTGTTCAATGTTTCATAGCAAAATTAGATATTTATCAGATCAAAATCTCTAGCAAGCTTCATCAAATTTTGGAGTAATATAACTAATTACAAAGTTCATTAAATATGCAAATGAACCCTTAATTAACTCCACACAACTAAATGCTTTACATCACAATTAGATATCTGTCGGATCAGTTTCTGCAACAGATTTCATCACATTTGGTGCAGTTATTTCGGAGTTATATGACTATTTACAAAACTTCTTAAAATATGCAAATGAGCTATTTATTAACTTGACACTGGTCAAATGCTTCTCAGTACAATTATACATTTATCAGATGAAAATCTGTACCAGATTTCACTGACTTGGGTGCCGTAATTTCACAGTTATATACCTAATTACAAAGTTCATTATATATGCAATGAACCCTTTATTAACTTCACACTAGTAAATGCTTTACACCACAGTTAGATATCAGTCGCATCAGTATCTGCAGCAGATTTCATCGCATTTGGTGCAGTTATATGGAAGTTATATGACTAATTACAAAACTTCATAAAATCTGCAAATGAGTTATTAACTTGACACTGGCCAATGCTTCTAAGTATAATTAGATATATATCTGATCAATATTTGTTGCACGAATCATCAAGTTTGGTGCAGGAAATTCAGAGTGATGTCACTTATAACAAAAGTTCATTAAATATGCAAATGAGCATGCAGTTGACATGACACTCACAGTATCATTATAATGTTCTGAGATTGTCTTCTGTGAAAAGTTTCATGAAATTTTGTGAAGTATTTCTTGATATATGTCTACACTGTCATTACTGTCTCCATACGGAAACCATTGTAGGGAAAAATGATATTGCATAACTTCATTAATATGCAAGCCACACTAACCAAAATCTAATCAGTTCTTGCAAGTTAAGTAGCATATGGTACCTGTGTACCAAATCTGACTTGATCTGTTCAGGCGTTTTTGAATAATCGTGTAAACAGACAGAGAGAAAGACATTGGTATGACATAAGCCCATGTGTGTGAACACGTGAGCTAAAAATCAACGATCACCACAGGACCTAAGTCATGTCCGTGGAATTTTTAGAGATAATCCATCTCTGAACGCAGAGATCAGGAAGATTACTGCGTTTGATGAACGCAGTCATGTATTCAGGTGTAGAACAGTTCAGAGCCTTGTGGGTGACGAGTAAAATATTTTGAATTTTTAATTGGGTTCTATACATGACTGGTAGCCATTGGAATTTCGTCGGAATAGGAGAATTATGTTCTTGTTTCTTTACCTGTGCAATTAAACATGCAGCAAACATTTGTACTCTTTGTAATAAATTGACGTTGGAAAACAGTAATCCATATAAAAGTGCATTGGCATAATCAGGGTTTGAGGAAAAAGTTGCATCGAGAAGTTTTAAACAGGTCTGATGGGAAAGATATTTCCGAATGTATCCAATTCGTTGAATATAAAAAAATATTCTTACAGTTTGTACAGAGGCGGATGATATATCTAAACTCATGTGTGCTGTCAACAAAGATTGATCCGATATTCCGAACCTTTGGGTACGCCAAATCGTAATGGGCGCGGAGATGAATGATGACCCTAAATGAAAACTGATTGGAATCTGGTGGATAGATATGATGAAAACCAGTGTAGAATAGTGCCCTGTATGCCCACATCAGTCAGACGTGTCATCAGAATATTGTGGTCAATTGTGTCGAAAGCAGCAGATAAATCCAATAAAAGAAAGATGACATCATGTCCTGAATCAAGTGATAGTGTTATATCGTTGTGAATTTTGACAAGAACCGTTTCAGTACTGTGAAATTTCTTATACGCGGATTGAAGTGGTTCAAAGAGTGAATTGGGGAATTTCTTCTGTTTTGGGATTTTGAATGTTGATAATGTTGACGTTGACTGCACGACGAAATGAGACACAGTTGATCTACCTGATCCATAGTAATCCAAGAAGAAATTGCTGAACTTGTTGGCCGGAGCAGTTGCAGTTGAATGTGTTGGAAGCCGAGGTTTTTCCTTTGATAGACTTGAAATAAATCTTGAATAGGGCTTTTGGAGCATGACTGTTGTTTTCAACAGTATATGCAGATTTAGCCTGGTGGATTAGTGAGTTCACTTTCCTGCATTGATCACGGATTTGCTGTTTTTAGATTTCTAGGTTTTCTTTCAGCCATTTTTTTCTCCAGGGAACGACGTAGTTGTTTTGCAGACAATATATCCATGTTGTACAACTTAGAGTTCGGACGGTTAGTAACAAGTCATTTCTTTACAGGCGCGTGCTTGTTCAGAAGGTCAGTTAAGATGGTATTACACAGAGAAACGGCTGCTTGCACTGTACATCATGTGTAGTAGATCGCCATAGATCAGATGAGGTGAGATGAGATGTCTTTAATACGACGATATGTTATCTCAGCAACATGTTTATGTGAACCGGGAAATGATCCGAGAGATGAAGTTTATCAAATGACTTAGAGTGGACGATGGAGTCAGTACTATTTGTGAAAACATATGCTAATGGTTATAAGCTGATTAACTTACAAGTTTTAAAAAAAATCGATCAGTATGAAAAGATTACCAGAGAATAAAAAATTGTTTCCAGTAATGACAAATTGAACCATGAATTTATTCACAGTTTGCTGGTTTTTAGTGTTTGGTGGTGGCCGGTGGACAATCACAATATTGGTGTTTGTGGCTTAGCTGCAAAGATTGACTTGACTTAGCTACAAAGATTGACTTCAGGTTTTAGGTTGTGACAGTAATGGTTGACTTATGTATTATAGCAATTCCACCATCTTTCATTTTGATACGAGGGAAATTACTGAGAGAGTAACAGGTTGGAGTCGATTTCACTAATGATTGGTTAAACTCCTGTTTCTTTAAACCATGACTCGGTGATAGCAAGACCATCAATCTTGTTTTCCAAAATGGTTTTGGAAATTTCAGTTGTTTTATTGCAGACTGATTGAGCATTTCAACTGCAGACTTTGAGATGGTCATTAAGTTTGACAGTTCTCTGCCATATAAGTGGAACTTAAATGAGTGTACAACCACTAACCTTGCGGAATTTAGTTGATTTTAATTTTCTGGCGCCAGCTCTTACACCTCGGTGAGTGGAGCATCTGAATTGAATTCCTAAAGTTGTGATAGAATGCCAAATTTCTGCCGTGCATTTAGATTTAGGTGAGTTATTGTTTAACTACATCAATTCCTTTCGGTTGTATTATGTGATTGGTTGGTGGTATAATTGCACGTTTATGCATATCAATGCAAAAAGCAGAATACTAATGTGTGACATCTGGCTCCGGACGGCAGGATGGTGGACCAGTCTTGAATAGTTACAAACAACAGGGTAAAATAATCGCAATTATACAAATCCATAAGCCGATTACACTAGGTCAAAATTCATAAAACAACACTTATAAACATGGACACAAACAGCACAGAACAGACAGTAGATAACCGGTATACATATCAAAGTCAAATTCATGAAAGAAAGATATATGGACCTCTTACCAAAGACCAAGAAGTAATGTCAGGTGTTTCAATGTTCAGTACTTAGCTGATGAAAAGAGGTTGTAGGGGGTTTTGCTTGCAACAATGATTTTGCAAGAAGTTCCAGCCAAAGGTCAGAAGACAGGCGATATAAACTTGATGAAAAAACGTCAGGTGGGACTTGAAAATATTCAAAAAATCACTCACTACGATCAGTGAGTATTCATGGATTGGTTTGGTGAAGATTACCGAAAACCAGATGACGGTAATTTAGAAAATGATGACTTCGAGAGAGCTATGTGAGGAAGCATGTTAGGCGCTCACCACCTATCTGTATAGACACCGATAAAACCAAGTATTAGAAGCCAACTACTTTACCATATCTGAACCAGCTATGCTTGTGTGTCAGTTGGCAAGTGGCACTAGTCTCTGTGTCACTTCTGCTAGTTGTAACTATTGTGCCAACTACTGCTGTAATTTCTCCTGACAATTACACTCTATCTCTTTCGTTTTGCAACCCAAATCTAAGGGTTTTTGGTGATGTTGGTTTTTCAATCTAATTCTTCATGTCCCTTTTCGCAGATTTAGTCCCAGGATGTATGTTTGGACTGTACCATGTAGCCATCTATATGATCCCTCAGCCATTGTGTAGCTAATGACTTCACCCTCGAAAATATCCTTCAAATGAACTATGGTAAGATAAGTAAGCGGCTCTTTCAAAGTACTGGATCAAGCTAGGCAAAGTGGATCAATTAAATCTTGTCACGCGTATAATTCATGGCATATTGCCATATCGGGAATTCAGATCTACACTTGGTTTAATACTTTTCATTTTATGTTTGTAAAAACCTGGTTTACTACTATAATTCATAACGTCACAACGAACAATTATGTCTCTTCCGAATAGTTCAAAACATGGTTCAAAACAGCAATGCAGAGTTGCGCAATGCCCTTACAGAGCGTTCAACCACCTGGAACCGTTTAGCATTCCACACATCAGATGTTTTGAGCAATAGCTTAATTTTATAACTTCATTAATAAGACCTCTCAGAAACGAACGCCAATATCTTTGAAGAAAGCTAGTCGATAAAGTGAGGCCAAACTCAATCGAATTAACAATGTGACATACCGACACATCTGCGTTGCTGCAGTTCATAACCCGGACAGCACCACGAAGTGTTGACTCTTGTTGTTTCATCCAAGTTTACTACATCCCCATCTGAGCAATTGCTAATTACTGAAAAAGGTGCATAACGATAGAGTTGGGTGTTGATGTGGCGATAATGTCGAAAGACATGTTTACTCGAAAAAGCGAAACAGAATTTAAAATTTTCTATTTCTAAAAATAACAAGAAATGCAATATATTACAAGGCAGTATGACGAAAGCCAAACTGCCGATCAACTTCATCTCTCTAAAGGTATTTTCTTTTACGAATCCTTGTCGTCATACATCGAATTTTGGGGTCTTGTCTTTGTAACGAAATGTCTAACTAATGCGAGATGACCAGCCATCAGTTATTATTCACTATAACTGCATGATTAATTAAACCTTACCTTGCCCATAAACGTAGACTTCACAGATCGAAAGTACATCCTGGCGGTCAGGTAAATCAACACTAACGTATCTTCCAAGCATTCTTCCTTGACAGTTTACAACAATCTCATATTTGTTGTCAAGGCCAATCGGTTCTCCACAAATCGGATTCTTTAGATGGTGTCCAGCGTTTCCCACCCTGACAATGGCGCCAATCAAGCTATCGTCTGCAACATGATTTTGTTTCAATAATATAGATCAGATAAATTGTCCGAAATGCAAATTGTTTCGATGGCTGAAAGCAAACGGTCGTCTGGAATACAATTTGTTTCAACAATTTGTTTATACACCAACAAAGCTGAAAATTACATTCAATGAAACTGATCACAATACCTTTGCAATACTGTAATTTAAACAATACCGTCCGCGGCTAAAAAACGTTTGCCTGTATAAATACTAGTAGCTTGCACATGTTGCAACATATCCACTCCAACAGGTGCAATCTTTTCTCTTGATATTTTACTTTTCAACAACACATTCGTGTACAAACTGTTCGCTGTCATCATCATAGATGTTATATATTATATATGTTATAACGTCCATTGTGTACGGTAATAATGAAAACATAATGTTAATTCACACATTCAAAAGAGGAGAATAATTCAAGAGAATGAAAGTTCTTTGCCATATACTAAGAACTCCGATTCCTTCAAAGAAATCTGCCGCAACAAACGTTCGGATATTTATTCCAAGGTGAGAGTTGATACGTCAAAGCGCAACATTCAGTATTTGAATATTGCATATTAAAAGCATTTAAACCTAACAGATACCCGGCGATTTCTAATGTCACCATAAAAATACGCATCAGAGGACAGTAAATTTTGAGACTCACAATAGCGAAAGTCCAGATTTTGAATATGTACTCTGATAATTCGGTACGTCATCAGCAGATCAACTTTCCACCAAGGTTGTAATTCCAAATGTGTCCTGGAACATTTGCCATGCAAGCCGTCGATACCGCGAGATGCCAAGTTGGCGCCGTCGTCACTGCTCTGAAACGCCACTTTAGAAATCGTTAAATTCTTGTCTTCCCCTGCGTGATAAAATGACACAAGTTGCTGTGACTGTACAGAACACATAAAACAAACTGTGTTTTGCATACGATCTTGGCAGCATGTATTTTTTTCAATTTATCAGGCGTTCACAAACTAAGTCAAACAAGTCAAGGTTTAGTATTCCAACGCTTTGCCTCAACTGAAGTATGTGATATTTTTAGAATCTGCAATTTATATTAACTTGATCCTTTACTTTGAGACAGCGGCTATGACCTCAAACTTAGGCAAGATTCCGTTAAGTTGGGCGCGTTGCGTGACTCTCCTTTTTAGCTTCTGGCTTTACACGTGCCAGTATAAATCTCTATATCTCATTGTGTCTTTCTTTGAAAGAACGATCTCATTACAACTTATTTCAGCATGCATATTGTTTCAAAATGGCAAGCATTGGTTAGATTTTCTTGGACGTGGCTGGCATAAATCAGCTTTAATTGCATGATTTAATCTTCCAAAAGTAAGAATTCGCTAAAATGCGCAGAGTAGGCTCTAGAAGAATCTTGATAGAGAAATAAATTGTAAAACCGATATTACAGCATCGAAGAGTCTTCATCAATATCATATTCGTCTTTTTATGAATTTTAGCTACATCGATGCATATTCAGAACAAGTCCATGGATCTTCCAATGAAGATGTTCTAAAAAAGATAACTCAGCAGCGACATGTATTAAACAATGTTCTAACAGTGTTCTAACAGTGTTTAACAATGTTGTTGCAGATCCATTATAGTAGCATAGACAATATATATTGAACGGATAACGCGTGTGTTCTCAGGAAAACTACATGGATCCGCAAAAGTTAAATCGTGAAAAACTAAGGATGTATTATTGACTAGTTTCACTTGAATGCATCTAAGAAATTGCCTAAATCTCATATTGGTATATTGTAACAGGTGGTACTATTTTCATTATTTCCTGCTCAACTGTGGAAATATTATTGTTTATGTAAATGTGTAGGGATTAATCTGTACTGTCCGTGTGTATAACTTTAGTAATTTTCGCGTCTGCAGCGATCTTAACATGCATACTACAATCTCTTAAAACTGGAGTTTGACAATTGCCTTAGTACCTTTGCACAGTTGCAATGTAA
Source organism: Ptychodera flava (assembly GCF_041260155.1). Taxonomy (NCBI): domain Eukaryota; kingdom Metazoa; phylum Hemichordata; class Enteropneusta; family Ptychoderidae; genus Ptychodera; species Ptychodera flava. The sequence continues at coordinate 30,714,973 of NC_091946.1, forward strand.
GTAGGCTTAGAATCATTTCAAATTCCATGAGTTTTCTACTTTTAAACTGTACAACATGCCGTTATTCAGGGTATTGCGTCAACATAATGTGTGCTCATATAATCAGTAGGATGAATGGTTTGCTTTTGGGCCATCACCATCCAAGCAGAAAGATAAGTAATTTATGCTCTTATCGTGAAGTACCAATGGGACAAAAATTCAGAGAAACATGAAGAGCAATTCAAGTTACATGCTATGTATGTCCATAAAATATCAGTTAAGAAACAAACATTGAAATGACAGTTCTAGTGCTAGATAAATTAAAGAAACAAATTTATTGTACCTGTGCAATCAATCTCATCCTCTCCAAAGGAACAATCTTGATTACTATCGCAGCGATGTTCATCTGAAATGCAGTCGTTATTGAAACACGTATATTTTTTTTCACCACAGTTATCACCTAGAAACGAAAAGAAATGGCAGTAAAGGTGTGAAAACAGAAGATGATGCTAACATCGATGATAAAAACCTGAAAAAAATGACAAAGTAGTGCTAACTTCATTTGCAGTGACCTTCACCTTAAGGTGGTCGGAAAGGCTATTTTTGCACCAATTCTTTTCTCAGAGTTAATGTCAAGTTTCAAGTGTTAGAATCAAGATATTTAGTTCAAATTTTCAGTATAACTCCCTTAGTTAATATTTTCTCCAAAGAATATAAAAATTGTATATTTGCAGCCATGATTTTGAAATATGACACCAGTAAATATTAAAATTTAATTTTTCATATTTTTTTACATATTTGAATTTAATAATAATTGGATAGTATTAATATTACCAAATTAGTTATAAATATGTTGACACTATTTATTGTAAAATTTGTACAGCAGGATTTGTAAATAAAATTTGTTTTTATGATTTTACATGGGTTTATATATCAAAAAATTATTAAAAATTCTTTCAAATTTCAAAATGTGCTTTTTCAAAAGGTACTTCAAATACAGGAAAATTGTGCCTTACAAATCTTATCTGTAACCTTGTTCATAGGCTGTAAAAATTCCATGTCCATATCTCATTTCAAAGTTGGATTAAATTGGTATACAATTATGTAGGAAAACTGTTATTCTGTCAAAAATGTTGAAAACAAGCCACATTTGCACCCCTCTTTTGAAATCATAGAGCAGTTTTTTTGGTTAATGTCACTTTTGACACCTCTTTGACACTCAAAGAATCTAAAAATGCATTTACAATAGCAGTCACTCACTCTGAATGCCAAGCACCGCCTTGTCAAACTTTCCTTAAAAACAGCAAATAATGACTTTCCCTTTTCAAACATTTTATTAAAAGCTAGGGGACCTCTACCATAGTTAATACACTAAGGACTCCCCAACTTCTTCTTATTCCACAGAGAATGTTGACTACTTTTATATTTTAATAGTTTTGTTGAAATTTATAACTGACGCTCTAGCCTTTTCAACCACCTTAAATGTGTGAGAATAAAGACATGTTGAGGGTTCATGTCGTTTCAGTTATTAACACCCGTTTATTTAATTTCAGAAAAAGTTGTAAATGGCTGAAAATTGAGCGATACGTCAGTTCATAACTTGCAAAGAAGTGCAGAGATGCATCTTAATCTGCAATACTTGGAGGTGATAATGTAACAAGTCAAGTAAATAGCTGACATTATGAGGAACTGGTTTGAACCAGCGGTCCAACATAGTCATATATTGAACTACTGACAGTTGCCCTGCACACAAAGCTTGGTAATTATAGGAAGTTTAAGGTTAATCCTTTGCCATTCTTTCACAAACATTATTTTTCTCACAAAAGGTTTGGCTCTTCAAGAATACAGACATGGTATTTATGTATAGACATTTAGCTAAAATAATAACAAGATTTACATCTTTTCCAGTTTCTTTAATTTGAAATAAAATCCTCTGATTACATCTGCAAAATTTAACTCAACTGGTATTTGTAACATGATACTTATTAATTTAAGTGTGAAACGTCATATATTTCTGCGATAATACTTTCCTAAAATCTATGCTTGTTAGTGTCATGAACTTGGAAACATTTATACAAAGGAGAATAAATTTCTTCCGGTGAAAAGCTTTACAAAATTTGGACTTGTATCTTTCTGTTTGTGAACACATCCTTCTTCTGTCTGCAGCTTTTTGGGCCTCCGGCCACTCTCACTGACAACACTTTTGTCATGACTACTGACATAACCTTTTTTGATGGGTACGGCCCATGCAAACCTGCTGATCACGTTGATGATGGTCAACATATAGCACTTCCCTCCATTGTGCTCGGCGTAATCTTCCACTTCTACAAGGTCATCTTGCCACTACTCATCTCTTTTGTCACAAACATTTTGCGGGAGAAAGCTGTTCGCCTGGCTGGTCATTGGAGGGTTTAGACCAGCTCAACAGCTGCCATGCAAGCCAGTCTTCCTCTTGTTTCCGGCTGACCTTCACCCCGGTTTCTTTTGCACTACCAAAGTTCATCTGTTGGGTAGTAATATATCCCTCTGGGGTGCTGCTCAGCCTCCAGAGCCGTCTCTGCATTGCTCTTGGCCATGCTTTACCAACTCTAGACAAAAGGTGCATGGAAAATCATTAAAATTGACGAGCTGACCCTCCTGATCTGTAATCGATCGCCTGATACTGCTGAGGTTGCTAATCCGGTTGAGGGGCATTGTGAGGAGGTCGCTGGTGTCATAGAAATTTTTATTGCAGATTTCTTCTTGTGTCCTTCAGGGGAGGATTTGCAGATAGTCTTTCAGAGAGTTGCAGGTGTCTGCGCGCATCCCAGCAGTGGCAGTTGGCGGAGCTGCATAATTATTAACCTGATCGACCGCGAGGCAGCCGATCACATATACTTCTCAACATTGACGAAATCTGCCCTCGCGTGGCTCTCTCCGCTTTTATCATCTTTTTGAAAACCAAGCAGAGCTGTGAAGCTCTTGTCATCGCTAAAGTTGGTACCACTGTTTGGGCAGATATAGGTAAACTTTTCTGCTGGCTTTATTGTTTTTGAAGATGGTCTTGTCAGGCAGCCTGATGCCATCGGTTAGGGTGTTGATATTGTAGTCGCAGCATCCTTTCTTTCCATTTCCCATTTGAAATGCGATAGTGGATGGTGTTGTTCTCTTCTGTCACATTGTACTAATAGTTGTACATATGCAGCACCACAGCTGGATGCTGCTGAACCCCAATGCTAATGTAATGCTTAAACACCCTTAAACATCGAGCTTGAGGACATAAGAGATGTCAGTGTGGGAGGCCCAGTGAAGACACAGGAAAAGAACAAAAAATACTTTTGTCTTGCCATACAGGTATGCCAGTCCGTCATTTGTCCGTCCCCAGCTGCTATCCAGAAGCATAGGCATCACACTGCTTTGACAGACCAGTCCGATGTTGCTAATTTGGTCAGAACCAGGCATGCGATTAGACTCAACCTCTTTTGCCTTCAGCTTTAGCAGCATAACCCAACAGTATGTGCCATACGATATCCCAACCACCCTAATGGACCTTCTTGGTGCCCCAGAGGAGGCTGTGCCACCAGAACTCCCGCAAGATGTGCCTTACATCTCGTTATATGACGACAGCGATAAATTGTCCTAGCTGCAAGATCTTCGGATATACCTGCCAAATGCTCACCCAGATGCTCGCCTCTTTCTCACCCAAATACCCCTTCACCTTAATCTGGCTCCAGACAAAACATTAATGAATTCGAACAGTGAGCTAAGGCGCATTCTCAATATGTCATTTCAGGAAAAAAAAATCTGAAAAGGCAAGAAAGGTTTAACAGTGAGCTAAGGCGCAAAAAGGGTAACTATAAAGGCCCCATAGAAAAAATATCTATATGCTGAGAATTCGATGAGATCTAAATGGGCCACATTGATAGGCTTGTGAGCCCTCGTGAGTTGAAAACCAATACGCTTATTCACAACACCCTAAGCCTACATGCATAACTACTAATAAAGACTGGCCTAATTTTTAACACTGGGTAGTAAGTAACAAAGAGTTGTCAGCTGAGAATATTCTTGTCATTGTATAAACAAGTTGACGGAAGTTGAAGAAAATGGTCAAACCATATACGGGCTTGCTACATCACCAATTGACTGAATGCTTTGTTTGTTTGATATCACTACATAATGCGGTTGCGTGGTAAACTGTTCTCAAAGTTTCGTCTGCATTACCTGGTCTGGCTTGGCGACGACGACGAGCCATCTATGTCGGCCAGGCACACTGATGAGCCCTGACAGGGCGAAATGGCTAGAGGTGAGTGGTTGGCTTGCAATTGTCTATGTAGGCTGGAGGATATCTAAAAGGAGAGGCCAGTCTGGCAAGGGTGGTGGGCCGTTCCTGTGGCTCTCTCTGCTTTGCCAGACAGCAAGCCTTTCTCGAGGTAGGGGTTTTAAAAAGTAAATATAAAGTTATGACAGTGGTTTCTGTGCTCAATCCCGATTTCAGAAAAAATCTGAAATGGTGATAGGGGTTCTGAAAGGAAATATAAAGTTATAAGGGTAACTTTTAGGGCATATTCCTTTTCAAATACTCTCTGCTTTCGTATGAGAACTCTCTGCTCTCGAAGCCACAGTTTCAATACCTCATTTTTGTAACCACATCCCACAGAGAGATAACTGGTTTGTCACCCCTTACCACACACATAGCAAGGCTTCTTGCACGATCCTTTCCATAATTCCTGTTTGTGAAAATTACAAAACTCTGCCATGCATCTTCGGCCGCAGAGCTCTATACAGCTAAAATTAAGCCACAGGTAGAAGTTTTTTTTGTTTTCTCATTGCTGTGCTTTTGGTAACCATTACTATTGGATGTTTAATCGGAAAGAAAAAGAGCACAGGGGGTGTACCAGCCCCAATTCCCTTCCCCACCTTGGAAAAACCATTGCTCGGGCCCAGGGGGCATGGGCCAGCCCCTTCTCCATTGCCCCACCCTTGCTCCCTCCCAGGGGAACATCAAGGGACTGGAGCCCCTAGGGGAATGGACTAGTCCCTTTCCACCATTCCCCCACCCTTGCTCCCTCACAATGAGAGGGGCAGGGAGCAGAACTGGAATAGAGAGGCCCTAAAACTAAAAATGAAGGTGTCAGAGAGGTTTGTGCGCATGAGTCCATTGCCTATATACTCACCACCCCCAAACTTAGGAGGGGGAAGCTGAATAGTGCTGAGAGCTAAAATCAGTAAATTAGTAGTTTTTATGAAGTTGTTGACAGCTTCAGTAAAATGTAAAAAGGCTGATAGGAGTTTAATAAAAGTAGAAAGTAGTTGTTGGAGTGATTTCTGTGCTGGTTTCTGTTGCCCTACAACTTCTGTTAAGGTAAAACGCACCTCGGGATACAAATTTGGACTCTCAAACTTTTACAATTCTTTTCTGATATACCACTTGTGGGCGTTCATTTTAAAGTTTTTGGTGTAAGAAAACTTAACTGGCTTAGTTTTACGAAATTTTATTTTTCCCTATAGAGTTAACACACGGATGGCGGCAATTTCGAATTTTAAATATTGGTAAATCTTGGGTTATTTGTTTCTCTAGTACCAAAATTTGCACGGTGACTCCAAATTTTAATTCTTGATTTTGAAAGAGAATGGTTGAAAGATTTCTTAAGGAAAGTTTGAGTCTTTTACTTTCGAGGCGCGAACTACCTTAATCACATTGGACATGTGGCATTCTACACATTTATGTAAGGCTCAAATTTCTGTACTATCATAGGGAAAAGCATACATGTATAACCTAGGGTAGGGTGCGGGCAGTGATGCCTTTGTTTTCTTGCTACTTTTTATTTTATTTTACAGAGGCGATGGAAAGTTGACGTTTAAGTAGAGCTGGATATTGATAAGGTTATAGTATATATTATGTACTTTGTTCCTAACTTGTTTCAAATATTGCTACAGTGGCAGTAAGTTCTCAAAACAAAAATAATAACCACTACACAAAGTCTTTTCACACTGAATAACCAGTTTTCTATTTAATAACAGCTGTTTACTAATTGATGAAATATTAGAATGCATTGGAAATTACAAGGCCCCAGACAGATACAGCTGCACGAGCATGTCACACTGGGTAATAAATGTGAATAACAAACTACCATCTTATACAATCAAGTAATATTTTTGGTTGTTTTGTCACCATACTTTGACTTTTGTAGTCACATGTAAAATTTATCGAGAAGGGCTACTGCAATATTTCTAGCAACAATATTGGGTAATGCGTTTTCTGACATTTTCAAATATATTGATACAGCCCAGATCCAACAAGCTAGCAAAGTTGAATGCAGATGTGCGACGTCAGATATCATTCCATAATAATATGTAATGTCCTGATACCTGAATATGTAATATGACTGTGTAGTGAAAGCACTTGTGCGCAAAGTGAGTACAGGGGGATGATCCCAACTCTACTTTCTATGCTTTAAGTAAAAAATTGTTGCCATAAAAAATACGAGCTACATACTATTACCAATGCAATCATCTTCATCGTCGCCATCTGGACAATCTACAATTGAATCACATATCCAGGACACATATACGCAACGACCGCCAAGACACTTATGTTGCTCTGCACTGCATTTCTCTGATTCAATATAAATAAAGCAGTATGTTACTTTCCAAAGGTAAGAGAATTTTGTGAGAGATTTATTTGTGCTATACTTGCAGAAGTGAATCAAACCTAACAGTAATAGGAGTGATTTTTGTAGTCTGTCTGCACACATGTCGCAAAGGTCAGAAATTGTAATATTGCAACAATTCACACGTTGTTGATCCTCGATTCACAATTTCTGTGATTAACGTAGTTGGTGTCATTCTACAGGGTTGTCAAAAAGGTTGTCAGGATTGTCAAAAAAACAGTCAAGTTACACGTAAAGTGTGTCAAGAAAGTTGCATCGAAAGAGGCTACTGTAATATTTCTATCATAAATATTTGGTTACACGTTTTTTGACATACTTCAATATTTGGCAGCCCAGTTTCTACATTCAAGGGAGGTTGTATGAAGATGTGTTCCGTCAGATATCATTCCATAATATTTTGCAATGTCGTGATATGTGAATGCGTAATATTATTGCGCAGTGAAAGCATCTGTACGCAAAGACAGTAAAGGGGAAAATTCCCTCTACTCTTTCTGCTCTTAGTTAAATGAATGGTGGACACAAAAAATTAGAGTTATATATCATTACCGTAGCAATAATCTTCATCATCACCATCTGGACAATCTTCAAATGAATCACATAGCGAGGACATATCTATACAGTGACCACTGGGACACCTATACTCGTGTACTGCGCATCTCGTTTCTTCAGTATAAACAAAATAGCATTGTTTTATTTTCCTAAGGCCAGGAGATACTTTTCAGTATGCAATGCTTGCAGAAGGGAATCAAACCTAATAGTAAGGGAGCATTCAGTTATTATGGCTGGGGTGGGCAAACAAATTTGTCCTGTGCATCAGTAAAATATGTTAATGCCCCACTTATCGCCAACTAAAAATTGATGCACCCCCTTGTGAAATGACAAAAATTTCATGACCCATCGCCTCCGTATTGCTTGATAGAGTATTGATCTATTTTGAATGGTAACACTGGTGTTTATCAGTGCACATATACAATATAACATCAGTGGAAACATATTTTTGCAAGATCAGGTTCTTGTTCTAGATCGTATACACTGAATACTGTGTCTCGGAAGGTTCAAAAAGTTCTTCGTCACTTGGGCTGCTGCCAATGTTTTGGATGAAAACATCATCATCCTCTTCCTTCGCACAAAGCTCCGAGTCTGATATGTCACTGTCACTGCATCATTATGCCATCTGAAGGATACTTTACTGTATAGTATATACACATATTTTATATTTATTTAGGAGGTATGATACAAATAGGCGTACTTGAGTATTTCTTCCTCTTTGCTACTTGCTGATGTTTGACATACAAAACAAAGTCATTTAAACTTCATTTATATTCAAGCCTCTGTGTTTATTTATCGTCACAAGTTTTGTACATTCGTTTCCTAAAAAATGGACAGATATCACCGATGCAACAGGACAAGGGAAACCTTTCAATGTAAGGCAAGTTTCAGTTAAACGTATTGCTTGCACCTAATCATTACCTTACCTCAGCCAAAGGCTGATAGGAATTATTCATTTGCCTCAGCGAGCTGAATTTACAAGAAGAAGAGCCTGTATCGAGTTTCCAAGGCAAGATCTTCATGTGACAGATAATACACATACTTTTATCCAGATAATAGTGAAATGACTTCAGAGAATGAAATCATGCAGAAAATCATTTTTATTGCCGGAATGTTTTTGTACACTGAAAATGCCTTTTTGACGGGATGGAATCTTATGAAAATCATGTGAACCTCTCTGTATTTTTTTAAAAATACATTACCCCCCCCCCCCGCATTCGCAGTTTTCAAATTTAAGGTGACCCCCCTGGATTTTGCCAGCCAACACCGACCGGCCTTAGTAACTGAATGCTCCCTAATACAAATGGCAAGTTTTGTAGTCTGTCTACCAACTTTCCATAAATGGCAATTGAGATATCGCACCGATTCACACTTTGTTGATCCTCTATGCAGAATTTCTGTTATTAATGTCGTTGCTCAAATGCTACATGATTGTCAAAAAGGATTGTCAAGATTGTCAAGAAGGAAGTCAAGCTACACGTAAAATGTACGACGAAAGTTGCAGTGAGAGAGGCTGCTGCAATATTTTAGCATTAATATTTGGTTACACGGTTTTTGACATAGTTGAATATATTGGTAAGTCCAGTTTCTTCATTCAAGAGAGTTTGAAAGTAGATGTGTTCCGTCAGCTATAATCCAATAATATTATGCAATGTTCTGATAAGTGAGTACGTAATATGACTGTGCAGTGAAACCATCTATACTCAAAAGAGTAAAGCGGGTAGATGCCCCTCTTCTCTTTATGCTCTAGGGCAAATTATAAGTTGACATAAAGAAATCGAGATATATATCATTACCGTGACAATCATCTTCATCATCGCGATCTGGACAGTCTTCCTCCAAATCACATAATAAGGTTGCAGATATACAAGAACCATCACGACACGTATACTGATCTTCTGTGCATGTATCTAAAGTAGTATTAACAAAAGGGTATGTTATTTTCATAGGGTACTACTTGCAGAAGCGAATCAAACCTAACAGTAAATGGAGTGACAGTTCTTGTAGTCTCTCTACCAACATTTCGTAACGATGGCAGTTAAAATATTGCACCAATTCACACATTGTTGATCCTCTCCAAACTTTCAGCGAACAATGTCGTTGTTCTCATGCTACAGGATAGGAGAAGGATTGCCAGAATTGTCAAAGAAAAACTGTCAATCTGCATATAAAACGTGCCGCGAAAGTTGTTTTGACGGAGGCTACTGCAATATTTCTAGCATTAATATTTGGTTACGATTTTTGACAAGTTTAAATATATTTGTACATCTCAGTTTCCACATTCAAGTGAGTTGGAACGTAGATGTGCTGCGTTCGATATCATTCCATTATATTATACAATGTTCTGATAACTGAATACGTAATATGACTGTGCAGTGAAAGCATTTGTACGCATAGAGAGTTAAGGGGGTGATGCCCAACTTCTCGCTATGTTCTACAGCAAATGAAGGGTTCACAGAAAAATTAAGAGATATATATTATTATTATTATTATTATTATTATTAGACTTTATCTAAAGAGGGTAATCTGAGTTACAAAACAAATTGTAATTTACATCAGAGCCCTCTGTGAGCTCGAAAAAAAGTACACGCGTATAAATAGCAAATACAATGTACATGTAAATACAGCAAGTGTTGAAAAAAGGATGGGTAACATCTTCATTGCAACAAAAAGAAGTAAATTAATCTAAATCTGAACCCTCATTTGTAAACTTCGTCATAAGATAATCTCGCAACTTTATTGCTAATCGCAGGGGGAATTGTATTCCAAGTACTTGCAGCACGAATAGAGAAAGACTTTTGACCTGTGGTAGTCTTAAATTTTGGAACACACAAATTTCCATGACTGGCATTACGGGTGTTTGATGAAATTCGATGAAAAACGTCACTCAAATAAGAGGGTGCAAGGCCATTCAATGATTTGAATGTCAATAATGCGGTGAAAGAGATAATACGTAGGTCAATCGGCAACCAGTGCAAAGTTAAAAAGATAGTTCGTGAGGGAACACTCATGTCAACCCCTAAAATTACTCTTCCAGCCCTCTTCTGGAGTTTGTAAATACGGTGAAGATTTGACTTCGAAGTATTACCCCAAACAGTGCAACAATAATCAATTAAAGAAAGGAAAAGTGCATTGTACACAACCAAAAGAGTACTCGTAGTGGCAAATGGACGAAGTTTGCGAAGGATACCAATTCTGGTAGAAAGTTTCTTACACAGGTTATCAACGTGAACATCCCAACTTAAAGTTGAATCAATTGAAACGCCTAAAAGGATGTGAGAAGAGACATTGGAGATAATTGTTTCTTGTATTGTGACACAAATAGAGGCCTCAGTGTTAGTAACATGTTAGTAACATACTTTTAGTTTTCTCCGTGTTGACAACCATAGCATTATTAGAAACCCACGATGAGATTGGGAGATGGATTGGGACAACATTATCGTTCATACGAGAAGTAATTTCATTGACGTTATTACCTGAAACACACAAAGTCTGGTCGTCAGCGAACATATCTAACTCACCCGTGTTAAGGCAAAGGGGAAGGTCGTTGATGAAAATCAAAAAAGCAGAGGGCCGAGAATAGACCCTTGAGGGACGCCACTAACAATTGGCAAGACCTCAGTCTCACATCCAAGATACTGAACAAGCTGAGTTCTGTCTGTAAGGTACGAGCGAAACCAACGGAGAGATGACCCGGAAACACCATAAATAGCAAGTTTATCTATAAGAATATCATGGTCAACCAGATCAAAGGCCTTACGTAGATCCAAAAATAATAAATCATTGAAGAAACCAGAATCAATGTTCGAAAATAGATGATCCGTCAGTTTAATCAGAGCAGTGTGACATGAGTGATGTTCTCTGAAGCCAGATTGGGACTCAACAATCAAATGATTCATATGCAAATAGTTAAACAGGCTAATGTAGACATGCTTTTCCAGGATTTTAGAGAGGAAGTGCAAAATCGAAATTGGCCTATAGTTGTTTACATCACTTTTCGAACCACCCTTGGGAATGGGAACAACACGGGCACATTTATAACAAGTAGGGAAGACCCCATTTGTTATTGACATATTAAAAATACTGGTAACACAATCAGCAATACACGGTGCACCAATCTTCAGAAATTTTGAGGAGAGCTCATCATTACCAGGGGACTTCTTTTCATCGAGCAAGAAAGATGCTTTTTCACAAAGTCAACAGTGACAGGAGGAATTTGGAAGCTTGGTGAAGAGTTACCATGGCACGAGTTAACCCAATCTTTGGTTATACTGAGATCACGAGTGTTGTAAAAATGCTGACGAAACTTATCAATGATGCTAGTAAAATGAATATTGAAAGCCTTGGCGATATCCCCGTGGTTTTTCAGCCTCTTACCTTCATGGTAGAAAGTTGAGCTGAGAGACTGACTGTTACTACCGTGACAAGCATCTTCATCATCGCCATCTGGACAGTTTTCATCAGAATCACATAAAAAGATGGCAGGTATACAAGAACCATCACCACACGTATACTGATCTTCTGTACATGTCTCTAATTAGTATGAACAAAAACAAATGTTATTTGCCCAAGGTAGGGAGATATTTTCCGGGTGCAGTATTTGCAGAAGTGAATCAAATCTAAAAGTAGTTGGAGTGACAATGCTTATAGTTTGTCTACCAACATTTCGCAATGGACGGCAGTTGTAACATTGCAACGATTCATACGTTGTTGAATGCAAAATTTCTGTGAATAATGTCGTTTCTCTAATGCTATAGGGTTGTCAAAAAGGATTATTAAGAATGCCAAAAAATCAGCAAAGTTGCAAGTAAGGGAGCGTTCGGTTATTATGGCCGGGGTAGGCTGCAAATTTTTGAATTTCAACGAAATGTAGATTCACCGGAGTCAATGAGAAAACTATGGATATTTTTTTACGATACTAAACTAAATAAATTATGTGCATTTAGAAGTGTTTGACAATTGATACATATGTACTTGATTCAAATAGGGTGTTTGAAGGTTCAGATGTGGCCAACAATTATTATACTGGAATTTCACCGAAAAGTATTATTTCACTTTTCATAGTAGTCTACAGGTGTTAAACGACAAAACTTGCGACATCTCTGATATGTAAGCAATAGGAATTGTCCATTGCCCTCACTGAGCTCCATTTACAAGATGATAAGCTTCACATTTTGCCAAGGCAAGATGTTCATGTGACAGAAAATTATACTTTTATTCAGATTTACAGTTAAATGATTTTAGAGATTGAAATCATGCAGCGAATTATTTTTACTTGCAAAAACATTTTTGAACACTGAAACTGCTTTTTTGACAGGACGGATAATTATGAAAGTTAAATGACTCCTTCCCATCTGTGCCGTTTGAAAAATACACGAACCCCCTGCAGTTTTCAAATTTAAGGTGACCTCTGCCTGGATTTTGCCGGCCCACCCCCGGCCGTAATAACTGAACGCATTCTAAAGTGCACGACGAAAGTTGTAGTGAGAGGATACTACAATATTTCCAGCATTAAAATTTGTTATATATTTTTTGACATGTTTAAAAATATTGGTACTGCCCACTTGCCACAACCAAGGAAGGTTGTACGTAGATGTGCTCTGTCAGATATCATTCCATTATATTATGTAATGTTCTGATAAGTGAGTACGTAATATGACTGTGCTGTGAAATCATCTGTACGCATAGAGAGTAAATGGGAGATACCCCTCTCCTCGTTATGCTCTTAGGCAAATGAATAGCGGACGTAAAATAAAGCTGTATATCATTACTGTGACAACCATCTTCATCGTGGCCACCTGGACAATCTTCATTCAAATCACATAATAAGGCGGCAGGTATACAAGAACCATTTCGACACTTATACTGATCTTCTGTGCATGTCTCTAATTTAGTATGAACAAAAACATATGTTATTTTCCCAAGGTAAGGGGATAGTTTTTTTGGGCGCAATATTTACAGAAGTGAATCAAACCTAAAAGTAATAGGAGTGACAATTCTTGTAGTTTGTCTACCAACATTCCGTAAAGGACGGCAGTTGTAATGTTGCAACGATTCATACGTTATTGATCCTCGATGCAAAATTACTGTGAATAATGTCATTTCTCTCATGCTACACGATTGTCAGAAAGGATTGTTAGAATTGTCAAAAATCAGTCAAGTTACACTTAAAATGTGCCACGAAAGTCGTAGAGAGGGTACAGCAATATTTCTGGCATTGATATTTGGTTATACGTTTTTTAATATGTTTAAATATATTGGCACAACCCAGATCTCATATTCAAGGGAGGTATATTTAGACGTGCTAAGTCAGATATCATTCAATAACATTATTCAATGCTGTGATATATGAACGCGTAAAATGACTGTGTATGAAAGCATCTGTACGCATACAGAGTAGAGGGGATCCCTGCTACTGTTTATGCTTCATGTTCAATGAGTAGTGGACATAATAAATGTAAAGCTACATACCATAACTGTTGCAATAATCTTCATCATCCCTATCTGGACAATCTTCAAAGAAATCACATACCCAGGACACAGATATACAAAGACCAGTATTACACTTATACTCATCTACACTGCATGTCTGTAGTTCAGTATAAAGAAAATAGTTTTTTCTTAGGTAGGAAGATATTTTTCCCTGTGCAATACTTGCAGAAGTGAATCAAACTTAACAGTTATAGAAGTGGTAATTCTTGTAGCTTGTCTGCGAACATTACCTGTTGGGTCGTACTGTGCAACAATTCACACGCTGTTAATCCTCCATGCAATATTTAAGTCGATAATGTTGTTTCTCTCGTGCTACAAACATTGACGGAAAGCTGCATACACATTTTTGTACAGAATCTTTCTTCAAACCGAGTTTAGAATTTCTAATAACTTAGCAGAAAGTAATTACAAAACGCTGGTTCTGCTGCTAACATTGTATTGCCTTAGTACTTAACAAGATCACATTCCAAGGAGAAACAACCACCATGGTTTGGCAGACTTTGTAGAGATGCCGAGAAGGTTACGTATGTGAAGCTGAACACAGCCATTCAAAGATAAACATAGATGAGTTCGATTAGAGTATGGAGTAATTTTAAATCAACCTGTAGAGATAGTAAACGAGATAATCAAATGGCTGTCAGAACAAAGCTATATGACGCCTCAAAAATGGGTTTTGTGGACTTGTGGGATATTTCGATTTTTTTTTGTCCGAAAGGCATCATCCGCAATGGTATTGATATTTAAGCTTGGTATGATTATTTCAGATAAGTGTTCAGAGGTTGTCATCATAATGATTACGAAAATGGTTAGGACATTTATCATTCCCTCAAAGAAATTATTGGCACATAAAGAGTCATGCGAAATAAATATGGATTTTGATACTTATTTGAATTAGCCTTTTGCCGAGATCAATAGCCTTCGAAGGCTCATGCGTAGCCCGGATGGAATTCCGGGGGGAATTTATCCTTATTCTGTTGCTGTTATTTTTCATAGAAGATGTCAACAGCTAGAGAGAAGTTTCACTGTTACATGTAAATGTGCTCTGCAAAATCCTTATTGTAACACAACACTCCCAAGATGGTCAGAATCTGTGAATATTTTACATGTAACAATAGTCAACCTGTGCTCCGCAAAGCACACGGTGATGTTGATATCTTTATTTTACATGCTACCATCTATAATATTTTTGTTTCAGACGATAATTTTTCACAAGCTTTTCATAGGACAAACCACTTATTATTATTCAACAGGCTCGTATCATTTAAATGGAATGGGAAAGTCTCCGTGTCAAAACATGTGTTAGATCAGGAAAATTAATATAAAGTCTGAATATTTCTATTGTCTTTATGATATTCGATAAGGATGCATTAAAATTTCGAAACTTGCCGCAAAAAATACAGTACCGTCAGAATAAAATAGAAGATATTTTATATTTTATTGTGTACGTTGTATGCCAATATTATAGGTATTTGAAGGCATTTGTTTTTTGAACGGGATCCAATGTTATATCATGCTCGGAAATGTTTTATGTGCTTCCATTTATGTTATCATTTACTAAAAACTGAGGGAATTTCAATGTAAAATTTTGCATAATATATTATCTAGAAATGCCAGACTTAATAAAATGGACTTTCCTTCAGTTGAAAGTTTACTTTTAACAGTCTGCAAAAGAGACGATGAGACATTGCTTCATGTATTATACACTGGTCAACATGTTAAAATGCGAAATTCCATAGTGCACAGTACACAGTCATTATTTGCACAATAGTCACGTGACAAGCGTTTTGCTGAGCCTTCCAAACTCGGGTTTTCACCTCTCTTTAGCGAACACGCAGCACGATTTCCTGTTGAAATTTACGCATTAACAAGCCTTAGCAATACTCTTTGAATCCGTGTCGGCGATTTGTTCTCCAAGTCTCCCTTCAAATATAAGGCGTGACAATTATAATTGCTTGAAAAGCATCTTACTCTAACACCTTTATACCAAATCACAAAGGCATGTAAAGGAAACCCCAGACACGCATTCGACTAACTTACTTAAAAAAGTAAAGTTTGTTTGGTAAGAACAATGCCAACAGTCATACACTTGAAGCCATACTTCAAAGTGATCCAGTCTTGTCTGCACCAGATTTCAGTTTGCCCATAGGCAGAATAGGGGAGGGGGAGACGGAGGCGTCTCTGCCACATATCGTTTAATTAACCTGTGCTGTATTTTTTAATCCCATCGCTGGTAACGAGATTATCTTCTACGAGGTTTGAGCTTTTAGGGCTTCATGCGTTCGTGAGAAATCTCATGATCTCACGCATGTCGCGTGATGTGAGTAATGCCAAATGACCCATGTTGTTTATTAACACAGAGAGGCAATATGGACGCCGGGACATAAGTACTGCCACCGAATAATTTGCCTGTCGTGTTTGTTTAATTTAACGACTGAAGTTTCTTAAAGTTTCGACACACACAATTGCTATTGTCTGTCATTGAATAAAATGTTGAAGACATCGACATGAAGTCCTGACCTTTGAAGCATCAGGACTTGTGCTACCTGAATAAGTTTTTCAAATGTGGGTGGTGTGTACATAATGTATGTTTACCGACGCAATGCTGACTAGACAGCCGCAAACTACGTCGTTTGTTCACCAAATTCGAAAATTTATGGTCTAGTACTGTTGAGACTAAAATTGTTGATATAAACAGCAGCTAAGATAAATATATCGACGTTTGATGCGAATATTGGGTCTCCAAAATTTGTTTATACAAATATAAAAACGTATTAAAACAGTTCAGCGGCCATCTTGCACAAAACATTACGTGCCACAAAGTTTCTTAACTGCACAAAATGTCAAGTGTTGATAACTTTTCATGACACTGTCACTAGTACTCACCTTACACATAAAACCTGGTTAACTTTAATGAACATTGTGCACTCCAACACACAACCGGGTGCCCGACTTTATACACACAGGAGCTACCAACATTTCCTAACCATAGGGTTAACATAGAATACTTTATGACAATTAAAAACAATCACATATAATAAAAAATGGCACCCACTTATATTGGTATACCAGGCCTTCTATCGCTTTAAAAAGGGCCTTTAGAATCGCCGGAAAGAAGAAGAAATTTTGAGAGACTTTATCGCTAGGTACCACTAGAGGTAGGTCTTCGAGTGTTTCAATCCAAGAAGGCGGATGACGCTGGATTATGATAATGAACCTATTACAGCTGCTATTAGGGCACTCTGACAGCACCGCCGTTAGCAACAGAGTTCAACCACCGAAATATGTGTTTCCCTTTGATCTTTGCGACAAAGCCACACCCATCTTCTTCCTCTACTGTCTATGGTTTCCTGTTCAAATTAGCTGCAGATGATAGTGATGTGGCTGCTGATGTTGTTCTGTTGCAAGAGGATAGTCTTCGGATAGATCATCCTGTCCGCTACTTTTCATGCAAATTTAACAAAACCCAGAAAAACCACTCTACAATTGTATGTTTATCTTTGATATTAGCTTTGCAGGATGTTTATGTTGCTTCTTCAAATGTGCCGATAGTGGCTTATTTTGATCACAACACTCTTGTTTTTCTCCATGTAATTCAAAAGGCAAAAATCAGGGATTTTTAACATGGAGTTTAATGTTACAGAAGTTTAACCTTGACATCAGACATCAAGGGCAGAGACAAATTGATTGCAGACTGTCTCTCTCGTATTTATATTTGTCATTGTTCACACTTTTATTATCACATGTGTAAAAAGAAAGATTTTTATTCTTTGAAAAAAGTTCCTTTTTTGAGGAGGGAGTGTGTTATTTAGGTCATTCTCCTCCATAACCTGTTTAATTAGTCTAGATAGTCCAGATAGTCTAGAACTTTCTGGCAGATTATGTTTACTACAAGAAGATATATTTGTAGAACTGTAATTAGTATATCAATGCAAAGTCTCTAATTTTCTCATGTTCTCTGGATAGCTCTTTGCAGTATAAATACAGGGCCAGTTGAGTAGACTTTAGACTATTTGGGATTTTTCACATCAGTGTTGACTTTAAGACCACGCTGGGTTTTAGCCCTGTGAACTCTGTACGGTTCAGACCTACATCAAGCCTATAGCCAGAGTAGGTCTCACTTACTCATCAGTGCCTGTCTGGACTCAACTCTCCGGAGACTGTAATTTAGGAGTTTGTGCTATCCCAGCTAAGCTAAGTACAGTAATATTTACACTGTTTTGTAATTTCCATTTCATTTCCCTAAAACTTAATCATAGGTTTTTTATAAATTTATTTTAAAGAAAGTCACTGACTTCACTGCCTTTTTCTGTCGCACCAATTGTACCAAAATTTGCAGGATTGGCCTCTGATTCACATCCTTGATTCTGAAAGAAATATTTTAATTTCATGTTGCAATCAGTGTAAAAAATGATCAAGCTTTTTAGTTTCGAGGCACATACTGCCTTAACTTTAAGCCCCCAGTCATTTCAAAATGTTGTGATACATTTTGTTAGTTGTTCTCGAAAGTTAGATCATACAAGCCTTTTCTCTTCGATCTAAATTGCCTCCCTGTTGAGGTTGGTATTAACTTCAAGATTCTGATGTAAAGTTCGACACTTGTGTATTTGACGGAGCTGATGAAGCAGTTTGTTCCAGGTATAGATGCTTGTTTGGCAGAAGTCATCCTTGATTCCAATTTTTAACCACCATTTTTTAATTGGTGGTTAAGATGTGGAACCATGCATAATAAGTTGATTCACTTTGTTTCTGGGGTTCATTTTACGTTTACTTTCTGTCGAAGCAAATTGTCTATTCAATTATAAATACATTACTTGTTTTTGATGCAATTCTTCTGTTGATGTTCAAATCGTCAGATATGCGTTCACCTTTAGATTGCCGGAGTTGACGACTCTGGAGATTTAACAGTTGCTAACCACTACCTTTTAAATGTGATGAAATCTCATATAACGACCTAGTTTCTGATTCATGGAGATCATTTTATAATACTTGCCTTCGATAGAATACATAGTTTGACTTCTGGCAGAAACGTAGACGAAAACACTCATTATTTTTTTCATACGATAAAGGTTGGCAAAGTGGCATCACGATAACAACTAAAAGAATTACAATAATATCATCATACTGCTACATGTATTACTATAAATGTAATAATTGTAATGATTACTTGGTTCATTTAACACTCGTTAATTATCTCTCATATACACAGAAAAGGGAAAAATCGAAAAGATTAAAGGAAATATAAGAGATAATATACATCTCTTGGCCAAATAGAGTCTTCGTCTTGTCTGAAATACAAATTCAGCACGAAGACACAAAAACAAATAATCTGGAAAGTTTTACCTTGGAAACTGGAATAGCAATCAAGAAGATGAAATACGTGATGTACGAGATGTAAAGTATGCGTCGCTCCATCGTTGTTTTCTCACTGAAGTGTGTCCCTTTAGAAATAATATGATACAATATATATATATATATATATATATATATATATATATATATATATATAAAAATAAATAAATAAACAGATTACTTCAAGTACAAAGTAATGAAATCTATAACTTAAGTTTCATGCATCTTGCAATCCTCAGATAGAGTGAAAGGATTTCTAGCTCGACACTCTTACATATATGATTGGGACGAACCATTCTATTTGTAGGTAGTGTTAAAATTCGAAAAATAATATTTGTTTTGGTGGCGACATTTTGAAACCAACTCAGAGCGTTGATTGCAATTGCAGGGTTAAGTCGGTATGCCCCTTGAAGGGTAACTGTCAAGTCAAAGGCGTGGTGTACAAGGCCAACGTATCAACTGAGGGCAACGGAGAGAGGGTTTATATCGGCCTCACTGATAACACCTTCAAGATGCGCTACACTAATCACATGAAGTCGTTCCGCAACGAGAGATACAAAAACGACACCGAGTTATCAAAATATGTATGGAACTTAAGAAATAAGGGACAAGACTATGACATTTCATGGTCAATCATTGATATAGCATTGAGCTACTCTAACATGAACAAGCGATGTAATCTTTGTATATCAGAAAAGCTGCACATTATCAATGCTGACAAATCTACACTGTTAAACAAACGCTCTGAGTTGGTTTCAAAATGTCGCCACCAAAACAAATATTATTTGTCGAATTTTAACACTACCTACAAATAGAATGGTTCGTCCCAATCATATATGTAAGAGTGTCGACGTCGATCTAGAAATCCTTTCACTCTATCTGAGGATTGCAAGATGCATGAAACTTAAGTAATAGATTTCATTACTTTGTACTTGAAGTAATCTGTTTATTTATAACGCTCTGCTTTTTGCATTGAGCACTGTAATTTCCCTCGAGGACATCTGTATACTTCGATATATATATATATATATATATATATATATATATATATATATATAATATACATATATATATATATGGTGTGTCCATTTAGATATAATATGATAATATATATATATATATATATATATATATATATATATATATATCAAAGTATATACATATGCCCCTTGATTCAAGGGTAACTGTCAAGTCAAAGGCGTGATATACAAGGCAAAAGTTCAAAGGTTTACATCGGCCATACTGATAAAACCTTCAAAACGTGCTTCAGTAATTAAATGCGATCGTACCGTAACAAGAAACACAAAAATAGTACAGAATTAATACGATTGGAACTAATTTGGGATAAATGGATCTTCATATTTTTTAAATTTCTCGAAAGTGTTAGGTGCTGTGTAGCTGAATGTTGCAATATTACAAATTACTCATAAAAACAAGTGTATAAATTAAAAAGAAAAGCAAATTAGCTTAATTGTACCGACATTACTTCACCATCCAATTATCCCAAATTAGTTCCAATCGTGTTAATTGTAAAGGTTTGTATGCAACTTTAAAAGCAAGTCTTTGACATTTAATGGTAAAGTATTGACAAAGCATTGAGCTACTGTAACATAAGCAAGTGATGCGATCATTGTATATCAGAAAAGCTGCACATTATAAATGCGGACAAATATTCGGTGTAAAACAAACGCTCTGAGTTGGTTTCAAAATATCGCCACAAAAACTAATATTTATCAAATTCTAACACCACCTACAAATAGAATGGGACGTCCCAAACGTATAAATGAGAGTGTAGGGCAAAGAGTCCTTCCACTTCTGTCTGAAGTAACAGAGTAACAAATAACATTGACTTTGTACTTGAAATATATAATATAACGTGTGGTTTTAGCGGGAACTAAGACAGTTTCAAGGTTTGGCGTTGTATTACTGGTCAGTTTCGTGTATTTAGAACCTACACTAATCAGATACTTTAGCCTACTGAACAAGAACGCGGGTGCTCAACAGAAAATATGCGTTGTACTGGACTAAATATGCAGATGAGCCTGAAATTGAATGGCAGTGAAAAATGAATGGGGAGTGACAGATGGTGATGAGTTGTCTGTCTCATGAATAACAGTCAGGTTAAATTCTTCAGTAGAAATTTGCTGGAGTGACGACATGTATTAACGAGTTCATTGCGTTTGTTAAGGGTGGCCAATTGGGTTTGCATATTATAAAATATTTCTCCCAAAGACATAGATTGCATATGTTGCTGATGGGATTTTAGGGTTTGGCTTGTTTAAGGATTTTCCATGTGATGTTATAATTGGTGTTTTTTTCCTTTAATGTATACTGAGTTCTGTGCTATTCTTTTTGGCTGAGTTCTTGAAGGATGCTTTGTGGTCGTTAAATCGTGTTTTGAAAGTGCCAGCGCTGAGTCCTATATATGTCTGATCTGGTTTGCTATCCAGAGATGAGACTGTGGCTTGATAAATGACGGATTCGGATAGGCAGTGTCCGGACATAGGGTATGATGGTCGCACTTGGCAGTTGCATTGTGTTTTCGCGCTGTTATGTGTTTTATTGGAGATAATTGTGTTGTTGTGTCCCTGGATAAATTGCACTATATTGTTCATAGTGCTGTAACTGATTTTAATGGTGTTCCGGTTGAATATCTTGTGGAGGGCGTGGTCTTGGGCGAATTCTTGCTTGATTACTTTCAGGAACCCTTTTCCGACGTTGGTGGCCACGATTTTGCTGTATGGCGGGGTGTACCTGAGATTAATATGTTTCTGTTGCAGTTTCCTTTATTGGCTTGTGGTTGTGCTGATGGTTGCGAAAACTGGAGTTTGTGCTTGTATCCGCTTTTGTTAATGGCTTCTTGGTAAAATGGGGCGGCTGCGTTGAAGGACTCTTCATCACATGAGATTTCTGTGAGGCATTTGTTGATGGAAGCTGGTATGTTTTTGCGGATTCCAGGTGGATGGTTTGATTTGCTGTGGACGTTTTGGGGTGTATCGTTTGGTTTGATGTACGGCATATATATTTCTGGTGTTCAAGTTTAGGGTGATATCAAGGAAGTCTGTAACATATTGGGATGTTGTTCATATGTCTGACATCATCCATACGCATGCGCTGTACACTTAGTAATAAAGTGTGTTCTCTCCGCCATCACTGAGTAGCGTGAATATTACATGGTGTCAGGAGTGGCGCATTTCGCCCAATACGAAGCGAAATGGAGTCCATGAAACCCCCAGAGGCATTGAGTCTTGAAGCTAACCTTGCCGAGAACTGGAGGAAGTGGAAACAAAGATTTGAATTCTACTTGTCTACCAGCGGGATCGACGGAAAAGATCCAAGGGTAAAGGCATCTACTTTCCTGCACGTGGTCGGTGATGCAGCCATAGAAGTGTATAACACTTTCGAATTTGCTAATGAGGGTAATAATATGAAATTGGATGTTCTCATGGAGAAGTTTCAGAACTACTGTAATCCCAGAAAGAACATCACATATGAACGCCATGTTTTCTTCACTCGTAGTCAATTTTCATCAGAAAGTACGATCAATATGTCACAGATTTGAAGGTCAAAGCGAAGTCATGTGAGTTTGGACAGCTCACGGAAAGTCTGATACGTGACCGTATAGTCTGTGGAGTCAGCAATGGCCAGCTTTATGCCAGATTACTGAGAGATTCTGACCTAATGCTACAGAGAGCAATCGACATATGCAGGGCAAACGAGGCAAGCACTACTCATATGAAGTTGCTGCAGGAAGACAATAAACTGATTCATGGTGTTGGTAAATACACACAAAGAAGAAATAAACCAAATATAGAGTACAACAATGGAGAAATAAGCAAAATAAAATGCAGTAAGTGTGGTACAGAACAAGAAAAGCGTAGATGTCCTGCGTTTGGAAAGACATGCCATAAATGTAAAAAGAACAACCACTTTGCCAAAATGTGAAAATCACGTGCACAGCCAGGAAAAGCAACAAAACCAAAGAAAGTTTATACAGTACAGGATGAAGAAACTGACAGTTCATCAGATGATTTCTTTGTTGGTTATGTAAAAAATGCAACTAGTGAAAATACCAAAGATGATGACTGGATGGTAAGTTGCAGATAAATATGAAGACTGTAAAGTTTAAAATGGACACAGGTGCACACTGTAACGTCATTACAAAACAGTTGTTTGAAGCCATTGAAAACCAAAGATTAGAGAAGTCTAACGTAAAGCTTGTGTCATACTTTGGTAACAAAATGAACAGCTGTGGTAAAACATGCATCAATTGTAAATATGGTGACAAGGATTACAAGCAGGAGTTTGTAGTTGTTGACCGAGATGTCCTGCCAATGTTGGGGTTGAAAGCGTGTGTAACCACCGTTGGATTGATACAGCGAGTAATGTCCATAAATAACAATGACCCAGTCCTTGATGAGTATAAAGATATTTTTACGGGCCTTGAATGTGTTGAAGGAAAACACAACATCGAGCTGGATCAAAACGTAAGACCTGTGTACACCCACCAAGGAAAGTGCCTGTAGCACTTAGAGAAAAAATCAGAGAAGAATTAAAAAGGATGGAAAACCTAGATGTCATTGAGAAAGTAGATGAGCCAAGTGCATGGGTCCAACTCAATGGTCACTGTGATGAAACCGAACAAGAAAATTCGAATCTGCACGGATCCGAAAGACCTCAACAGAGCCATCAAACGAGAACACCATCCGATGCCAACAATTGAAGAAGTTGTTTCAAGAATACCAAAAGCCAAAGTGTTTGCAGTACTTGATGCCAGTAGTTGATTTTGGCAAATCCAATTGGATGACGAAAGCAGTAAACTCTGCACCTTCAATGCACCTTTTTGTCGTTATAGATTTAAACGTCTACAATTTGGCATATCGTCAGCACCTGAAGTTTTCCAGAAGATTGTGTCAAAAAAACTGGATGGTATAGATGGTATCGATAACATATGTGATGATATACTAGTCACAGGTGAAAATGATGAAGATCATGATAGAAACATACGTAACGTACTACAGAGAGCACGAGAGAAAAGCCTGAAATTAAATGCAAAGAAATGCAAGGTGAGAATGACAGAACTACAGTACATTGGTCATCTACTGACAAAGGATGGTTTAAAACCAGATCCTACCAAAGTTGAAGCAATACAAAAGATGGGTTACCCTGAAGACAAACCAGCACTTCAGAGATTCATTGGTATGGTCACATGCCTGGCGACATTCATTTTAAATCTGTCATCCGTAAGTGCGCCACTAAGACAGCTCTTGGAAAAGAACATTGAATGGCACTGGGACTTGCAAAACAGAGACAGTTTCAACAAACTGAAGAAACTTGTGAGTGAAACTCCTGTGTTGAAGTACTATGATGTATCACAACCAGTAACCCTTTCAGTCGATGCCAGTTCAGAAGGCTTGGGTGCAGTCCTACTTCAAGATAGCCACCCAGTGGCATATGCGTCTCGAGCATTAACAGAGACACAAAAGAGATATGCCCAGATTGAAAAAGAAATGTTCGAAATAATGTTCGTATGCGAGCGATTCCACCAGTACATCTACGGAAAGACAGTAACTGTGGAAAGTGATCACAAGCCATTAGAATCTGTAGTCAAGAAACCCTTGTACCAAGCTCCAATGAGATTGCAGAAAATGATGCTAAAACTACAAAGGTACGATCTCCATGTAGAGTACAAGCCTGGTAAAGAAATGTATTTGGCCGATACATTGAGTAGATCTTATCTGCCTGAGAAATGTGATGAGCTAGAAGAAGAAATTGAAGTCGCCATGATACTTCCTATTTCAGAAAGTAAGTTACAGCAGTTGAAAATAGAGAGAGGAAATGATGTAACATTACAGAAGTTGAAGTCAGTAATTCAACAGGGATGGCCTATATAACATTCGCCTCGATGGGTAATGATGCACACGATGTTATCAGGTTACAATGCTTTATTCACGTGAACACATGATGTCCGCCATTACAGAGAACAGCAACAACAACGAACAGTATTCTTGGTAAGCCAAGGTCAAAGGTCAATAGAGTTCAGGATACTACATCCCTCCTTTTCTCAGACCAATGATATGTCTCTGAATGGATTGAACAACAGTTAACTAATAAATGAACTGCTCTGATTAATCAGTTTGTCAGAGTCCTTATGAGTCATTTTTATCATTCATAATTTTTTTTAGTTCAACACAGTTAACTCGAACAATAAACAGTGAACAATAAACATGATCAAACTCTGCTGTTCTGAATTATTCAATTATTCCTTTTCTATGACAAAATCATCAAAACGTTTTGGCAACCTAATGCCACGTGTTGGTCTGTATCTGATCGGTGATGAAATATGTGTATCTGTTGAGATCACTTCTGGTCGCTGTTCCACAGGTTTGGTTGGTGACATCTGCTGGTCTTTTTTTGTCTCTCGTAATGCGCTCCTCATACTTTCTCACAAATGTCACATTGCGTTTGTATTCAACTCCATCTTCGTTCCTAACTGTAACTTCTCCTCCCTGTTTGTTGACTACCTTGTAGGGGTTTGGGTTGAAGTTCGGCGACATCTTGTTGTTTTTGTTATTTCTCAACAACACTTTATCTCCAACTGCTACTGGACTATTTGTTGCATGGCATTTTGCATCTGAGTACTGTTTTCCTGCAAGTTTTCTTGCCCAATCATGATTTCGTATCTCTTCGTCAGCTACTGTAGGTTCATGACACAATTCAGGTAGCTTGGACTTCATTTCTCGATTAAACATCATATAGAAAGGCGTAGCTCCTGTAGTCGATTGTGGTGTAGATCGATACGCTGTCAGGAATCTTTGCAGCTCTTTACGCCAGTCTTTGGATTCGATTTGGGAAATGCGTAGTGCTTTCATTAATGTGCGATTCTGCTGTTCCACCTCGCCATTAGCTCGCGGCCATAATGGCGTAGTTGTCCTGTGTTCAATTCTGTTTTCTCTCAAGAATGCCTCAAATTCCTCGGATATCAACTGTGATCCATTGTCAGTCCTCAATGAGTATGGCACTCCGAATCTGGCGAATATTGGAGTCGATGCATCAATGACCTTGGCACTGGTTATTGACCTCAGTATAGCAACTTCATAATATCTGCTATAGTAGTCGACGATGACTAGTATGTGTTCTCCTGAAGGTAACGGACCTAGCAAATCCTCACTGCAATCCTGCCATGGCCCACTTGGCAGTATTACTCGGGACATTGGCTGCGGCAGTGAGTACTGACTGACAACTTGACAACCATGACAAGTTCTGCATATTCGTTCGGCATCTCTGTCTATTTTAGGCCACCAAACTTTCGTTCGCAGTCTGTTTTTCATCTTGGTTATTCCTTGATGTCCCTCATGTGCTAATTCCAATACATGACCTCGCATCGATTGTGGAATTAC
The DNA here is from genome assembly GCF_041260155.1 of Ptychodera flava. NCBI lineage: Eukaryota > Metazoa > Hemichordata > Enteropneusta > Ptychoderidae > Ptychodera > Ptychodera flava. The sequence goes on from NC_091946.1 coordinate 30,741,392, forward strand.
GATTCTGTTGTCTCGTAACAGTATTTCTCCTACTGTGCATAACTCTTCTTTCACATGTAGGTATGCCTGTACATTACAGTCTCTCCAATCTCCTGTCCTCACACAATTCTTGATACAGTTCAGTTCTGGATCATCGGCTGATACCCTCTCTATTTCCTTGGCTGTCAAGGCAACAGGTATGCTATTTTCTGCAACAGCTCTGGCGTAGTCATAGTCATCTCTCTCATCATGTTGACGTCTCGAGTTCAGCCTAGGCAATGCATCGGCGATATTTGTTTTCCCGGGTCTGTAAACAACTGTGAAACTGTAAGCCTGTAGACGTAGCACCCATCTTTCGATCCGGGCAGATGGCTTTGAGGACTTTGAAAATATGCACTCTAGTGGCTTGTGGTCGGTTTTGAGCTCAAACTCTCTACCAAAGATGTACATATTGAAACGTTCACATGACCAAACTAATTCTAATGCCTCCTTCTCAGTTTGGCTGTATCGCTGTTCCACATCCGTGAGACTCCTTGACGCATACGATACGACTCTCCATTCGTTGTCTTGCAGTTGCAATAAAATGGCCCCTTATCAAAAAGGCGACGCATCAGCAACAATGCTTGTCTTACAGTCCATACGAAAGTATGCTAATGTCTCAGCACAGGTAATTAGCTCTTTCAATCTCTCGAATGCGATTTGTTGTGCAGTTCCCCACTCGAAGATTACATTCTTGCGGGTCAGTCTCTGGATTGGTTCTGCAATCGATGATAAATCTGGAATGAATTTAGACAGAAACTGTACAAGACCCATGAACGATCTTCAACTTCAACCTCGCTGGCATTCTTTGGCGGTTCCGCGTCTTGTACCGCTGCGACTTTCTCCTCACTCAGGCTGACACCCCTCTGTGTTAAGACTTGTCCAAAGAATGTAAACTTTGTCATTCTGAATTTACACTTATCATCATTTAGGGTTAGTCTGACTTCCCTCACGCGATTGAGTGCTGCAAACAGCTTCTCATCATGATCCTTGAAGCCTTTACCATGTATTATCACATCATCAGCTATGTTTTCCACACCGTCTCAGTCACAGAATACATCTCGTATTATTTGCTGATATTTCTCTGGAGCCGAATTCACACCCAACATCACTTAGTCGAATTTGGTGGAAGCCCCACTTCAAATCGAGACGACTGAACACTGTACTGCCATTCCTATCTTGCAGTAACTCATCTAAAGTTGGAATCTGTTGGCACTCGCGTACTACGGTTCCATTTGCACGTCTCATGTCAACGCAGATTCTGACATTTGTCCGGCTTGGGCACAACTACGAGTGGCAACACCCATCCAGTTGGTCCCTCCGGTACTTCCTCTATGATACCCATTGACAAAAGTTCGTTGAGCTTGGCATCAACTTTTTCCCATAGCCAGTAGGGAATTCTGCGAACTTCCTGACCGATCGGCTTCACAGAATCGTCAATATTCAGCTTTAGTTCATAGTCTTTCAGAAGACCGACTCCTTGGAGTATGTCTTTATATTCTCTACAATTGTCTTCATCTGACTTTCCATCCACAACACTGCAGGCTTGTATTGGCCCGACGCGGAGAAGGTTGAGGCGTTCTGAAGTTTCTCTGCATAGTAATGTTCTACCTCTGTTTTGATAACAACAAACTCAGCTCTGCAGCTCAATTTGTCTGGCGACATGGTATCAGCAGTGAATGTGCCTAGTGTTGGCAATGGCTCTGTGTTGCCGTACGCAAACAATACTCGTGCGGTCTTGCGTGATGTACACTGGACTCCCTTCCTTTTCAGGTACTCCCACGTGTGTTGACCCATGAGATTACACGTCGCTCCGGCATCAATCAAAATATCTTGTACTTCAACGCCTCCAATATTTAATGATGTAACTCCATTGTCTCTATTTGGATCATCATGAACTGTAAACACATAGTCTTGTTTCTGCATGGAACCTCTCCATTACTCAGACTGCTCACCTTCAACATAGTTGGCGCTGTCGTTCTGCTCATTTCTATTTCTTCCACGTCCTTGATTGCGTCTATGTTTTCCTGTCTGACGTTGGCTTTCTGTTATTCTCTTAGGGCACTTCTTGAAGAAATGTCCTATCTCCTCAAAGTTTCTATATTTCTGTCCCCTAGCTGGACAAGCAGGGTCTCTGGCAAAATGTCCTTGCCTCCCACAGTTATAGCAAGTGTTACTGGTATAATGTCTTTTACCCGCTTTTGGGGCACTTCTCCTCTGGCCTTGTTTCTTTCCACCGACTGCATTTACTTGCACTTGATGTTTCCTCTCTCCCATTGACTGCATTTGTAAGTCAACAGTTTCTTGAGCACGAGCGATAACAAGTAAATCACTGAGTTTTGCGTTTCGTTTCTCGAGAAACTTTCTGCGTATAATAATAATAATAATAATATTTTTATTGCTTGCTTGTAAATATAGGATTTACATCACATTTGTGGCAATAAAAGTGTGATACAAAAATAAGTTCAAATTTTCTTCAATAAAGATATAGTATTACAGTATAATAATAGTAGCTAATAATAAATATAACTAGGTATTTCTTTGTTTATATAAAGTAAAAATATAATCTGCAAGACGTTCATTAAAAGATAACTCTTGTTTTGTTAGTAGAGAAATAAGCTGATTTTCAGTATCGTCGTTTGGAAAATTGATTTTACTGAAAAAGTACTTTCTTTGGACTTTGTATTTCTGACAGACTAATAAAAAGTGTGTTTCATCTTCAATACTGTTGGTGTTACACTGATTGCAGTATCTTTCAGAAATTGGGGTTTTTGGAACAGTGTGTCTCCCTTTTTCAATTGCTAGATCATGATTGCTAATGCGAAGTTTGGTGAGCAATTTTCTTTTCTCACCTTGTAACTGTGTTAAGTAGGGTTCTAATCTAAAATTACGTTTTATTTTGGCATACATTCTTAGTTTACTATTTTCATCAGTGATCAAATTTTTCCAAAAGACTTCATAATTGTTTGTTAAATTTGTTTTCATTAAACCAGTTGTGGTGTTTAAGTGATGGAGCTTTATCAAGGAGGAAGTCCATTCCATTGTCTTTAATTAAAGCACTTAAACAGTTAAACCAGGATCTATTGTTAGTGTTGTTTACCATTTGCTCCAGAAAAGCTTGTTTAGCAAGATTACAATGTGGCAGTTGTACAATATGAAGCCAGTATTTAACAATATTAAGTTTGATTTCAAGTAGAAGTGGGAATTGTCCTAGTTCACCCCTCACAGCGGCATTACAAGCTTGTCTATTACACTGTAAAATGTTCTTACAAAATTTGAGATGAGTTTTTTCAATTGCTGATTTATCCCACTTCTTGTAATCCATGAAATCTTGTCCCCAAATCTCTGAGCCATACAGTAAAACAGGTTTAATGAAAACATTGAATAGATGTAGGGAAAATTTTATCTTTTTGTTGTGCAATAAAACCCTTTTTAAACTATACAAAGATTTTGCTGCTTTATCAGCCAAATTTGTAATTGTGTCACTAAAACTACATTTATCAATCAACTGATCTCTGATATGCTCGTCTTCTTTCTCAGCAAAGTCACATGCACTCGCTCTTTGTCTGGGCCTACATACGAACTGGTCGACCGTCTCGTCACTGATCTGGGCAATTTGTCTAAACATGTGTCTCTCAAATGGTATGTTCGCTTTGGGGACAAAGTGGTTGTTCAATACTTGCAGCGTGTCCTCGTAATTTTTGTTAGAGTCCTCACCTACCAGCGTAAAATAGATTTCTTGCACTTCTAGTCCAGCAGTATGTAACAGTAATGCTCGTTTCTGTGATTCTGCCGTTACTCCCTTATCGACTAGACAGAGTTCAAATGCTCTTCTCCATTCCTTCCATCTTTGAGAAATGGTGTTAGGGTCTTCATTGACGGTGAAACAAGTCAGGCCTCCGATGTCTAACGGAGTCACGTTTCTCCCAGCGGCACTGTTTCCCTCGGACATTTTCCAGGCATACACGATGAAATTGTAATAAAACACTTCTATTCATCTTTTCCCGCCTCGTCGCCAGATATAACATTCGCCTCGATGGGTAATGTTGCACACGATGTTATCAGATTACCATGCTTTATTCACGTGAACACATGATGTCCGCCATGACAGAGCACAGCAACAACAACGAACAGTATTTTGGGTAAGCCCAGGTCAATGGTCAATTGAGTTCAGGATACTACAGCCTTAGAGGAGATCTGAAACCTCGAAATAAATACAAGAATACTGGAATTACAGAGATGAATTGTCCGTGTATGATGACATTCTCTATCAAGTAGAGAAAGTTGTAATACCGTCGTCAAGGAGGCCAGAAATGATGACAAAGATCCACAATGCACATCTTGGAATCGAAAAGTGCAGAAAAAGAGCAAGAGATGTACTGTTTTGGCCAAACATGAAGAGAGAAATAGAAGATACAGTAGCCAAGTGTTACATATGTAATGAGTACAGAGCCGAAAATCAGAAAGAGCCACTTCAACCACATGAAGTACCAGACCGTCCATGGTCCAAAGTGGCAGCTGATCTGTTTCAGATAGACAACGATCAGTATTTTGTCTTGGTTGATTATTATTCAGGTTTCTTTGAAGTTACCAAACTTACATCGATGAAGAGTGCCACAATTATCCAACATTGTAAAGCACAGTTTACCAGATACGGCATACCAGATGTATTCATGACGGATAATGGCCCACAGCTTGAAAACAAGGATTTTGTCAAGTTTGTAGATGCCTATGGATTTCAACAAGTGACATCAAGTCTCAGATATCCTACATCTAATGGCATGGCAGAGAATGCGGTGAAAAGTGCAAAATCACTTCTAAAGAAAGCCAAGCTGAACAACAAGGATCCATATATAGCTTTACTGGATCACAGAAACACACCACGTGATAGCCAACTTGGATCACCGGCTCAGAGACTCATGGGTAGATGAACAAAAACACTCCTTCCAACCAGCGAGATTTTGCTGAAGCCAAAACGTGTTGAAAATGTAAAACCAAACCTGGCAACATTGAAACGTAGGCAGAAGTATTATCACGACCAACATGCAAAAGACCTGTTTAGTGTGTCAAATAATGAGTTTGTGAGGATGAAATCAACCAAAGGTTGGAAACCAGCAGTTGTACAGTCCAGAGCAAACACACCAAGGTCATACATAGTCTAATCAGATGGACACGTCTACCGCAGAAACCGTCGTGACCTGCACAAAACAAAGAGAATCCCAGTAGTTACTGATGTCACAGATGATCACCTGGCTCTGAAACATAGTGTACCACCAGCCGAAGAGGATAAAACATCAGATGTAATACGTCACAAAGAGATGGTAACCAATAAAATCTTGTCTTGTAGTAATATGATGCAAACAGATACAACAGGAAAGCAGTCAGCGGTAACTACAACTTTCAGGGGACGAGTTGTAAGAAGGCCAGTTAGATTCCAGGACTATGTTGACACTTAATGTGGCAAGAACTGACTCTGGAATTCATCGAAAGGACAAAATACACTTACAGCACACACATGCACACACACAACAAAAAACATGTTCCATTTGTTGTTTAAAAAAGTTTGATTGGCATTGAACATTCTTAACACTTGAACAATCAGAATTCCGAACTGATTCATTGTTTTGTGTATACCAAGAAATATGCAAGACATAATAATGACAGTGTTGATTAGTTTAATTTTTGTTGTTTATGACTTTTTGCCCCCCCCCCCAAAGGGAGATGTAACATATAAAAAAGGGAAGATGTAACATATCTGGAAGTTGTTCATATGTCTGGCATCATCCATACGCATGCGCAGTACACTTGGTAATAAAGTGTGTTCTCTCCGCCATCACTGAGTAGGGCATAGCGTGAATATTAGAGTCGACTATTTTCTTGTCTACCTCGATGGTGATTTTGAGGCAGTTGCGTTTGAAGATGGCACACAGATCTTTTTATGAGTTCAGCTGGTCTTGGTGTGGCTTTGGTAATGCCGAGGCCGTCATCACTGTGAAGGCCGAAGTGTTTATCATGTTTCTTGGTAAGGTGGTTGAGTAGAAAGGCACCAACGAGCTCGCATGTTTCAGCACCATCGTAGCTACCCATTGTAATGTCGAATAGGTTGGTGGATGATTTTTTGCCCCATGTTTCGTCTGCAGTGAACAAACACGCCTTTTTCGCGTGAAGGATGATTGCTCTTTCGTCGCTGGTTATATTATTTCAGTTGGACGCGAAATTCAAGGCAGCGTTGAGTAGGTCGGGTGATATGGATGGGTGCGATCATCATGCCCCATGTCTGGACACTGCCTATCCGAATCCGTCATTTATCAAGCCACAGTCTCATCCCCGGACAGCAAACCAAATCAGACATATGTAGGACTCACTGACGGCACTTTCAAAACCCGATTCAACAACCACAAAGCATCCTTCAAGAACTCAGCCAAAAAGAATAGCACAGAACTCAGTAAATATACATATACATTAAAGGAAAAAACACCAATTATAACATCACATGGAAAATCCTTAAATAAGCCAAACCCTACAACCTCATCAGCAACATATGCAATCTACGTCTTTGGGAGAAATATGCAAACCCCAATTGGCCATCCTTAACAAACGCAATGAGCTCGTTAACACATGTTGTCACAACAGCAAATTTCTACTGAAGAATTTTGTAACCTGACTGTTATTCATGAGGCAGACAACTAATCACCATCTGTCGGGCGGTATTTCTCCCGCGATCAAAATGTGTCTGACGTGAAAATATCGTAAACATTAGTTATGATTTAGAGTCTGACAAAATACATCCAATAGGCAAATTTTGAGTTCTTGTGTTTTAGTTTTGTCGCCAATATTCCTGTAGACCCCGCCAACGCCTGAACTTTCGACATATTGTGTGCTTTCATGAGGTACACATACGGCTTTCATTGCAACAAGGGGTCAAGTGCTGTGTCCAGGCCTTGAAAACTCATGTAATGAAATCGATATTTTCATAGACTACGACACAGAATAATCCGATGTACCGCCTGTATATTCCTAAGGAATTTACGAGTATTGTTTGCGGAAACAACGAACCGTAAGCATTGTAACCAGGGTCAGGCGCGACGCTACACAGTGTTCGCGCCGTCGAGATTCAGTCGAGTTTTGTTCCCGAAAAATAGCGTAACGTTGTCTGCGGTAAATTTCTAGGCCTATGCTCTTTACGAAATAGTGTAAAATTTTGCGGAAGGTACGTGTAGACCGAGAGGTCGTCTGGCATTTGCTCCATACATGAACGTCGTGTTCCTTCCATCACACAACTGACTGCTGGAAATGATTGACAACTTGCTCACGGCGTATTGATATTATTCTTAAAGCAGTTCAAAAGTTTAAACGCGGAATCGCCACCGAAAACTTCTTTTACTTTGCAAAAAATAACGAATTCTTGGCTTGTGCATGTGATAAGTATATTATTCCTTAATATTTTCTTCGTTCAGCGAAGGAAAATACGAGTGACGTAATGACCGAAGACTCGTGGTGACACGGTCATTACGTCACTTGTATTTTCCTTCGCTGAACAAATATTAGGGAATAATATCTAATTACCATTTGCATGTACAGTTGTAAAAAATAATGGTATTGGTGCACGCTCATTGTCGTAAGGCATGTCCACAAACACAGGCTTTGGGGCACTTGTACTGTCAACTTCAAATGTTCAAAAACGAGACGTCGATTTCAACAAGGAAAGTACTTCACGCAACAACAAAAAGGTAAATTCAGATGTAAAAACCAGAGTGTTTATCATATTATTATGTACGAAATAAATAGTGGCGACTCCCTTTATTACATCATGCAGCCAATGAAATTATCACCTAGGTTTGGAATTTGGGCCAAGGCAAGTGCTGTGTGTGTTTACCCTAGCACGTCTTCTGTGAACTTGGTAGAGTTTGTTAATGTCGAGTGATTGATTAATTGACTACAAATAAAGTTGGCCGATAAACATACCGCGCTGGACATGTTATTCTCAATTATATTACCATGCCCTGCCTGTCGCATTTTGATTGGTCGAGTTGAACCACGTGACTGACCACAAATACACAGTAATGGTCTGTTTACACGCCCGTGAATATGAATAATAAGATTAACGACTCAAAGTATCGTATCTTTACAGCTCAAACGTAAATCTTAATTATCAATCACAAAATAAAATGGAGAACTTATGGGCCAAGTTGAGATACTTTTTTCTGAAAATATCTCCGGATTTGCCAATATTTTACAGCGCGCTTGACAGTGCGTCGCGTATTGCTCAGTTCTGGGGCCCAGTTGTCGTTCGCTCCGAAAATTTTCGCAAATTTTGACGGTTGCCTACCATTGATGAAATGGGTCTACTATGACATTCCACGATCTGTAACTCCAAGTAAAGTGTGCCCTCCCTCAAGAAAAGATTGCACAGCCACCGTGTTAAATGATAAACATCGTGTATACGAAGAGAGGTCGGGATGTCATTAGGAAAGCTGTCAACATTCGTTAGTGTAGAGGTACATACATGTACTTGTGCCTTCCTTTTTCTATTAACTGGATTTTACGTGTTGTTTAGGTAAAACAAGTCTACATTTTGTGTTCGTGTTTAAAAATATCTAAAGACAGTAACCCATCACGTCACAGTAGTGTTTTCGTCAAAGAAATAAACCATCGCGAAATTCAAGTGTCTGTTTCTCCAGTCAATGCTTGACCTGTGTATACGAATGGCGTACAAAAACGATCAATATCAGTACTAGATAGCAGAAAGCCTATTTTCCGAGCAATGCCGTTGATTGAAATGATCTCTAAAATGCATTTTATAGACAATTCTCATGTAACTCTGAGTGCACGAACGGTCTCCTGGCTGTAGTTTACTTGTAACCCTGAGCCAGAATTTAACTATAAGCGCTGCGTACACTATAGGCCCGGGCCACCATGACATTGACTGATTAATCTATATACGTTTGCGAGGTCATCGAAGTATGAGTACAGCTGCAAATGTGATAAAATTAGATGCAAAAAGAAATGAAAATCCATAAAGAAAAATATATTCATAAAATATCAACTGCAAAACTGTTTTTGCTACCGAGTGAACTTTGAGTGATCAAAGATGGCGGACCTGACACTTACGGAATGGAAATGCCCGGATCATTGTCTGCCTTGATAACAAGTTTACACAAGATCGATTTGTCTGTTTCTGGATTGGATGACTTGAGAGAAAACATTAATGCTATTTTCGATGTTGTTATGTCAAATTGTTCGGTTTAGTTGTTTCAAATATCTTTGTAATGTTTTCAATGTAAACATCTTGCAAGCTTGTATTATTATGAAAGCCATCGATGACTCAGTGTCGGCTTTTAAAAACATGTTCAGCTCGTGCAGTTTGTTAATATTGCAGCTTAATGAACAAGGCTATTAGGGAATTATTATCAAACGTAAAAATATAGACAGGAATATGGAAACTTTGGATTAAGTTTTCCGGAAATTATTAAATGATAAAGTGCTAAATTTGTAAAGGGCAATGTTCCCAAGCTTTACCATTGATCCTATGGGTTATACTATACTAATTCACTCTTACATACAAACTTCGGATTACCTTGTTTTAGTTAAATGGGATTACTACTTACTGTGGGCACTTTGAGAAAACATCATGTATTCACGATATGGCTGGCGAAGTATCCTAAATAAAGACGGGAAAGCACTGTACATGAGAAAAGAATAGGAAACAACAAGTGCAGACTGATCGACAATAGTTCAGCAACTCTGGTTTTTCTGGTGAATTACAGAGTGACACTGCCCCCCCCCCCCAAATAAACTGTAATGGCTTCATAATTTTTAAGGAGGTACCCAAATGCCCCCTGGTTCTATAGCAATTAATCTGCTGCAAAGGGTATATAGTATGAATATGGTATGAATGGGTTGGTAGAAATATACAAGCAGAAATCTGAGCATGCACGGATGTGTACTTGCATTCTGGCTATTTACAAGTTGTTTACAAAGTCATTACTGCTAAGCGTCAGATGACATATCGTCAACGTTTTTCAAATATCAGTTTAATGCGTATAATTATATGTGAAAATCTAAGATTTTCTCTTGAATGAACAGATTTTTATTGCAAAAGAAAGTACTGGTAATCCCATGACATGTATGTCATTGGATAAAATATTTAATGAAGAAGACAAAACTTTTCAGCTGCGACTCAAATCTCAGTAAATAGTTTTATTTTGTGATACTCATTGCACATGTAATTGCAATAACTCCAATCTTCTGTCACGTATGTTGACATGTAACAACTTACTTTGGTTATTGAACCACTCTTTTGAGAGTGGGAATTTGGCTGAGTGGTTCGGTCTGTTGCTTCTCCGCTAGGTGATTTGATACAGTAGCTTATGAGTTCGTACCCGTATGAAAACATCGTTTTGACATTGACTTGGTTATTAAACAATGGTGAAAATTTAAAATATATGACCTGTGAACATTTGCAACACCCTGGAAGGTTAAAAATAAACCGAATATACTAATCTGCATCACAGGAATAGCTGTTACTAATAAAGTTAACACTGTCCATTGTGAAACACTGGTGAAAACGTTTAAAGCAAAGAACAATACCATGCATAAATCCATACCAAAAACCAAGTAAAACTGTATATGAGAGGAAATTTTTGCTGAACCAAAATAAGATTTTACAAAATGTTGGGAATAAATATTTGAAGACTAAATTATATAAAAACTTTGTTGAACTCAAAACAACTTTACAAAACTTTCTTAAACCTATCAAAGCTACCTGTACTCCAAGGTAAAAAAGAGGTGGCTTTGTCCCTGTAAAAATTTTTATTTAACAATTTTCTATACATGATTTATAAAACAAGAAATTTCTTGGCATGCTTGGTATCTGAAAACTAGAGTTCAAACTTCAAGCAATCAGATAAGCATTTTCTGCAGAATATTTTATCGATATCTGAAATTTAAGCTATTTTGAAAATTTAAGCTATCCTAAAATCAACACGGCTAATTTTGTCACAACTTACAAGTTTAAGAATCTGAATGTAAATATCTGTAGGAATCAATAAAGTGAATTTCAAAAGGCCTACACAAGCTGTTTCGTGGAAGAATTATGACCACCGATTAGAAATAAAGACAAAATATTACGGGAAATTGCAATAGGTACAGGCAAAATTTTTCATAATTTGTATAAATTGAAAAACCAACAAGTATCAGACTCAGTTTTAGGAAGGCCCGCATGGTGCACCCACATGTTAAACACCAGTTCTGGTCATTTTCGAATTTAGTGATGCTCACAGATATCCCATGATTCATTATGATTACTACCACTGGTGATTCCTAGGGAAAGTCGACCATGTCCCCCATGTGTAGACAGATATATAGGTTACTTTGAAAAAATTTGAAAATAACACGATTGGAACTAATTTGGGATAATTGGATGGTGAACTAATGTCTTTAAAATCTGCAAACGTAAGCGCACCTGCTTTTCTTTTTACTTTACACACTTGTGTTTATGAGTAATTTTATTATTGCAACATTCAACTATCTAGCACCTAACACTTTTGAGAAATTTTAAAAATATGAAAATCGAATTATCCCAAATTAGTTCCAATCGTGTTAAACATGCTTTTAAGCACACCATTATACTCTGTGCCCATTTAAATAATTTAGGAAATTATTCTTAATTGACAGAGAAGATAGTATTACCGAAGATTGTGTCCACGGCAATACAGAATAGTATAATGGAAAGTAAGGAGACTAGTTTCACCTTTTTATGAAACAAAAGGATATTGATTTTTCGAAAGGAAATGACAAAAGAAAGTTACTTGCTGATATTTGTCAGAGAATGACCCCTTCAGTTTGTCATAACTTACTCCCCAAAGGTACCTGCAGAATGTGTGACTTAAATGCTAATTTTAATAATTATTTTGAAATTTTTACTGACATATTTAAACGCAGTTTTAGAACATATTATTGAGCAATTTATAATTCTACCCGTTACTGCCTTTACAGAGCAGGAAAAGTTATAAGAATAACAACCATCATTGATACGAATCAAACAGAATTATGGGTAAATTATTGTGCTGTGCGCGTGATACCATACTTTGCCAATTAGCGATTTTTTGGTTTTTGTGACAAACAAATTGCTTTGACTTTACTGGACAAAAACATCATTTCAAGGTAACCGGAGGAGGGGGGAAGAAATTGCTGCCAGGATAGGTGAAAAAAATGTTGCCATACCCATTTCCTCCGTCTCCCCCAAGCAACCAAATAGCCCACCCCTTACTGTATTGTTTTATAATTTCCGAAAATCTTAATCCAAGTTTATAAAAATTCCCTGATAGCCATGCTCATTAGGTGCTGGACAATTTTAAAACCAACACTGAGTCATCGACAGGAAATAAAATTGCTTTCATAATTGCACAAACTTACAAAATGTTTACATTGATTGATAACGAAGATATTGGAAACAACAAAACAGAGCAATTTGAAGTAATAACATTGAAAATAGCATTAATATTTTCTTTCATGTCACAAAATCCACAAACAGACTAATCAAGCTTTGTAAACTTGTTTTCACAGCAGATAATGAACCGGGTATTTTTGTTCTGTAATTCCCGGTCATCCGCCATATTGGATCACTCGAAGTTTCCTCCATAGCAAAAACGGAATTGCTAGGAAAGTAAACTCTTTTTATTCTAGTAATGATGTTGATCGTTACGTACGCCATTCGTATACACAACGATGAGGTTACGCATAGATTCGAAACAGACACTTGAATTTAGCGATCGTATTTATTTCTTAGACAAAAATGCTACTGTGATGAGATGGATGACTGGCTTTTGATATATTTTAAACACACACATGAACTATTCTTGTCTTACTTCAAAATTAAGTAAAATCTAGCCAGTACAAAAGGAAGACGCAAGTACATGTACCTCTACACTAACGAATGTTTATAGCTTTCCTAATGGCATCCCTAGCTCTCTTCGTGTACACGGCACACGGTGTCTGTAATTTAACATGGTGGTTGAACAATCCTTTCTAGAGGGAGGGTACACATTACGTGAAGCTACAGATCGTGGAATGTCACAGTAGACCCATTTCATCAAGGGTAAGTACGATAATTTGTAGAAAATCCAAGTTAGGGTAAACTACTTTGCTCATAACGCCAATCACTTTACCTTTAGCAACAACATCGTACCATCTATCAGTGATTTTTACATTGTTATTTTTTGCGCGCCCTTCGGAGATACTGTGTGTCAATTACGCGAGGCCATGTTCTAGATTCAAGGCTATAATGTATTGTAATGTAATGTAATGTAATGTAATGTAATGTAATGTAACCCTTTATCAAAATCTCGTCCCTTACGGAATCTGCATTGAAATTGCAATAAATGTTACAGTGAATTGTAATAACAGTCTGAGAAAAAACTACCAAAAGACATGACTAAAAGTAAAATGTAAACATGAACAAAAATAAATGAATCTATGTATTTAGATGTAAACAATTACATATTTGATAGAACTTTATGAGAATAAATATGTGTTAACTATAATATTATTGAAAAGCTTCATCTTTCGGTAAAGGACATATATGTAAGCGCTGAGGCATAAGGACTATTTTAGTGTTTTACAGCTTAAATTCTCTCGTTTTAAAGCAGCTGTGGATGTATTTTCCTAATACGTTTGTTGTCGGTCGTCCTTAATAATAATCATAAAGTCTGGTTTTCTGCATATGAGTCTGGTTTTACATGTTTTGAATGACTGGTTCCTGAAGCTTGGTGAAGTGTTTACATCTAAGCAGAAAACTTGCTTTATCGTCCGCTTAGCCCATATCTGTATATGTACACTAATTCTAAGTTGACACATTGCTGTCCTATGGGCTGGATTTTTAATAATTTTAGATACCTTTCCGGTTAAAAAGTGGCTTTCTGACAAGTCAGATAAGCTAACACAACATTCAATATAGTTCAATATCAGCATTAAACTTCAACAGACGAAATTAGCTTTTTTTTCTGTTAAAGACAATTATTTCTCACCATCTTCATGGTAGGCAGAAAGTCTACGATTGAAATAAATGAGTGGTTTTTAAAAATTTTAAATAGCGTAATCGTTATATATATGCGGCTGGCCGTAAACTACAGCAACTGCATGTCCAAAAAAGCCAGAAAACTAGAAAAGTTTGGTAGATAAAAGTTCCAACGCCTTCAGTAATTGCGTCGGTCATGTTACGTCATCATAATATAAGTGCAATGACAGTAAATAAGAGAAAAAATACCTAAATGCTTAGACTTACCAAGATGTCACAGTGCCTTCATGGACACGAAAACATTTAGCTGCCTCTGCATGCAAGTTCTGTTCACAAAGGGCTGTATAAGAAAACCAGAATGATCACTCCCAGCAATATTAGCGATATAAATTGCTGTGAAGATATATTTGCATAGCAATAAATTTAAGTTTTCCAGACATGTCGATAATTATTCTACTTAACATATTTTAATGAACCAACATTTTGCATCTAGAAGTTGACAAGACGGAAATAAAAATAATAAGTCAATTTGAATATAGCATAAACCTACGTCTAATTATTCCTAATCCCTTGAGGCGCAACTTACTTAATAATTTCGATGTCTTTGCGCGCTTCTTTTTGTCAATAAATATATAAATGAAAATGGGAATATAACGAGATGGTTTTGTGACGTGTAAGTTATGAACATAAATTGTGACATATTTAATTCATATCTAATGTGTGATTGAAGTAATGAGAGGCAGGACGATCGAAAATCTCTTCGTACCAAGACACGCCAAGACCAGGAAGAGGTTGTACCTTGGGCGACGGCGTCAATAAGCTTGTCTGTAGTACCTAGAAATAATGACTAAGTCGTTGAAAAGACATTTAGCGTCTTCGTATATACTGTGTGCGACGGTCCCGGGCACGTCTCAGCAAGCCAAAACGAATGTCTCCTAGAGAGAGGAGAAGTGTTCTCCTACAACAACAACAACCACACACCATGCTTTTTGAAAACTCCTAATAAACGGCACGACATCCGCCTAAAACGATTGTGGTCAGACATAGACAATTGACAGCCCGGAAGAGACTAGAGTGTATTCTGTTCTGAACATTTTGAAATTGCTTTAAACATGCCCCGATTCCACCAAAATAAAAGAATTTTTCTGGGTTTTTATTGTTTTCAGATGACGTGAAAATACCTGAGGAATTAAGTTCTGATTGGTATTATTATGATATCAGAGGGCTTTAGAGATATGAGCCACGAGCTTCAGAAACCTGAACATTGTCCTATAACCAGCTGCTGTTTAAGATTCAAGTCGCCATAATGACGATCATCAACTATTACAGGCGCGTACGTGTGGACGTTTATATTGCTGATATTAACTGAAAAACTGTACACTACATGATAGTGTTGGATTTTTACACTTTTTTATTGAAATAAATGGTTCAACATGGTTTAAACAATTAATATTAGGTACTATGTATAGTTCATAAAAATACGTGTTTTCATAACAATATTTCATAACATGACAAGCATTGTTTTTTAGTATGTATTCATACACTAGCTTCTAATGACAGGAGACAAAATTATTCGACTCAAGGTAAAGTCTTAATTAACTTGAGAAGTTGGGACTTTGGCAGCAAATAAATAAATAACTAAATAAATAAATAAATAAATAACTAAATAAATAAATAACTAAATAAATAAATAAATAAATAAAAAGTCGTTGTTTCCCAAACCTCTCTCAATTAAGCTGTAGCTCGGTTTGCAAATGTATAAATGACATATAAAATACTGTCAGGTTTTCCATGGAAAATTGACAAAATGGAAATTAACTTTGTATTAACTTACAATGAGATTGAGGTAAACGAAGTGGAAACTCTGAGATCATTGTCATCACAAAGGGTTATAATATGCAAACAGCCTTTAACCCACAGTGTCGCTCAGCTGTTCTGCAATTTCAAATTAAATTCAAGTGCCAATGTATGCGTGTCTGAGACTTGGCGTGGCTTTGTTTCCTATTCCATTCATTTTTAAACGCCTAAACTTACCAGTAGTGATGCGTTTGAAATTTGAATTGTTGGCTGCTTTGAACACTCAGTGCAGAAAATATTCATCCAAAAATATTCGACTACCAGAGCTTAATCCTAAAATTTCAGTTGAAATATTATATTGGACCGTGATAATAATGCATGTTTAACTACAAGGCAGTGATGAGTGGGCATTTCGCGTGTTAGCAGTGATGGGGAATTGAAGATGGATGATTAATAAAACTTGGCCAAAGAGGGTGAGCTAATGACACCCATCACCTGTGTATATTCATTATTAGTGGTCAACGATTAACACTTGAATTGAACTTTGGCTTGTCAAAACCTCCCCTTCTCAATAAAAGAAAAAAAAAAGATTACATCGACTTTTATTCGATGCATAGTTGGCCTGGACTATATTTGAAACGTGCTTAGTGAACTCTCTTTAAATCTAGAGACTTGAGAATATCAGTGTAGAGATGCTGCTGTAAAGAATTCCTTTCGTTTTTTGAGTGATATGTACCATACTATTCGTTGCTGAAAGGAAATATTTGTTTATCTTCGAGCTACGTCCAAGTTTTTCATGGAGTCGTATAAGTAGACAAAACTATGGCGGCAGAAAAAGTACACAGAGTATTCATGGGATCATCTGGTTCTTTGCACACATGTCTAAATCTGATCACAATCAGACGAAGACAGAGCACAAGTAGAGAGCCGACCAAAATTTACCCAGAACAACGAAGGTAAGCTAAGTGGAAACGTAGCTATATCAACATCTGATTTTAACCGATTAATATTAATCAGTGCCACTCTCCTTACGGAATGATACGGCGATATTATGACGAAGCTAACATTAAATCACAAGATAAAGATTACTTAGTGGATACTTGGCTAGTTTAAGCAAGGTGCATCCTAACTTACTATAACTAACTTTAGTATAAGGACACGTATGTCGGGGAAGACATATATAATTTTTTAGAGAGATGTATTAAATTGTCGGATTCGCATTTCATCAACAAATTTTACTGTTCTTTCACTCGCGGTTTACCAATTACTGCTAGAACAGGAACATTGCACAGAAGATTGTGTATAAGTTTTAAAATGTATGCAAAATATGTGCGTTGATGTGTACGCGTATTTTCACTGTTCTGTACATGGAAGAATAAGAGATGGCGACCACATGAAATCTGCCTTGTACATTATATATTTGTGTCCGGAAGTTTTGAAAAGACTTTCAGGAGAGCAAAATTACAAAATTACCTTTCTTCCTTACTTTCGTATCCAAAGAGATTTAGAGCACTAGTCCTATCAACGAGTTAGGATGTCAGGAATAATGTGCAGCATGCACCAGAAGGGTGACATTCTCCTGATGGGGAGAAATCTTCCTGCCATATAACTCCCGATCACAAGACCGTCTTCTAACACGTAGACAACTTTGTGACACAATAGCTCTGCGCACTTTAATAGACAATTGACGCAGTTAAAAAAGTACAGGTGCGTTCATTATCAAGTTCGGAGGTAAGTTTAGCATCGTTCTGAAAAAAAAGGTCACCAGTGCCAGTGCAATAGCCTGACCGGGATTTCACGTTTGTTTCTTAATAAGCTTATAGCTACGCGCGCGTGACAACGGACACTACCGCTTGAAATTCAGACAAATTTTGTTGTTGCATGCGTGGCTGTTATTGCAGCTTATATATGATTTTTAGTATCCATTGTAACACTAGCAGGTTTAATTTTCATCGTTCTTGCGAAAAATACGGACAAATATTTATTTTTGCATATTAATGAAAGGAAAATGATGTCATTTGCGATCAGCGTTATTGCCTTCTCTTCATTTTTCCAAATTTATTGAATGTCTGTGACGTATTCTTCGGTAAGGAGATGCGGTTACTTGTCGCTTACATTATGTGTATATTTAAGCCGCATGAATTAACTCGGTTAATTTTTTTACGTCAAATCTCAATGAATACCAAAATATTTTCAAACTGTTGTATATGTAGCACAAAGTATCATAATCAGGATATATCTTCATCTAAGAGAAGACCGCACTCTGGAAAATGATATCAACATGTTACTTATTTCGGTAGTTTCCCATAGGGGAAGTATCTCAGCATCGGGAGAACCGAATGCCCTATTGTCTATTGTTCCTTGAATTGGACACAGCCGGAACGAGTTTCCATGTTGAGATCTCTCCGATATTGCCATTGTTTGTACAATTTGAGCGCAGGGTGTTCTGGCCCATTGTTTGTTTACGTGTTTGCGTGTGTTTGTCTATATGTTATTCAATCGTAGATCCTTGAGAAAATAATCAATAAAGAGTTGTTTCCTATTAATTTTGTTTATTTGTCAGTAAAGAGCTGTTTTTGTTTATTAGTTTGTTTACGAGTATATTCAGGAAATGATACCTAATCTGTGAATAAAATTTATAATATAATCCGACGTATGTAATAAGGCAGACCTTTCCTTAGCACTACTTGGAGTATGATTTTCCAAGTTGTTGGCACCTTTACAACCATTTTCAGTATTAGATAGCGAAGCTGCCGCAGTGAACTACAATAAAACTCTCTCACTGGCCTTGGTTGTCTGCGAACTTCTAGTGTCTGCCCCTCCTTGAGGTTTAGGCGTTCTCGTTCGCTGGCTATTTCAGTTCAGTGAACCGACCTATACATTAAACTGAAGGTGCTCCTTGGGAGATGCTTTGGCATTGACTACAAATTATGTTCAGAGGTATTCACCTATCTATTTGCATAATTTGTGTATTGTCACTTCCAATACCAACGATGCGCCATCTATGGGATTGACGAGTGTTCAATATTTCATACTCACAACATATAAAGCCGTTTTATGAAGATCAATTACGATAAAAGTGTGCCGCAATTAAACATCTCGACATGATTAGAATTGGCAAATGAGAAAAACAATCATATCATTTCGATGGCATTTTCACCGTGACTACCGTTTGTTTTTGCGACAATTCTGCAAAATTGCTCTCCTTCGAAAGTGATGGAACGATATTTCTTTGAGAAGTCTATGCTTTGATTGTCACCCCATGCGATATGACAGCAAAATTGATACAAATATTCAAGTTACGTTTTCCCAATTTAACTGGGCACTCGGCAACCTACAACCAATTCAGCATTATACGAATTTCAAATGTATCAGCATACCTAAAGGTAGGATGGTCGGCTTTCGTTCCCTCACCTCGCGAATGGCAATGACGCAGAGGAAGAAAAAAACCGATGGAATGCCTAGATTAGATTGTGATCAGATCGAACCAGCGGTGTCGGTTTCATAATATGTTCATCGATGTCGAAAGCATCGTACAAATTCAGATTCTATCTGCCATCGCAAAGGAAGGACGGAAAAGGTGAATGAAAACGGCGCCGTCAGCACTTCAAGACAAAACACAAATCAGAGAGTGATTCCTGTACTGTTTTCTGTGACGTTATTTTGGTCATCATAGCCGAAAGTCATGTGGCGAATGCTTCACATTCCTTTACCCTATAAAGACTTCAAAACTTTTCTGGGTGAACATGGTTTGCCTATATTGTTAATTTTGTGTCCCATGGACACATCGTCTTTACTAATATATTTTTTGTGTTCTAAATGATTTTAATATTAGTATCAGTGTTCGCGGTGACTTTTTTCTCCTCGCGTACGGCATACGCATTAGTCTGCTAAAATTGCGTAATGGCTGGATTTGAGTGCGTAATTTCACTTCCGCACTCGATTGATGAAAAAACTGACTGCAAAATACAATGTGCCGTTGAATAAACCTACACTACATATTCGGATTGTACGATGTAACATTATTTTAATGAAAACAGTTTAACGAACAACTTGAACAATGTTGGAACGTAACAGCGAAGGTTATACTTGCGACCGTCAAAACACATTGGGCAACCCAAAAGTTATGGCAGCTTATCCAGACGGTTTCTTGACGTTTCGGCACCAAGTCGTTTCGGCCCAAGACGTTTCGGCCTTTGAATTTCAGGCCCCAAGTCCGACGTTTCGGCACCGCAACCCAAGACGTTTCGGCACCGCCGAAGGCTACCTGTGGGAACTAGTGCTGGAGCGTAATGTTACAAATCAAAGTACTAAAAAGTATAGTGTCAACTAACATTCACGTACATGCTTTAATCTTTGTGAGAACATGGGAAGAGACCGTAAGAAAAAACTTCGTATCATTTTGGAATCTGTGACACAAGTTTATCGATATCAATAGCCGCCGGACACGGCAAAAGTTTGAAAGCGGTGACGAAACAGCACTGCAAAATTCACACAAAATGCACATAAAGTACTGGTCAGAACGCAAAGGTCACGCTTACGAATATGACGGATCAGTCAATTATTGAATAGTTTGAAAAAAAATCGAAACACAGATGCCGAAACGTCTTGGGTTGCGGTGCCGAAGTGACTTCCCGGAGTGACTTGGGCCGGAAATTGAGAGGCCGAAACGACTTGGTGCCTGAACGGCCAGTTACCATCCAGACACTTCTGCAGTGTTCAAAATTTATCGGGATTCCGACGAGCTCTACCGATGAATCATTTTTTTCACGGACTCGTAGAGCAAAGTTGAAAGAAAACAGATTTGTCTGCTTCGACGCCATGCTGCATGTGTGCTTGATCAAAATTTGGGAACAGCGAGACGTGATGATCGTGCACGGTCGGCATTGATATAATTTGTCGCAACATTTCTGTCAATCACTCACTTTAAGAAACTATCTGAAAATTAGCAACGAAATTCATAGGCACAGCTGACATGATAACGTGCCTAACGTGATAACGTGTGGACTACGATGCCGATTTTTCAGACCACGCCCAGAGAATCCGAAACTTTCCACACAACATGAGTGATTGACAGAAATGTGTTGCAACAAATTTCGTCTGGTCACAGGGCCTCATAAGTGCCTATTTAAGTCAATATTACAGCGTTTTTCTTTCTTTTTCAATGTTACAAATAATCCAGCTGAAGAGCACAACACTTGTGTAGCTGTCTTTTGTGTAGCGTGTATTGGCATGTATAGTGCGTCCTCGTAAATGTGACCTTTAGTTCCGTGACCTCTAGGCCCGGCTCTAGCCATGCCTACTTCCTGCCCTGCCCTCGCTATGCATAGTACAGTAAACACAGCGACGTCTGTACACGTGGCCAGAAGGCATGGCCAGAGGAATTGGCTAGAGGTCACGGAACTAAAGGTCGTATTTACATATGATCACATTCCCCATTGAGGGCGCACTATACATGCCAATACAAGCTACACAAAAGACAGCTACACAAATGTTGTGCTCTTCAGCTTTATTTGTAACATTGAAAAAGAAAGAAAAACGCTGTAATATTGACTTAAATAGGCACTTATGAGCCCCTGTGGTCTGGTTGTCGCCTAAGCTCAGTCGTGGGGAGTGCTTTCGGTGTTATCCTTTGCGTATAGAAAACGCATAACGATGAAAAAAATGCGTAGAGAGTCAATGTCAATGCGTAAATACGCACGATTTTTGCGTAAACGCGAACTCTGAGTATCAAAACAAATTTAACCGTGGGACTACAAGAACACTTACGCTGGTTATTAGACAGGTTTGGCTACAGGTTTTACGTGAACGTGTAGAATCCACGTTGGCGTTGGCGTGCTACAAGAACGGTGTGTGTAGCTAATTCAGCAGTTACTTGCTGTTCTGTCAATGATGTCAGCATACCCAATAAATTCTAGTGATCACTCCACCCCTCACCGATGTCATGCAAGTGTGATGCGCCAATTTTGAATCTATGCAAATCAGATACATTGCCCATTGAGTGGGAATGCTCTGAAAATGGCCTGAATTCTCAACGATGCATCATTTCTCTAAAACCAGGCCAGTTACATGCCTGACCTATTGAATTGCCCCAGTGTTGTAGAAATTTTGGATATCAAACAGCTTCAAGGAAGAAATTATGATTTTTTATTTGAAAGCTTGTACACTGCTTGGACGGTCAGAGATGGTCCCTTCCTATTATTTACTGTTTAGAGAGTCTGCCGAGGCAGTACTGTGACCACACATCAAGTTACTGAGCAATGCTGCTGCAGTGTAACTATATGGACCATATTTCTGAGAGTTTGTGCTACAACTGCATGAATTTGTCATACATACTGATCATAATTTAGGATTTGAGTGATTTAAGGTACTTTTGTAAGTATAAAATAATGACAGAAATATTATTTTTCTATCAAGAATATTCATAATCATAAATTTATTAATAAGAGGGTCTATACAACAACTTTGGTATGAAAACTGATCATCATTCAGGATTGGTGTGCAGAAGGGTACTTTTGACAGAAATATTTAATTTTTATCAACAGTGTTCATAAATTTATTATTTTTTACACTCTTGCCATGACTGATAATGCCTTGTATCCCTGTGGTATGAAAATAGTTGCCATATAAAAAACTTAATTTTCTTAAAAATTACACAAATTTTGCATATTTCTGAGAAAACGTGCCAGACCATTGGGAACACACAACCAAACTATTCACATGTAGGCACCAATGCGTGCATCCCACTGCATGCTGTCACATGTGCTTGTTATTATCTATACTAAACCACTGTACTGTCTCTGATGTGTATCCTACCCAACTGTGTCAGAAAGCCACCTATAGGTGTCCAGAAATTACAGTATTCTGCAGTCATGCATCTCTGACAAACTTTTTGGACTCAAAATATTAGCTTCTACTCACTTAATATTGGTAAAACTAAACAATCACAATTATAAACAAATTTCTGAACATGATTTCCTGAGCTGCCACCTCAAAAGCACATGTATGGTTTGTCAACCTATAAGGCAAAGAAAAAAAATCATATCACAATTTCTCTTAAAAGTTCCATAGTACACCATTAACATCTAAACTTTTTATCTATGTTTACAGCAAAGTACCTGTATCAAGCTTCCTTACAGGCTACTGGGCACTGCTGCAATACTTAAATGTCTTTTAAAGGATTTTAACAAAATAATTCTGAAATGTTTGAAGAGAAAAATTTTATGCACTGTATCCCTATGATACTTTCTCTTTCATAGCCTTCTTGACTTCAGAGATGTCCTGTGGTGTTACCCGGCAACAGCCTCCGATCCACTTGGCTCCGGCTTCTATCCAAGCTGGGACGTATTCTGACAGTTTCTTGGCATTTTTGTTACCATGCCAACTGTGAATATAACAATGACAGTTTAAGGCCTGTGTTAGGCGTCAGATTGTCTTGCCCGGAAATTTACTAGATAGATTACGATTTCAATGGAAAATGAAAGGCTAATAATAATTATTATGGGTTCTTATATAGCACACATATCCACAAGTACTTTCGCAGGTATTAAACTTTGATGAGCTGTGTGATTTATCTAACAGACTGCAACAAGGTGATGAGTACCGTATCTCCAACTTGTGGTGTTGAATTGTTGTGAGCCATTGAAGTAAGAATGAAGTGAGATAGAAATTCATTTTTTGTGTGCACAAATAAAATGTGACCTATCAGTATGTGACCTATCAGAATGAACAATGTCTACTTTGAGCTGTTATATGTCTGTGAGTGATCTGCTATGAGTTGTTGTATGTAAATTGGTGGGCTGCAATGTGTCTGCGGGTCAAAAGTCATGGGCTGCATTTGAGTTGTCATGTACATGCTAGTGATCTGCTGTGAGCTGCCAATGAACTGCACATCATCTCCCATGAGCTGCTATTTGCAGCTCACAGCTAATTATATATGCACAAAATCAGACGAAATGCAGAGATCTGCAAGTTGTCTAATATAGCTGAGCTGCACAGATCTGCAACAGCCTCCAGGCAGCTCAATGTAGATCTGCAGGTTTGGTAAGGGTAGATATTTTATGATTCTGGTCCTTCAGGTAGAATGCGCCCCTGTAGATATTGGACTCTAAAACTTTTCCAATTCTTTTCTGATCTACCACTTGGGGGGCTCATTCTGAAGCCCTTGGAGAAAGAAAAACTTTCACCATCTTAGTTTTTTGAAAGTCAATAATTTTATTTTCCTCCATCATCAGAGTTAACACAGGAATGGTGGCCATTTTGAATTTTAGATATCAGTAAATCTTGTATAATTTGTTTCCCTGGTGCCAAAAGTTGCACAGTGACCCCCTTGATTTTGAAAGAGAAAGGTTGAAAGATTTATTGAGGAAAGTTTGACCAAAAGTTTAAGTTTTTTACTTTAGAGGTGCATACTACCTTAAGAGTACAGAATAAAATGTGATCTTATTCATCCCAAATATACTCACTGTCCATCCTCATGCCATATCTCTCCACTATTTGGAAAGACAATCAATATCTTGTCACCATTTTCACCCTTGATTTGTTTTAACAATCCTTCCACATACTGGGGTGGAGTGCAATTAACACCAACTCCTATCACTGAGGGCGCTGTTGCTGCAACTTTGATTGCATCAGCAAATTTTTCACCATGGCTGACATGTTCATCATCCTAGAGTAAAGACCACATTCCTGAATTAGAGATTTTGTTAAGCAAAGAAAACATAGTGCCAAAGTCCCTGAAGCTACTATAGACATGGATACAAAATTAAGTATTTCCTGACTGTATGAAATTATCTCACTTAGGTCATCCTAGGGACTTGTAAACCAAATATTAAAGCTGTCTGACCAGCGGTTTTGAAAAAACAAGCAACTGAACAGGTGACAGAGCTCTGTTGTGTTATGTAGAGAATAACCTTTTGTGACACATGTATTGATGAAGAAGGTGGATATCTTTGATTAACATTGTAAGTGAGTTAATCTGTTGAATAAGTTGAGACTGTACATACTCAGAGAAAGCACAATGAAGAGACAAATGTTTGAAACTTAAGAAGTTCAGGGTCATCAAAAGCATTATAAGGAATCATGTAACTTTCATTGCACTGTTTACACAGATTGCATAATTGCTATAAATAGCACATGAGGAATCTTACAGCCCAGCTTTACCATAAAAACCCTATCACTTTGACCACTCTTTTAATTGACCACTCTATTTTTTTCCTCAAAAAGTAATTTTATTTTATCCTTACCAAGTCAACCATAAATGGAAATTAGAACTTTCTCTATCTCTATCTCTATTGACTATTTTGAGAAATTTCTTTTAGATAACATACAGGGCACAATAAATGACGGTTCAGAATATGTCAAAGTTGGGATTCAAGAAAGATGCCTTTACATGTTTTAATCCTCCAAGATGGTAAGCATTGCACTATGAACTGTCAAAAAAAGTTGAACTTTCTGATAATTCTACACTAAAATTATTTTGGCTTTGATGATTTCCTAATTAATTCAATTATTTAAAATCATATCAATTATTTTTTTCTGGGTGAATTGATAGGGTTTATACAGTACAAGAATTACATACAATGTAAGTCAAATTTTGACCAAAAATGATAAAAAAATTCCTTAAAAATACACATTTGCATATTTCATCACAATTTGAACAAATCTAAGTTGGGTTACCCCTAGGGACCTGTATACCAAATAACAAAGCTGTCTGACCAGCGGTTATGAAGAAGAAGATTTTTTACCAAAAACACCTATTTTGGCATAAATTTGCCTATTTTCAACAATATCAAAAAATAAAAAAAAACAGTTTCTCAAAATCATATTTTTCATCTACACAACAAATATCAAATCAGTAAGTACTGCGGTTCTCAAGATATTTGAGTGGACGGACGCCTCACAAACGGACATACATACATACATACATACATACATACATACAGACTGACGACGGACGCCGGACGGATACCCATCCCAATAGCTTCTATAGACTATAGTCTATAGTAGCTAAAAACAGGTAATATTAATTGTAATAGCTCTGATACATATTCAGATGCACAAGGTTGTAGAGCAAAAGAGCCTATTACCTTGGAAAATATTGAGCTGATGTGAAGGCGCTTCCCCCTCAGCAATACTCTAGGACTTAAATAAATGTATTAGAAAATGGCACTTGGTGTCACTTCTCTCTGAATACGGTAAAATACAACACCAACAATGGTTTGTAAACATGTGAAGTCCAAACAAATGATAACTGCATCAAGTTAATTGAAGAAATAGCACCTTTTTTAGCATACTGGATTTTACTCTGTAACTGTTAATGTGTATGTTAAATCTAACCAAAAATAAACCTTAAAATCACTTGAAACAAATTTTGTCCATTTTTGTAGCTGTGTGAAAATAAACAGACATGTAGTGATGCACCTTGATTTCTCACAATAATATCTCTTTCACTGTCAAACTCTTATTTTCTCTATGTGTCAAACTAAATACTACAAGTTATGTCCATTTAACCTGCTACATGGGTAAAGCATTTGTTTTGACCTGTCAAGACAAATACCTCAATCCGTTTCATGCAAAAGATTTGGTACCATCCAATCATATTCACCTGTTACCCTGACCTCTATACTACAAAGAGGGGGTTGATGGGGCTCACAATGATATTATAATCCTAGAATTATATACATTTACATATTCCCACATACCTTGCAAGAGAAACAGATCCATGCCTTTTGATTTGGGAAATCTTGGAGTAGTTCAACAATGGCTTCTGCCTCAGCCAATGCAGGCACAGTGTCAATAGCTAGAATATCTGGATTAACCTCAGCAATGACTTCAACTTGTTGTCTATGCCAGTCAAGTAGAACCTCAGACAAACATTTAAGAGGTGAAGATTTTAATTATTACTATGAAGTAAATTAAACTTCTCTGTTGAAAAAAGTAAGTAAAGTCAATTTTTGTCCCTCTGTATTATCCAGTCGATCCTCTTTTCAGATTTTGGTCAAAATTTTGATAAACTCTACACAATAAATGTGATGTCCATTTGGTCCAAAATTATCAAAAATTTATTGACAAATTCATAAACATTGGTAAAATGTTGGCGGGAAAATTACAGCACTCAATGGGTTAACTGGGCCACTGCCACAGCAACTTTGAGGTTTCATGCCTGACAGTTAAAGCCTGGTTATATAACAAGGTAAAAAGTTTGCATATAACAGTATCTATAGGAAGTGACAATTCATAAGCTGAATGAAGATTTCTATAAATACACAGAAATAAAATGTTCACCTCTTTAACAGGCTTGTGCACATGTGCAACCACTGTCATTAAGTTGTTGTACAGGTCTGTGTTTGCAAAGACACATACAGTTGAGTATGGTAGTGTGTAATAAGGTGTGTGAAAATATTCTGCTTGCATCAGAATCTGTACCTCGTGAATGAATACAGCTATGTGCAGATAGAAATTTGTGACATAACCTGAAAATTCTCCACATCTTTCAAAGTGAATTGCGATGAACAAACCTGTCATTTCTAAGCAAGTTACATGTAAAACAGGTAAAATTTTACCGAGTTTCAGAATCTGTATGAACAGTCCCTGAAATTCAACATTGCATACATACAACTCTATGTATACAGTCACGTTTAAGACCTATGGCCACAGCAATGGATACAGTGAGATAGTACATGATTGCACACAGTTTTGTATTGCAACACTAGACGGTGGTCTTTGAATACAGCTCTGAAATCTTAACAAAAATTACAAGCCCTGTAACAGGAGCTGTTAAATATATCCAGTAACACTGAGGAACTGACAGAGGCATGGAAAAGGCACATCCTATAATATATAAATATTTCATTGCTAATGAAAGAAGGTAAAACAATGGGCTACATACTGTGTTACACTGAGATATTTGTCTGTCACACCTCTGTCACTCTTTATATTTAAATTAGTACCATTTCTTTTTATCTACCCTGAAGATCGAGGCAGTCCTCAATCCCTGGTTTTCGTATCAGTATTTGTGAACATGGACTATTTAGGGACCGTCTCAGATTGTCACATAAGTTCAAAAAGCGAAATCCGTTCCTTTACGGGGGAGGGGGTTTGACCTCTATTGAATTTGTGAACTTCACTTTAGCACTTTTATTTTGTGATCACAAGTTCTTCAGTGGCTATGGTAAAATCCTACATTGTACTCTCAGGGAGACATCAACATTTCAAACTTTTGAACTTTCGTTAAGGGGGAGGGGGGAGGGGGTTTTGATCTAAATGAATTAAGGAATTTCGTTTTGTGAACTTATGCAACAATCTGAGACGGTCCCTTACTACATGTTGGTCCTTTGTTATCCTTTGAAAGTGAATGTGTTGAGAGATACAGCTCATAACAAACCTGCTCCATTAATACTTTCACCTCAATAGTTTGGCCCATTGATTGTGGACCTGTTTACTTGGAATTGGGGGAGAACAGGACAAACTGTGTGATCTTATTGTCTTGATGCCATTGTTGTCATGTCTAAGGCCTTCTGCTCCTATTAGCTAAAATACCTGTGTAATCACCTCTCACCACCATGGTTTGGCCCAAATCCATTGTTACCAATGGTGATTTTGGACCTGTTTACCATGAATCAGGGGTGAACAGAATAAAGTAGATTTACCTGTTTTGAATCTTTGGTAACGTAATCACCGGTATATTCGGATGCGTCCGCATAAAACACTGCCCTCGGTCCAAGAGATGCAGCAACCAATGGGAAACTTCTTCCTGAAATCAATATTGATGAATGAGTGTATTTTTAATGTTTATAGGTACAAACATTACCCACAGCTTAGTTTGCTTAATGATATTCAGATCTGTATCAAGGATAAAAATGTAAAACATAAATTTATAATATGGCTAAGTTTTCATACTGCCAGCTGTTAACGTTGATTTGTAGAAATTTGGAAAGCCTGGTCTTGGAACCAGATGTGCCATGATTACTATGCAAATTTAATAGGCCAGGTATGACTGAAGAGATTGTGTAATGTGGTTTATCTAGGGTTTATGTATTTCTGAACTTTGCAACTCTGTGAAAGTTATTTAATTTTCTTGGGCAGTTTACTGGAGTTTCCTTTTGTATAAAGGATCTAGACAGTTAAATTTTAGTGCGGGTTGGTCAAAATGCTGACATGAAAAATTTTTGTTCCAAAATTTGACAAATTGATATGTTTTTTGTGTTTCTTCTTTTGTTTTGATATGCACCATTCTGACATTTTCACATGTATTTCTGTGATACTCATTTGGATATTTTTCTAAATTCTAGCAAGAGAGTGTCTGTTGTGTGAAGGTGCTTCAAAAGCTGCACAAAATTTTGTTGGCTGATTTTTCATTCTGATTATTCTCCATCCCCTCCCTTTGACATTGTAGTCTAACTTTGGAGTAATCACAAGATCAGGAGACACAAAATTACAAATGTTTACACTCAATTTACTACATATTTAGCTAATTGGCAAGACTCTTTTGCAACTTGTGTTCTTACGATTATCATGCACAGGGAGGAATTTACCAATGATTAGTAAGTTACTTCATAAGGAGGAATAAAGAAAAAACTTTTCTGATCAATTTACATGCAAAAATCAATGCACTGTCCTCCTGGGGTCCAGATATTTTGCACCAAAACCAGTTCGCCCCACACAACTTCGTCCCAAAACCATTTTGGACCAAAACCACCTCGTCCCAAGTACTTCTTCATACAATGCCACTTCGCCCCAAGTACCACCTCGTACTGAAATCACTTCGCCCAAAGTATAGTACCGTCAACTCGTCCTAAAACAACGATGCCACGACGTATCATAATGTTGTTTTTACCTGCAACTTGGAAGCATAATGTGTCAGGACATTTTGGCTACCACGAACCATTTATTGTTGCATGAAACCATAGACAATAGAATTAGAAAAAAAGAAACGCGCAAACTACTCAGTGCTACAACTCAGGTGCCGTGCACGGAATAGCACGATGTTATTTTCTCAAAATGTGTACAATTTCAAGATTTCAGTCCTGGGATGATAGAAAGGTGATGAAAACTTTGATGGTAGTGGTTGGTTAATTTCAGCTTTACAGGCTGGTGATAAGTTTGGGGCAAAGTGGCATTGTTTTGGAGGCGAAATGGTTTGGGATGACATGACTTTTGGGGTGAAGTGGTTTTGGTACAAGGTTGTTTTGATGAAAAGTGGTTTCGGTGCAAAATGGTATGGGATGAGATGGTATGGTGTGAAGTGGTTTGGTGCAAAGTGTCTTGGAACCGTCCTCTTTGTCTCTAATAGATGGCTTATCCATTGTACCTGTGTCTTTTCCGGATTTCTTCAGCTCTTCCCAAAATTCATCTCTCGCTTCCACAGCAAGCTGAACACCCTTCTTTAAGAGTTCTTTAGCTTCTGATTCTGTTGTTCCATGGAATTTCTGGAAACCCCAAACACTGGCCTGTAGGAAAAAAGCAGTCATTGACTATAATTACACAGATGACAGAAATTTCAGGAAACCTTAAAGCAGCAGTCGTCAATCCCTGGTTCTTGCATTTATACTTGTTGGCATTGACTATTTATGTGATTTTAATCCTTTGTCCTCCTTTGAAAGTTGTGATAAGTTCTGCTGATAAGAAAATTTGCCCCTTCAAACAATTAACCTACCAAAATAAATAAATAAATAAATAAATATATGTATATACACAAACATCTCCAGGTAATTCACACACACACACACACACACACACACACACACACTCACACACACATCAAACACATACACATATCAGGAAAGAACATGATATTTCATCATATTTCAGACAGTGTCTGTCTGACTTTTACTGAATCTTTGAGCTCCATAACCTGTAACCTTTGATATACTTTTTACTAGTTTTGTTCTATGCATTTTCTTGCTGTGCTATTCAAAAAATCCAGTTGAAAGTTCAGTCGCAACGTAACCAGCTAGCTGGTGTGTGAGTAATGTCAAACATTATTGTTGACAATCAAAGTCTCGTCTGGACTAGAATTCATTCTCAACAATAATATTGCATAAGGTACACATAGTGGTTTCCATATATTAGGAAAAGAATAAAACGTACATTTATTTTATAAAACGAAAACAATGAAATTTAATCAGAAGTTACACTTTTTGGTCAGTTCACTCAAAGGAATCAAATAGATTTTGATATATTTATTTCCTTTGAGACATCATTCAAGACATTTACTACTTACTTCATGTGCTTATATCAGGTCAGATATGGACATAGTGACCTACCTGGTATGTACCAGTTTCAATGATATCTGCTCCATCAACGAGAAAACTGTCAACAGAAAAAGCAATTTCTCATCAATGTTGAATGACAAATTGACAACACCCTGTAGATATACCGAACAAAATCCCTGGAATATTGCATGGTGAAAACTGAAATTGAACCGATGCATGGTATGCAAATAATACTCTATACCAACAATCAATCTTTGTTTCACAATAGCTGATGCAAAATCACCAGGTAAGGCCAAGAACAATAAAAAATTTGTCTCTTATCCTAGACATATTGCAAAAATGGTCTCAATTGACGTGCACAAGGATGAGAAACAAACTTTTTATATTTCTTGGCCTAATGTAATTATCAGTTTTGTATTACAACCTTTTGTGAACTTCTTTAACTTCATCCGGGTTGGTTGCTAGTAATCTGGCACTCCACAAAGGATCTCCCTACAGTGAAAAAGAATTGCAGAAAACAGGCAATTTGTTTTGGAGTTTATTGACATTGCTATGATGTTTACCATTTCATGTTTATGAAGAAAAACACCAGACTTTTTGGCAAACCAGAAAGTTTATTCTAAGGGAGGGTAACATTGGAACTACACTCAAAGGTTGTATGGGACCCATACTACTAATTTTAAAACTTAATCCTGAGTACACGTGTCACGACTGTCTTCACCCTCACTCAAACCTGTCTTTTGCGAACAGTAGTCATATGTTTTCTAGTCTTTACCAGACCATGGTGGTAATATGGGGCGGTAATACTTAAGTAATTGAAGATGAACACACTGATAGAATTGAGGTTGATGGTTTATTTACTTAACAGGAACTCAGCCAGAGTTAGAGCTTAAGTTATCTGATAATCATCTCTCTCTCTGACTGAATTTTATTTCTTATTTATCACACTTGAAGTTTACTTTCTTACGTAAAATTACTCGTAAGGTAATAAATACTCGTTGCAATCTAATGACACACCATCTCGTGATACAATGAATCGCTGACTAGATCTTCATAATTTGTTGATTCTGCAAATTTATATTTGCTGTCGGTACTTTTATGAGCATGGTGTCACATTGAAATATCACATGGTGTCACCTGAGAAACAACGTGGCGTACCAGGCCACATCATACCAGGCTGTGATACATTTGTCTTCATGTACATCACAAAATTTAAATTTACAGCTATGTTGAGGTGATGCGTCTTCTTATTGTGCATGAAATACATTGTTTATAAACGATTTTAAAGTCACCAAGACACACTTTTCATGGGACATCGACCTCTCCCTTTAACAGCAAGGCATACTAGACCAAAGGGGGGATTTTCTCCCAATAGGGAGACCTAGAAAATTACATGTATTGTGAAACAGCTTTCCAAATCGCAGTCTCTAATTTAATGAAGAATTCTCTCATTTGGGACAATTTGTCCTAGATGTGTAACAGTTTAAAACTTGTTAATAATTGAATTCCGGGACATGACTTTGACGTTAAAAAGTATAAATGGAGTTGATCCACATGGCAGAGATACATATTTCATTTAAGTGACATTTTGCTGCAGGTCTTTTCTACAGAAGACATTGCCATTATTGACTAAATGTGAAAATATGCAAAGAAAGCAAAGGTAAATTTTTTTCAGAACAACTAAACCCACTCTCAAAGTTGATGATGAACATACTGCTACACTTTTTCAAATGTGCAAATGTCTGTTAAATTGTGCAGAACTATTCTGTCAAAAGATGTCTCCATATTGGGAGAAATTTGCTAATCAGTGGTAAATTTTTTTCCCAATTAAGAGAAAACCCCATTTTGGTCTAGTGCGCACTGCAACATGACCTTGTCCCCATGCTTAACCCTTTGAGCACTGTACTTTTCTCCCACCAAAATTTTAGTGCTAAATTTTACCAATTTTTATGAATTTTTCTGTGACGTTTTGATAAATTTGGACAAAATGGACATCACCTTTCAGGTTTTTCTAAAAATTTCCACACAAATCTGAGAAAAACTAACGGGGGTTTATATTTTATAAAGGGGACAAAAATAGATTTTGGCACTCAACGGGTTAATAGGCATTCCGTTCTTGCAAGTTAAACGACGATAATCACAAGGTTTGTCACATTTCTGAATACATCTGATCAAAATAAGATGCACAGACAGCGATGTCACTTTCCATCTTTGCTTGTTCTTAGGGAGCCATCATTATTTACAGACTGGGGGTCGGAACAATCTGACGGGCTCACTCAAAAAATTGAAGCAACAAGGGGGGTTCCTCAAAATGTGGAGAGAAAGAAGGGGGTGACTCAATGTTTGGTACAAAATGAATTGAAATACCTCTCAGATTGCACCATTTCACACATCAGTTTCTCAAAATTTTCCATGCGACCCCCTCTCGTGCTCTCCCCCTTAGAGTGTTCTAACAGTTTTACTTAGTAAAAATACACATTGAAAACACCTCAGAGATTGTATGATCAGACTGCAACATTGCACATGTCAATTTTTCAAAATTGTCCATTCACTTTACAGAGAGGGGCCTGGGACACCCCTGACATTTTCTGCTTCTGCCTTCTGCATGTTCTCCACTGTACTTTCAAATTCTGCCCTGTCAGATAGCCTAGTGAAAACCCTAACATGATACCCATCCAAAGTAAACAATACTATGTGGTTGATGGGTATACTGGTTATAGGATGAGCTTCTACATCTACATTTTGTTGCGACTTTGAATTCCGTTTGTTGGTTTCACCTTTTTCAACCTCCATGAGTGAACGGATGATAATCTAGCAGGGTACACCTGAATTTGAAAGGTCTTTACTACTTTTGTGAATACATGTATTTACAATATTTAACTTTTCAAAGTGGGGCCAGCCTGTCGAAATTTCAGTGTTAGAGAGGGGTTTACTCTGATTCATCATGGTTGGCGGGGGTTACCCCAATTTTCGGAGTTTCCAATGAAGTTCCTCCGGACACCCCCCGGCCGTAAATAATGACGGCTCCCTTAGTTGTCCTCGTCAGCTGACAGTTGCCGCATATAAATTGTGCAACGGCGTCATCTCATCTCTACATTTGAATTTAATCAATTTGAGATCTGAATATTATATGCTTTGGTCCATTGTAGACATATCACAGTCACCTGTGGTCTTAGCTCTGGACCGTGGCAGGGTTGACCTTTTGATGACCCGCATAGCGACGCACGTTACCCCGCCAACAGATAGCTGCGTTTCCACAGCTACTACTGTGGTCTATTCCGCTCTGCATCTATGCGCCCCATAGACGCGTAGACGTGTGTACAAATGCCTGGGAAGGACCGTTCAGGCATTTGTACACACGTCTATTGCGCGCACAGAAGCAGCGCGGAATAGGCCGCAGGTGACTGTGGACATATTATACTTACCCCGAGGGAAAATCCGCGATTTTCGAGTTCAGTGGAAAACCCACCATCGATGACTTTGTACGTTATCTCAGCATCGTTACTATCCATTCCAGTGCACAGCTGTTGAGTGGTCGGCAGAAGTGTAAACCTTCGCTGAATTCAGCTGAGGTCGTCAAGGTGAAGTTCAATTGGTCAAGGTAGTACGGAGCATTTATTGGATACAACTGCTATCGGCTGCTAATACTAGCGAAAGATAAAGATTAAAGTGTCTGTGGTGGTCGACGGGCCAGTGATAGCATACGCACATGTTCTCCAACGCAGACGACATCGAGCTGAAGTGACAGACCCTGCAGTGACCTATGAACTTCCGTATTTACAAAGGGTCTGAGGGCGCTCTACCAAGAGCATACACTGTACTAAAAGGACACATTGGTTGAAATTCCTCGAGTACACACTATACCAACATACCAGCACCGACATAAAGGAAAAGGCGTTATCTAATCCACCCTGAATTTCTACCCAATTCCAATTTCTATCCAATTCCAATTCAAGTTTGGAAGTCAATTCATTTGTCTGTATACTAGTAAGGAAAAATTATTTATTACAACAAGATGCTTCACAGAACCCTGCTGAATGAAATAGTTCCCGATTATGTTGTGTACGAACTTTATCCCCTACCAAAATGATTGAAAAGTGTCAGATCCAAAATTTGCTGAAGTGCCTGCTTGACATGATGGGTTAGGGGCCTAAGTTGAAATTCGTCGCCAACATCGATATCGAAAAAGAAAATGCATATACTTTCACAGTTTCCTTTGTAAATTGTAAAGTTGGTTCGCGAGTCATTTTTATCAGCAAAGTATCTCACAAAATGGTTATCCCACCTATATTTGTATGCTTGTGGTAAAAAAACAAACACACTTTGCCACTCTTTTTCGAAATTCACAGTGGTAACGCTTCAGTTACAAAGTGAAACATTCTATAAAAAGGGGCGGGCGCCTCGGGGACAGATATCTGGGCTTTCAAATTTTATCAATTGTCTTCTGATCTACGTTTAGTGGGGGCTCATTTTAAAGCCCTTGGTGAAAGAAAAGTTTTTACCGTCATAGTTTCCGAAAACCGAAAATTTAATTTTTCACCAAAGAATTATCTCAGGGATGGCGGCCATTTTGAATTCCAAATATCATAGGTACTTTGTCTCTCTTTTATACCAAATTTTGCACCCTGACCCCTGATTTTTATTCTTTCTAAGTTAAGAGAATGATCGAGAGTTTCATTGAGGAAAGTTTGAGCAAAAGTTTGTTTTTCACTTTCGAGGCGCATAATATCTTAACCGGCACTCTTTACTATATTTATAAAAAGTAAAGTCATGGTCTTTAAGTATGTTCTTTGCTATAATGATACACGGATTTATTTTACTTTGTTAGAACTTAGTGTTATGGTTTCTTTTTTTAAAAAAATTTCCTTTTTGTTCTTTATTTCTTTATTTCGTCCTCACTTTAAATTCCTTGCTGTTTAAAGTTATCAAAGTTTTGGATGTATCGGTTGAAAAAGGAATAGAACGAGCACTAACACAAACAGTTATTGGGAAAACACGTATTATCCGGAGAGTAAGGCGGAATCGCTATTGAAATGTTTTCATACCACCCTCAATACCCTCAAGAAAATTTTAAGTCCACCTCTGTGTGAACAAACATTTTCAAGGCCCCCCGCATATTTATTAGGAATGTACGCACAGACAAAATAAACATGTATTGCGCAGTTCTGCTCGCAGATGTTCGATGCTACCTGTTATCAGCAGGTTCTAGAACCATATTCCTAAGGCAAGTACTTAAATTGATTCATTTTTAAATGCATCTTTGAACTTGATTTATCAGTCTCAGCGGACGAGTTAATCCAACTCTGGCCAGGTCAATGGCTAGAGCACACAAAATGACGAGCATGAGAGAGTATGCAAATTGGTCCCTGGCTACATTTTGCCAAATTGTGAAAAGCTTAGCTAAGTGACTTAGCGATTTTTTCCCAAAAGTACAAGACACATGTGACTTAGATGCCACTTAAAGTTTAGCAATATTGACAATACTGGAAGGGTAAGATATTCATCAAATAAATGTTTTAATCTCTGAAACTACGGGTGTAATATTGGCAAATTTGGTAAAAAATAATTCTATTTAGTCACACATTTTTTAATTTAAATTATTAGAGTTATTTAGGCTACTGTTCAAAGTTTTACTTTTGTGTTATTGTACGATGAGATATGAAAATTTCATTCACTGAAATGAATGGTTTTATATATTGAATCGATGATTTCACGGATTTTCATGAAAAACGGCGACTTTTCATCGTTTATTTGTAGAAAATCAATCATATGTAATGACCTCATAATTTTTCTTTCATATTTGATTAGTCTAATATGCCAGAGCTAAAAAATCCCTGATAAGTGTCAAGTCTCCAGGTCTTCCATGTGTTGCTCTCTTGCCTGATCTTGTGTAAAAGTATGTTTCACTGTCATGAGCGTCATATATT
This sequence comes from Ptychodera flava, assembly GCF_041260155.1. Lineage (NCBI taxonomy): Eukaryota > Metazoa > Hemichordata > Enteropneusta > Ptychoderidae > Ptychodera > Ptychodera flava. The sequence goes on from NC_091946.1 coordinate 30,778,366, forward strand.
CTTTAACTACATCAGAGTCAGAGCTATCTCTGTCACTGCCAGTAGGTGCAGTGACAGTGACACTGCCCATTGGCAGAAGATAACACTGTAACTTCGGAAATTTTGACAATTTTTTTCGTTCAGTTTTATTTAACTACGTTATTGCTTTATACGCTCTACAGCATGAACTGTCCAGTATTCAGCTTGCCAATACAGCCTGTGTACATGTAGGCCTCCCACGCATTTGTATTCCATACATTGCATAGAAATATTGAAAAAAATATATGCAGTTGCAGCTTCTACTATGTTACGAGGCCTACTTGGTATTTTTACGAAAATTCAATGGCATTCATAGATTTTAACTTTCCTGATAAAAGTCATGAAATGCGACAAAATGGTTCTAAAGTTCGTTTAATTATTACCTACATTAGAACCATTGAATGACGTAAAAATGTTATTCATTTTTCATTGAATTACCTACCATTTAGCCTACCAAACCTTGGAATCGGAAAATGTAAGAAACATCAGCTGAAATATAAGGAACCAAATATTTCCAGGTCCCTTTTATATACAGAGCAAAACCTTCCTAGTGCCCCTCTACTACCCCCAGAATTTTCGAATCCCCCTCATAGACAAGGAGAAAAATCCTTGTCTGTGTCCACCTGAATTCCGCCAGCCACCCCCCTCCCCCTCCCCGCCACATGAATGTAGCCGAAACTTGCAAATAGCACCCAGCAGGTTCACTGATGATATAAAAAATCCACATGTAAATCAGTAAAGCATATACAACATTGCTTCAACAGCTAAATACAAGATTGGGGACAGTATGCCCCTCCCCCCCCCCCCCCTCACGACATGTTACGCGTTACTTCTCTTGCACACGACACTAACCAGACTTTGACTTTTCCCAATGAGTAAGCCAATAATACAATACACTGATTAATGACGCCCGCTGACGTGACTTGAGTGCTCAGTACAGTCAGCACAACCGTTCCGTACTCCGGTTCTACGAAGGTACCTTGGTTCTACGAGTCCTGGATCCACACACATCTAGACAATGGCCAAGGAATACAAAGTCATAGATGGGGGCGCCTCGACGGAACTGGAAAATCAAGGTTTCCAAATTGGCGTGAGTACACTTGTATCATGTGTATTGGGCCTATTCCATACACCCCCAGTCTTTATACCGGTCAGAAGCCTAGGCGCCTACTGCATCATGTGCATGAAAAGGTCCGGTCGGCGGTCAGTGGTTGCACCTGCGTACACGAGTGACTGGCAATGGCATGGCCGGGCGTTTGGGATTGCATATACCTTACCTTTTCTGCTGTACCCTGAATATCCATGCAACCGGCAAAAGTGCAAGCGCCCGCCCTCGTGGCCTTGGCAGCCAACGCCGCGCTCGGGATGGGGGTGGGGGGTGGGGGCGATATCATTCCGTGTACGCGCGGCCCGCGGCCGGCCGTGGAGAAGTGTGCTTTATATTACACCACTGGGGATCTGCTGTACCTTGCCCCTTGGCCCCGTGTAGTATGCGGTGTTCGCAGGTCAGCCATGAGCGCCCTTGGCTACAAACGAGTTTCACTATTGAACCTCCCTTTGAAACTCAACCCACAAACTTCAGATTCAACTCCAGGTTCCAAACTCGTGCTCATCCCGCGAAGGCACAGGTACTGCAGGTGGTTATACAGGGAGTGAGTCTACGTTGCAACGCTTGCATGGCAGAGCTGTGTGTTACCGGCGTTATACGGCTGTGGTGGGAGGCCGTATAACACCGGTAACACACACAAATGGAACCCTGCTCAGCCATGCACGTGTCAGGCCTCCACATAAATCCCCAGCATGACTCTGCACTTTTTTAATTGGTCAGATTGATTAATGGACGCATAAAAAGAACTTTTTCACCTCGATTGATTGCATCATGCCAAATGGGTTTGTTTGATATTTCGATGTTATATAACAATAATTTAACATTTAAAATACTGAATTTAATTTTTTATCCTCATATTTTTATTTATTAAAGTGAATTCCAACTTTAAAATGTGATCACATTACAATTTTAGAAATTATTCTCATGGTTCACATCTGTGTTGATGTGCAACCAGAACCAGTCCAGAGCGTACCATTGCCATGATCCCCTCTTTCCAGCCCCAAAATTGTGTGACGTGCAAAGCTTTTACATTAAGTGAAGGTGTAATTTGTGATGCTACGTGTATTACCATTCTTGTGTAATTTGTGATGCTACGTGTAATATCATTCTGTGATTTTTCCCTCTAGTTTCTCGTGAAAAATATTGCCTGTTGTCTAGGATAGTGTAGAATATTGAGATGGAAAAAGGCCACCGATATCACATGTCTGTTCCCTATGGTAGCAAAGTGTGCACACAAATATTAAAATACATCTGAAATTCCTGTAAATTACCAGTCCTTTTAGAAACACTCTCTATAATGTCAGGAAATGTTAATTTGACCTTTTTGGATCAGATGTAATATACATTAGTCATTAAGTGTCCGGTCTGGTGATATGCAAGTGTTCAGCTAGATTTTGTCACGGTATTTCTCAGTTGCAACACATTTTAATCAAAAATATGCAGACGGAAATTGAAGGATGGCATTTACAAAGAAACATGGCTATGTAAATTAATGCACAAAAAAAGCATGAGAACAACTGTCCTTTTTGTGGACTTACAAGGTAACCAGCTTTCTTTACTAATTTGGTTTCAATTAACGGATGTTGAACTGTTATCTGGCGATAATCTTGCTAAGCCTGCCAGTGATCCTAATAAGGTAAGGTCTAGTCAGCGACAACTCACAGTGGAGATACATCATGATGTTCGTATTAAAATGCTGAATCTTGCCAAATTCATTTGCATTTCTGTGATGTTATATGAGCTCCAATGGCAGTCAACCAACATACATCTTTACACTTGTAGGTCTACACCCCATTACATTTCCTTGTATTCACTGACAAATGATATAAAAATACATATTTCTCTCAATATTAAACCTTTGCAAAGGTGATGATAACATATGGCAAGTTGAATCCTTTGATACCATATTTTGTGGAGCATCATATGTTTTTGTGACACCAACATGAAAAGCCTTTTGATCATTCGTATTGTTTATCGATTCAGTTTGACGTTTACTGTCCATGGGTAATTTTAATTCCCCACCCCTATTTTCATGCTTATTTTTCATTCTCAAACAAGATCAAATTTAGGTATTCCTGGTTTTTGATGATGTTGATCATCCATTCCTTTCTGTTTTCCCATCAACAGACGGATCATCTGTGGAGTGCCAGATTGCTAGCAACCAATCCAGATGAAGTCAAGGCAGTCCATAAGAGGTATCATTAGAACCGATTGTTTGCCAATATTCTTTGTACTAAAACGTGATTTGAATCATTTAATTGTTGTACAGCATCCCAATTATCGGAGAATAAATGACATATATGATATCTGTTGAATTTGAAACAAAATTTTGATCAAAAGACTCCCAGAGAGAGAGAGAGAGAGAGAGAGAGAGCGGGGAGAGAAAATAGATGCAGAGCTAATATCAGAGAAAGGCAGAGATTCAGAATCTCAGAATCTCAAAGAGAGGCAGCGAGATAAACTGAGAATCCCAAGGAGATTGGTAGACAGAGATAACAGAGGACAGAGATGAGCAGCTTATAATAATAATAATTAATATAAGTATTATATAGAAATAATAACGCGAATAATAATAGGTTCAATTTCCATGAAAATTTCAGCATATGGGTATTTTGGGTCGAAAAGACCAAATATGATATTGATTTCACTGCCCCATGTTTCCATGGTAACCATTTTAGGGGTTGAAAATTTCAGTTTTTCTAATATCCCATGAAAAGTTACTTTGATTGTTATGAAAATTATCTAGTGGGGGAGTTCGGGTCAGACAACACAAAACACCAGACTTATTTCAATGTTTCGAGTTGCCATGGTAACCAGTTTGGGATTAAAAATGTTACTTTTTCCCTAATTCATATTAAAGAACTATTGATTGATGTAAAAAATTGATAATAAGGGTTTTTCTGGTTAGCACACCAAAAACAATCACACTCATTTTAATGTGAGATGTTTCCATGGCAACCATTCAGGAGTAAAAATTACCAGTTTTTCAAAGATTCCACCTAAAATCCAGTAATCAACAGAATGTGTTATATCAAAGGGATATTTTGGGTTAGAAAGACCAAATATCCCGTGTAAAAATCCATTAATCAACAGAAATATTATACCAAAGGGTTATTTTAAATTAGAAAGACAAAATATGATATCCGTTTTTACTGCCCTGTGTTTCCATAGTAACCTATTTGCGTTTTAAAATTTCAATTTTTTTTCAAAATTCAATTAAAAGTAATCCCAATAACTATGCAAATGCTCTCCTAAGTGTATTTATCACAGCATGAACTCAATGTTCATTTTTGTTTTATGTTGCCATGGTAACATATTTGGGAACCACAGCTTTTTTATTAAAACAATAGACCCTTGAAAGGGTCTATGTTAAAACATAGTTCACTGTTTTTTATTTATTTTATGGATTTCTAAGTAACAACTTTTAACGTTTGTTCTATAATAATAATAATAATAATAATTGTAATTTCTTTGCCTTCATTCTAGGAAGAAAAATAAAGATAATGTACATTGGGGCCATTGTTATCAAAATTGTTTTCCGTTTATTTTAGTGTGTTTGAATTAATTTTATATAGACCAGAAAAAATTTTTCAAGCATTTTTAATTTTGTTTCATGCAGTCATCCCAAATAAGTGTTATAGAGTATAGTACCAACTTATTATGCATTCATCGAATTAATTTTATGCCTTCAAATTAATTTTATGTGCTAAATTTAATCTACTTGAATCTTAAATTAATTTTATGAACCCAATTCCCCTTATCACCCAATGTACCATTATTTATCAGAAACAGTAGTAGTAGCGCACAGTTTTTTTTTGTTTTATTTAAAACATAATTCACTGGTACTTATTTACTTTATGGATTTATAATTAACGACGTATAATAATGTTCATTTTATAATATTTATTTTGATTTCTTTGCCTCATTCCAGGAAGAATAATGAAGACAAATTATTTCTGATTGTTTAACTAAAGTAAAATTATGGCCATGTAGTGGTGCATTATTTTTTGTGTGACCTGGCGTGACCCCATAAACTCTATGATTCTGATGATTAGCGAGATCTCCCCTTTCCATGGTAGCAATGGCTAAATTTGAACATGGTCCCTGTATACCTTGAAACATTTTTTTAAACCCAGCAGGCCAAGACAAGGGGAAATATTACAAGTTAAATGTTTCATGTTTAGTATTGCCCAGGGCTGGAAATTAACTTTTTTTCCCTGGTAGTCCACTTGGGCAACCATATTCTGAAGTTAGTAGCCCGGTGACACTGGCTGGTACATGGTAGCCCATGCATATTTTAGATCAGGGGTATCTTTTTTCGTTAACCAGACAAGAAAGGGCTATTTTACAAGGTTCTGCCCATGAAGTGAATTTTCTAGTCTTTTGATGTGTATACTCGCACACCTTTAATGCCCAAGGAAACAGGTGTAATGGACGACGGGATTCAAAAGTTTTGTGACCAATAAACAACCTTTTTCACTCTCACAGTTGTATGCAAATTTTAAAAGTCGAAATGACAACATGACAACAATATGGCCTTTTCAGCACTGAGATATACTGTAGCAGGGCTAAAAATAGACCATGGCCCTTCTGTTGGGAGGAGGCATAATTTCCGTGTCATTGTGATTGATACATTATTATCAAAATGCAACGAGAATGCATTTTTATTGGCCATCATACCCTGTGCCTGTCATTCAAGTACGTCAGTTCAGATATGGAAACTTTGTTGCAAAGTTCCACCGCACGGCCGGTCGTACTATATCGTCTCTACTATGGCAAATTTCTATGCCCAGCTGGGTTTGACTGCATTTATCTAGCTCGTCCCAAAGTGACGGACGCATCTTTCAACCTTTCAGCTTGGTGAAAAACGCATTTATTGATTCGCCAAAGGCCTGTGGACTCGCTTATTTTTGCACAAATGTGCTACATGGACATATGAAAAAGTTGTTGAATACTCACTGTTTCAGTGAATCCACCATGATGAGAGTTCTCAAATCAAAAACTGTTGCCGAGCTCGAATACAAAGGTCTTCTCATTAAATTACGTCATTGTTATACAAGAGTTAGCATTCCAAAGTCTGTCACCCTGATTTTTTCAAAGTTTGGAGAAGGCTGGCATTTCCATCTGAATGATTGAACGACGTGAAACGCAAAATTCCATCGCATATTATCTGGCAATATGTACAGTAGAAATACTGTATACTGTCGCTCCAGGTACGTATAAGCTTATACTCCACAAAATGGCCACAGGCGGCGTGAACTTTCTGAAAGGATTTCCTAAACGTCCCACTTGTTACCTTAGGGACTCCCCTGTGATGTCCTGAAAAGTATTCTCTGCAGTAATTCCAGTTTCTGTCAACATGCAAAGCTCAACGACAAGATTATAGCACGAGACGTAGTGTACAGACTACACATTCACGCGCAGTAAACTCAATTGCGCATGCTCATATTGGCAGACTACACTGGCAACGAGTGCGCATGCGTGAAGGTATATTTGCAGCAAATACACTGGCATGGCATAGACTCTCCACAGTTGGTGTGCCTTATTTTGTGCACGCCCACGACTGCCACGATGGGCCTGCATTCGAACACCTCTTTTTCAGAATTTCCACAGCTTCAATGAACTGTTATTAGATTTCTATATAATACTTATAGCCCCTAAACTTGTATATAATAATTAATATAATAAAATAATAATAATGATTTTATTTGCATAATGTAGGCCCCTTCACGCCTGTATGATTACAATACAGAAGTGTGTTCCCATAACACAATAGCAACAGTAGAGTTTAGTGTCTGATACAAAATTCAAAGGGAAAAAATGACCGTGAATACAGTTACTCTTTATTAACTTTGATTGAATGAAAAATGAAAAAGCTAAATTTTGATTTAATTTTCATCATTTGTTTCCATTAGTGTATTGTTTGTGTGTAATGATGATGATCTCTAAAAATAACATAGAACTTGCCCTCAAATAGTCCCATGCAGTACATTTAAATAAAAATGTGATATTCATCCTCTGTGTCTTTGTGATATAGATGACAAATCCAAAACTCTACTTCTCTATGACATCCAGATTCTACTTGTAGTCAATGGTTTCCAAATCTAAATCTTGCTACGGCTTTGTGATACTTGAAAATGTTAATCCTTGAAGTATACAATTATATTGTTGTCACACTTTTTAATAATGAGAAGCCTAGTCTTATACCGATAAACATTACTTTTAAAAATTTCCAAATGACCAAAAATTTTAAAAGAACTTGTTAAACGGTCTCTAATACATTTGTGTTCCCAGCTTCCTTGTCAATGGAGCAGATATCATTGAGACTGGAACGTACATGGTAAGTATTTGGATTTGGACACTGTTATTTTGGCAAGACGGAAGATAAGTGGACACAAAGAAAGATTGTTTGAATTATTTAGTAATCTAGGGAGTACACTCATATGACACTATTACTTAAGGTAGTATGCACCGGGAAAGTCAAAGACTTAAACTTTTGCTCTAACTTTACTCAAGGGTCTTTCAATCATTCTCTTAAAAATCAAGAATAAAAATAGAGGGTCACCGTGCAAATTTTGGTACTAGAGAAACAAACTACCAAAGATTTACCGATATTAGAAATTCAAAATGGCCGCCATCCCTGTGTTAACTCTATGGAGAAAATTAAAAATTTTCGAATTTCGAAAAACTAAGTCGGTAAAAAGTTTTCTTTCACCAAGAGCTTTAAAATGAACCCCCACATGTGGTATATCAGAAGAGAATTGTAAAAGTTTGAGAGTCCGAATGTCTGTCCCCCAAGGTGCATTCTACCTTAAAGCCCCCTAAGAAAATCCCTTTTGAGTTCACAACCAAATGTGTCCACTAATCTTCAGCCATTCCGTTACTTACCATATTTTCCTACGCTGGTGTAAACGCAGTTTAGTTGAATGATAATATCAAATCTTAAGGTATACAGTCACCTGTAATCTAAATATGCCCATATATGGTCAAAGGGGCGTTCCTTGAGTTTTAAAATGCCCATGTTAGGGCGCTGTTTTTAAAAACGGCCACTCGCTTAAAATCTGTGATTGGTTAGATTTTCTCTTTCCATGGTAACTGTGGGGGGGGGGGGGGGGGGGGGAACAGGTTATAGTATACCTTTAATTTAGTCTAATTTACTCAAATCTTATCTACTCTATCTCTGTATCCTTGATTGTCATTGCAATACTTCAAGAAAGATTTAATCTCTATCGTGTACTTTCATTATAAATTCCATTAAGACAGCACATGTTCTTGTGTATTCGACAGGCCAGTGTTTGGGGTTTCCAGAAATTCCTTGGAATGACGGAATCAGAAGCTAAGGAGCTCATAAAGAAAGGTGTTCAGCTTGCCGTGGAAGCAAGAGATGAATTTTGGGAAGAGCTGAAGAAATCTGGAAAAGACAAAGGTAAAATGGAAACCGTCAGTTGATCATTTTCAAAATACATGTGGTGTGTATTTTATGTGAGTTGAGTGTATGTATGTGTGTATACATATATATGTATGTATAAATATGTATATATATGTATGTGTGTGTGTGTGTGTGTATATATATATATATATATATATATATTATCTGGCCTCATCATCTGTTTTGGATCAATAGCTGTAACTTTTGATTTTTCCACAGTTTTTGGTTTTAATCTCAACTACAATTTCTTGTTCTACTCTCCAAGCATTATGAGAGACACAGTATTTAACTTGTCAAGTTAGCTTGTACAAATGTAATCAATAACAGTGCATTTCACTGGTGTAGACACTGTGGCGACAATTAGCTATTAAAATACTTGGCATTTCAACATGCTTTGGGAGTAGAACAAGAACTTGCAATTGACATACAAATCAAAACTAGTTAAAAATCATTGAAAATTACAGCTACTTGACCTCTAAGACGTTATCATTGTCCAATGTGTACATCCAAATATCTTTTGTTTGTTTTTGTTCATTGAAGCTAGGTGGCATCGTGGTCACATCATTACTATTTTCAATATTGATTTCAGAGAGAAGTTATCCACTGGTTGCTGCATGTCTTGGACCGAGAGCTGTGTATTACTTCAATGCATCAGAGTATTCTGGTATATATGTGGAAAATGATTCCAAACAGGTCAGTCGAGTATTTTAGGCAAAAATATCCCTGCTTGGACCAGAGAGAATCAAAGGAATTGTCTTTCCTAATTTCCAGAATTTTTTTCTGACTCTGAATTTTTAGCTCATATTTGGTTTTATATATAAATACCAAAAGAGCTATATGATGAGTCTGAGTGGCGTCTGTATTTTTTTTATTGCCACTAATTCAGCTGCAAACACTTCTTAGTTGTAATTTATCTTAACCCTCTTACCACTGTTGTTTTGCCCAAATCCATTGTAATCCATTGTGATTATGGATATGTTCACAGGGAATTAGGGATGATCAAGTCAATACTTTTTCCAGTGACCATGGTCTTATTTTTCACACATACATACTGAATATGTTGACAGAAAACAATTCTGAGTCTTTGTTGCTACTCTGTGATGTACACATACAGCTACAAAACATTTAAAATGATAAAGATATTTTGGGTATTTACTCTTTAGTTGAAAAAAATAAAAATTTTACTCTCAGCCACTATTATCTTGCCAAGAGTATACAAGGAACTGGTCTTTTCTTTGGCCTTTATGTTGGTTGAAACCCATTGTAGGGGTGATAGGGATGAACATTTATAAGTTTATGATGCTGATATGCAAATCTTTTTGTTTCATATTTTGTACAATATGTGTATCCTTCTCTACGGAATTCCATACTTTCTTTAGCTAACAGTAATGCTAATGATATTTCAAAAGAAAAAAGGCAGCAAAATGTTTTGTGAAATTCTTTTTCTGACCACCCCTTCCAAAGATCCAGTGGTTGATTCCCAAGTAGACCAGAGGCATATTGCATTGTCTGGAAAATAAATTCATTGTCAGAAATGATGTCTGTTGAAATTTATTTTTCTTCACAAATACACTTCCAGTAGTTTTCAAATTTGTCCTATACATTCCTTGGGATGGTCTAGTGCAGATTTGTTCAAATGATTGTGAAATATGCCTAACTAATAACTTGGGGCAAATTTGCTCATTTTCAGCCAGAACATCTCAGACACTGCTTAGCCAACAGCTTGACATTTCATACAATATAGATATGTCTGTTCTAGCAATGGAAGGACGGCAATATTTACAATATTTGTTAAATTTCTGGCATTTTGATTTATTTATGTTTTGCATGTTGAAAACTAGAAAACCATGCAGAGATTGACCATGTAAATCATCAAGCAAAGTAATAATAGTTTCCTTGATAGAAACTAATATTGTAATATTAATGTGTATTCTTGATTTGGTAGGTTCTACTTGACTGGCATAGACAACAAGTTGAAGTCATTGCTGAGGTTGGTCCAGATATTCTAGCTTTTGACACTGTACCAGCATTGGTGGAAGCAGAAGCTATCGTTGAACTACTCCAAGATTTCCCAAATCAAAAGGCATGGATTGCCTTCTCTTGTAAGGTGAGAGAGAAAAATAAAAATTATGTTTAAATCCAGAAATAAATGATTATTGCATCATAAGTCAACCATAATCACTGTATTTCGCATAACCTCAGACTTCGGACATAGAAGGATATATTTCAGATATTAAGTTTTGTATCTATTCGTTTGGACTGATATATGTAAAATTGCATACTTGAACATGTGAAATATGTGTTGGGTTTTTATGTCAGTGAAAATGATACTGGGTATATGTTATTGAGGAGCTGTAAATCCAACTTTATTGAGTGCTGTATTTTTTCCCGCCAAAATTTTAGTGAAACATTTTACCAATTTTCATGAATTTTTCTGTAATTTATTTTGATTTTTACCAAATGGACATGACATTTCGTTGGCCACACTTTTTTATCAAAATTTTGGCAAAATTTGGAAAAAATAGATTTTGGTAGATTTATAAAGGCCACAAAAACTAACTTTGGTGCTCAAAGGGTTAATCCATTGTCTTTCACAGTGAAGAATAAAATTCAAGGACTAATAAAATGAACAAAGATTTTGATGAAAGAAAAAACAACTAAATGAGATAAATGAATAATAAATAAGATAACTTTACATATATTCAGAATTTTAACTCTTTGAAACTCTTAAGACTTGGAAAATTTGTGATTTTCAATTTTCATAAAAACAAGATTGCAGAATGTTATTTACTGTACAGGTTTCAAAATTTTTACACAAGAAGCAAACCAGAAAAGAATTGTTGAAGTTCCAGTGTTCTGAAAACTATCTGAAAGGCACTTTCTACCCTAATGCATTTTGTAGATCAGTCAAGCATTTATCTTTCTGTAGTTGTTTCGATGTTAATATCAAAATAACGACTGTCCTGTTTCCGTATGAAGGAATGTTTGGCATTCTTTTTGCAACTCAAAACATTTTTAGCTCACATTTGGTGTACCAATGTGAGGTTATCGTATAAGCTGAATCAGTTCATTTGCATCTGATTTGCATGTCTGTATGTCTGTATATTTGTGGTATGTGCGGATGTATGTCCGTCACACACAAAGGCTCCCATACCGCCAAAGCTACCATCTCAGTATTTGGGTACAGGTAGATGCAGGGGTTGAGATGTGAATTTGTTCAAATGAACACATCAGTGTCAAAAATGTGCAAATGAGGTAAGAAAAAGTGAAATCCTGCAAATGTGCAGGAGGCATGCCAGTGAGAAACAGGCCAACTCCACTGATCTTGACTCATTTCCTGTCATTGTTTATGAACTGTTACATATTAACAGACCAGCTGCAACCATAGACAGTAGATGGGGAAGACCGTTTATACTAAACTAAGAGGGGCTTGTTTCTGCTATGCATATTGCTAAAGTTGACCTCCAGTACCTAAAGTTAGACCTTAATTACTTTTGTCATTCTTGTTTTTCTGGTTTAAATATTTCTTGTTGTTTTTCTGGTTGTACTGTGCAGAAATCATTGCCATAACATCAATGTAGAATTTTCCTCCACTGAACAGATAGAAACAACATTTATTGTTGATCATTGGTAACCCATACTGGTATATACCAATTCTGATCAAATTTGAGCGACACCGTATAATTGCGGTATTTTTTGCTATTTGCATAAAATTCTCTTTCAGGATGATGAACACATTGGTCATGGTGAGAAATTTACCGACGCAATCAAAGTTGCAGCATCAGCGCCCTCGGTGATTGCAGTTGGTGTCAATTGCAGTCCACCCCAGTATGTGGAAGGATTGCTAAAACGTCTCAAGGGTGAAAATGGTGGTAAAACATTGATTGCATATCCAAACAGCGGAGAAACATGGATTGGAGATGGAGTGTAAGAATTTGTGATTTATATATTTTTTCAACACCTTCATTTGACAAGTTACTGGTTTGTCCTGTTATATAGACAATGTTTGGCCTCAGCATCATAACTTTCCAACAGAAATTGCAGCGATGTTTAAATTTTTATAATCCTAGACAGCATGATGCGTTCGCAAATCGACATCATCAATACCATAGCATTTCATTTTTTCACTTTCAACTGATCATGAAAGAACCACTTTCTAATTGCAAGACAACTGGATAACAAATAACATTTGATTTGTTGTGCTGTAAAAATGCATTTTACTTGTTTGGAACCATTAGACAGACATATTGTCAAGGCTCTTTCCTTTCTTATGTGCCACAAGGACAACACACCATAACATACGTATGCGTGTTTCACATTTTCAACATGAGTCAATATGGCCGCCCAGCAGCCATTTTGTTCTGATTCTCCATGTCCAAAGCCATTAACCACACAGACCTGGACCAATGTCATTCAAACTTTTCACAATATTGTGACTTACATGTGCATCTCAAATTTCTTCATGATACAATCATGGCCCCCATTTTCTTCAGACTTTTTCATGGTGTCCAAATTTATTAGCCAAGGACAAGTATGTTACGTGTTTACATGATTTCTTATTGTGTTGCAATTTGAGTAGTTTCATTGTGATCATTCAATGTACAGAGCCCACTGTGTTACCCACTGATAGATTTTGGTCGTAGTCAGCTGAGCCACCAATGTCACTAACTGATATAATGCAATTGTCACCAACAAACCAACCAACAAAACTATCCTTGTGTATTCGCAGATGGCATGGTAGCCCAGATGCGAAACCGCTCTCAGAATACGTCCCTGCTTGGATTGAGGCCGGCGCCGAGTGGATCGGAGGCTGTTGCCGGGTAACCGCTCAAGACATAGCTGGAGTCAGGAAGGCCATGCAGAAATACCAGAAAGCATAACAAATGCACTGGGAAAATATTTCTAGCCTCAATTGTGATATAGGGTGTCTAATCATGTGAAATGATCGCATCGATCAGTCTAAGAGTTTATCGATCAGTCTAAGAGTTTATCCTGATAATCATGTAAAATGACTGTCCTTGTCAGTGTAAACATTTGCTGATGATTATTGTGGTAGCCATTGCATGTGTACAATGAAGTTCAAATGTTTGTACATTGTATCACTGGTATTATATAACCTGTGTATGTGAAAATGTTGTTATTATGAAAGACCCATACTGTGGATGACAGGAAGGGTACAGGGCTAGGGAAAACAATGAGCATCAAAGGTCAGAGGAATATTACTGGAACTATTTGAGGGTGCACAGGAGGAGCAATTTTGCCCCACTTTGAGTAACATAAAGATTGTAAAGAAAAAGTTACAATTGACTTCTTATTGTCATCTCTTTGTAAACAGGATAAAATCAAACGTGTCTTTACTTGCTACTGACTTTGCCGTTTGCCCAAAATAGTTCCGATGGTGTTTAGGTTATTCTCAATATCAAAAAGATAATTCTCAGTATTTGATATCGTGCCATCCAGGTTTTGAGACTGCTATTGTTTTATGGATAGTAATGACATTCTGCTGGATTCATTTGATATTCCCATGGTGTGATGGTACCATATTCCGCTAGTCTCTCTTTGTCCTGGCTGTAATACTGCTGGGGGGAGGTGATGTGTTTATATTCTGCCCTTTCTCCTGACAAAGGCTGGAAAAATTCATCATCCTAGATTTGAAAGACCAGCATTTCATACCCGAAGCATAAATGCAATACAGTACTTGCTTGACAGGATTATTAGCACAAAGTACCGTTTTTATGGCTACCTTTAACTCTTACACCCCCAGTTCCCTGTATACAGGTCCAACTTTACCATAGAAAACAATGGATTTGGGACAAACCATGGTGGTGAAAGGGTTAATATAGCTGTCATGCTCAGCTTTTGTGACAATGCTATACGACCAAACTCAAGAAGAAATTTGTCTCTTTGGTACTCAATTTGTATTATTTCTGAACTTAGCTGACACAGGCTGTGCCCAGTGAGCTATATGAACAAGTGTTAAATACAAATAAAATTTTACTGAAATTTAAAGAAATACAGGGAACCACAGAGTCTGCACATATACTGTACTGTGTATGTGGCTTTGACAACTATTGACTATTTTGTAGATGCATGCATTCTGTATGCATTGAAATGAACGCAATAAAGAGAGTTTACAGAACTCATCAAATCAGTCGTCAGGAGGAACTTTGAGTTGACTGTTCATTTACTGACAATGAAACTGTTCATGCATTAAAAGGACAATGTCACTAGTTTTTGCTTTCTCTGTCCTGAGAAATACTTGTTCCAAATCAAGCATGAATTCAAATAATATTTGTCTGATATAACATGAGTCTCTAAAAAGCTGCTTTTGAAGGCATGGTTCAGGCGTCAGATTGTCTTGCTAGGAAATTTACTTACAAGATTACAATTCAATGGAAGACAAAAGGCTATGATGCCTTCAGATTCCTCTTACAGACTAGAACAAACTTGATCCCTGGGATCGATTCCCCTACCCTTAACCCGTTGACGTCAGTGCCCTTTCAACAGGTCTACAATTGCTAATGTGAAAGCAGTGAATTGGTTTTGGCCAAACCATGATGGTGAAAGGGTTGGGATAATGGCTGTTATATTTCCTCAACTTTCTCACCAATTTCATGATTTTGACCGACGAGCTCGAGACCGACTTCAAAAAAAAATTCAAATTTGAAGAAACAATGACAAAATCTGGTAACTATGTCCCCTTAAAAGTTGAGTCAAAATTTTTGACACTGCTTTCATCATGTTTGTCTGTACTGCTCTGACATTTTGAACTGAAGTTTGTAGGTTGCCAAATGTCAACTCCACATCGGCATACAGGCACAAAATTCAAAGATTTTGAAAAAAGAACTCTTGTATTTGTAAAGAACCTTACCGCACATCATCAAAGTAGTTTCTTTTTAAATCTAACTTATGAGAGTTCACACAGCCAATGAATGTTATTGTTAGTACAAAGGCATAACTCAATCACTAACACTGAAATTATAATACAAGATTACGATTCTGTAATTTACATTTCAGTAACTTTTTTAAGACCAGAACTACCAATACTCAGGGTTAGTGATTCATTTGTGTGATCAAACATACTAATGAGAGACAATATTTTAAGATTGGGAAGAAAATCTGACCTTGAGCACACCTCAAAATAACCATTACACAGATCAGATGCAGCGTAACATTCCTGCTTAAAAACAATCAAGTGTGATGTAAGACTGGCAAGGTCAGTCTCAGAATCAGTTCACATAACTATCACCATGATAGATTGAGTTTGTTTCTTTGTATGAAAACCTCAAAAGATATTCTGCTGCTGTACCATCAAAGATATCTTCAAAGATCTTCTGTCGATGTCTTTTCACGCAGCCTATGGAGAAGGCCACACTTCACGTCTCTGAAAAGTAAAGAGAAAAAACATGATTACCTTGTATAAGGAAAGATGATAATAGATAAGATTCCAAAACGAATGTGGTAAATTTGAGAGTAGTGCCTTGCTGAAGTGGAAGGAGCGCCCTCAAGCAACAGAGGTTGATGCTTCACAATGACCATTGATGCCGTTGTCATTCCTGCATGGATGTACAATCCGCGGCAATCGGATAGTCATTCTTTGAAACTTACAGAAGTAAGCTATCAAGTGACCGTTATGACAAACTTATAATTTATTTGCTGTTAATATTAAATCAGGGTCTCTTGTGTTAGTTTGTATAGTATGTGACCACAATGTCAAATTCTGTAGTACACTCACCAGTATGTCAACTTTAGACATACAGCAGATATCTTTACAACCCAGTAAGATTGATACCAAGCTTGAGATGAAACCACAGACACTTGCAGTCATAAATGCTGATGCAACAATTAATGGACTCTGTAAAAATATAAAAGAAAGCAATATGTGAAGAAAACGTGCAATCGTCTTCCTCAAAAATTGTCAGTTCTCGCAACAACGAAGCGCCCACTTTTCATAGCTGTTATACGGAGATATTGATCATGACCTTCTGTTACAACTATCGTTTCTTACGTGTATGCGCATATCAAATAAAAACTTGTCATGCTTTTAATTCTATTGCATATAAAATATGTTTTTACAATACATATTCAAGGGTATATGCCTCTTTATTATATAGTATGCGCCTCGAAACTGAAAGACTTAAACTATTGCTCAAACTCTCCGTGAGGAAACTTAAAATCATTTCCTTTTGAAACCAAGAATGAACTGTAGGGGTCACTGTTCAAAGTTTGGTACGAGGGAAACAAATTGCCAACTATTTCCCAACAATGGAAATTCAAATGGCCGCCATCCCTGTATTAAACTCTACGGAGAATTTTTTTCAGTTTTCACAAAATAAGCCTATTAAAACTGTATTTAGGCCTACGCCATGAGCTTCAAAATAAGACTTTCAAGTGGGAGACTAAAATTAATCGTAAAAGTTTGAGTGTCTACATATCTGTCCCCGGGGCGCATTCTACTTTAATAGGGCCGTTCACAGTTTACGTCACTGTTCTCTCATTAATATGCAAAAATAAATATTTGTCCGCATTTTCAGATTACGCTTTTGAAAATTACGCATGCAAGAACGACGAAAATACATCTCAGTGGGCGACTGCTCGTGTAACAGTGAATACTGAAAAACATATTCACGACTCAGAGTACAAGCTGCAAAAACAGCCACGTATGCAACATTGATAAAATTTGTCCGCATTTATAGCTGCGTGTCCGATGTCGCGCGCGTACAGCTATATTTAGTTACAAACCTGTAACCGTGAACAGCGCTATTATTAACGTTTGAAAAATTCTATGCATCTACACGACTTCCGAGTCCGAATGAAACTGTAATTTAGTTTTATGATCCAGTCATCGTTCATGTTGCTTTTGTTGTTTTATGAATAAAAACGTCTACATCAAAGCAATACTTGCCAACGGGGTCTCATCATTGATGACGTCACTCTGCTCTTCCGTGGTTTGTTGATCAAAACGGTTTCTACCAAGCTTAAAAAGTTCCACTGAAGACTGGACCAAAGATATGCTGGATGTGAAAAATGCAATGGATGACAAAACAAAATATCCAACGAGCTGAAAAGAGAAAAAGAACATCCAGTCATTATTCAGGGATTTCAAAGGCCATTAGAGAGGTTAAGATTCCATACGGGAACGGAACGGGAACGGATACGTCATCATTTTCTGCGCGCTCTCATCATGTTCTGATGATGTCACACGTTCTCTTGTCGTTTGGCAGTCGTTTTCTACGTGAAACGGCCACTTTTCTCGTACACCTTTTCCGAGAGCGATTTTCACGCTTGCTTCGCCATAGACTTGATATTCAAAACTGACATTCCTTTCGTTTTGTATTGTTGCTCTTGGTTTTATCGATCGCCGTCTGATTTTGAGATATTTTAGGTAACAAAAAGGAAAAAGTACCTCCTGCAGTGACTCGCAGACAACGGCACACGCGTGGCAGACGTCGTTACACTGCACTGCCGATAACGTTCAGTCTAGACTGAAATTAACATTGTCATTTGTTTTACCTCCGTGGCTTTACACGGTTTTTCAAACACAAAGTAAAATTTCAGTAGGGATTTCAGGTTTTTATTTCTGTGTTCTATTAACCTGATATCAGAGCAAAATCCTTTAGACAATGCGACTGTGTGAGTCGGGTGTGTGAGTCGGCACGCATACGTCTTAATCTGGACTTGCTTTATGTCTATAAAATCAAAATAGCGCGACATGAAATTGTTTGTATAAACTTCAGTAGACTTCAGTAGACTGTAGATCGTTAGGTGAATACAGACATGTGAACCTTGCTCGGCTAGCCAGTTACTGCTGCCGTGGAAAGCAAGTGGAAAGCAAAGCGACAGGGCCGGTCAAGTCTTAATCCGAATCTGTGCAGAACGTTACGCGTACGGAACGCGTCGCCACTCTACGTTACGTTCTCGCTACGGATGAAATCTTAACCTCTCTATTAGCCGGCATAAACAACCGGGCCAGCTTCTTTGCCTTTCCACAACTTCGGTACAGGTGTAGTGTGGACATTTCAAACTACAAGGAATGAAATCTACTGTTTTTTTCTTTGAATGACGAACACATACTGATTTCAAAACTTCATTTTCTACAAAATGGCTGGTCAAAGGTGCAAATGTGAGGTCAAAGTCATGCGAGAGGGGAAAAAGCAGAAGACATAGATTGCACCAAAAGTAATTCCCACGTCAAAGTCTGAGGATGGGATTTGGATGTAAACATACAACTGGAGTGCACTTTGGTCCGGGTGAAAGATATTTAGAGAAATCATGTCCTGTGAAACAGTGTTTACTCCTGTTCCTTTAGGTTCAGTAACATGAGATTTTTTTTTACTTTTCACCATAACACTGGAAGTAACATAATGCAATTTGTCTCAATCGTCTCGTGTAATGAATTCGCTAAAGTTGTGTTTGAAAAATGAGCAAATACTTGATTTTGCACAAATAGTGTCGGGACAGTATTGTCATCACGTCAGAATTCAGTCTGATTTCTGACGGTTATTAGTGCAGCTGTTAGCTGTTGTATTTTTGACAACATATCCAACATAATAACTTGTTATTCTATTTAAGAACTTTCAAGACTTTTTTCCTTTTTGTCAGATCATATTCGACAGAACTTGAAATATGGACAAGGTCACCAGAGCACATTGTGCCAAAATCGAATATGTCATGAAAGTTTAGTGTGCACGCAGCAATGTACATTGTAAAGAATTGGGAATACATTGCATGCTGTGAAATGGGCTGATGATTCATGGTTAAAGAGTCAAAATCAAATAGTATTTGGTGAGCAAATTAAGGATGTCACCGAATGCTCAGCAGCTTGATTGACAATGCATTGTGGGTAGACAGGCAAGACGTAGTCACTACTTACGATTGAATCCATCTTTGCTCTATGAGTACAGGTCAACATTCCAAGACAACCACTCGTCAGTAGTAACGTGATCTGTTTGAGAAAAAAAACAAAAACAAAAAAACAGAGAAATCATTTATTTTGATGAACTACAGGATGCAATGACGAAATCCTCTTTAGCAAATTAATAGTTTACATATAATTAAAATTCGTCATATTTATAGGCTGAAACTTCTTATTGTTGTCTTCGTTAATACGCCTCAATAAGTTGGCATACTCCAATCCCCAAAACGTACACTTGCCCTACTTTCTTGGCTTTTCTTGAGTGTGTACGCTGCAGTAGGCATCGCGTTCACCCATGATCTATGTGACAGTCTGCCAGAGTATATTTGCAGTCTCTCTTTCACAGTTTTAAGACAGCGAATAATATTAGAGAGCTAAAACACAATTCAAATGATTAATCAATTCAATAGATTGAACAAATCAATCGATGGTATCCAGCACCACCGTGAAAAATGAACTTTGAAAAGAAAAACGTACAGTATCTTAATTTTCAACTTCATATATTGTCGGGAACTATTACCCCGATCTTGCTTACGGCTCACTGTATAAAATTGATTTTACGACAGCGCCCTCTATTGTGTATAAGATATAATGCAAAGGCGATCGTTTTGGTCAATATCTCCAAATGAAGAAGATGTAGTTCAACTTCCATGATGTAGCCATAGATAGCGAAGTGCAAATTATGGCAATAACGAATAGCAGGAAAAGCAAACAAAGTTGTTTGTGCAAAAAGCTGTTCATATACAATTCTTTGTGGACTGGCAGGCTATATTTTTTCGTGGCAGCGGGCGGGGAATGGGCGCATATGAGCCGTATTTTCTCAAGTTCGCGAGCGGACAGGCAGTATAATTTAGTTGCATTTTTAAATTTGATAATGAGTAGAAGGAATGCATGAAGCAAAGAGATTGCAGTGGGAATTTTTACAGGTAGTAGGAAGGGGGACTTTTTGGGTTATGAGATGCATGGTAACGAAGCGGGGACATTTCCTAGCCAGGAGTAGAAATAAAGAAAACTTATTGGTAGAGGGCAAACTTTTTAAATCGTAGCACTACCAAAGGCTATTAGTTTCACCTCCAAATGTTAATTATATTCATATACGTTACAATAGCATAGATTTCATGACACGTGAAACATCTGTGGTTACAATTTCTAAAAATCAGTCTTGTGTAGCTGCCACTGTGATTCCAACCACCAAATAGTCGAACTTGGTGCTAATCCCATTGAAACTTGCTTTCAATTTGTTTGTCAAACTTTTTTATAAAAATTCGAAAATTTTGTCAACGCAAACGTTTCCTAAAACGTACACAGTTC
The DNA here is from genome assembly GCF_041260155.1 of Ptychodera flava. Taxonomy (NCBI): domain Eukaryota; kingdom Metazoa; phylum Hemichordata; class Enteropneusta; family Ptychoderidae; genus Ptychodera; species Ptychodera flava. Next base: position 30,799,147 of record NC_091946.1, read on the forward strand.
CTACATCTTACAGCGCGACTATAGACAGTCGAGTTCGCAACTGTCAACGGCGTAACAAAGTCCCTTCACACACAACAACTGGGGGCCAGTTCGCGCGCATGCTCTCATCTCAAGAAGAGTGACCGTGCGTACAACCAGGCTGATTGGTCTAGAGTGTGGAGGCATGATGTGAAGTATTGAACTTTCGGTAAAAAAGAAAAAAGAAGCCCTCTTAAAGGTGAACAGAGCAACCTAAGCTTTAAACAGAAGACGGGATTCACGGGGAAACAGAAATAGAAAAATTGCAAGTAAGATAATCTTACGTAACATTTAGGTTTACTGTTGCTACGAGAAGTAGGAAGATGATGAGGTGTGAATCAGGCGCATTTAAAGGATATTGTGTGAACATGGTGGTATCTGTGTGATGCCACCCTGGTGTGAATGGCTTGTCTCTCAGACAGGATACGATCCCGATCTCTTGATAGCTTGTCAGCTTTGCTGACTCCATGTCGTCACAAACATGCCGCAGAAACGAACCAGATCTTCTCAATGCGCGCAGCAATTACAAGTGAGAATAAATTGCATATTGTTGTTTCTGGTTTAAAAAAACATGGGGATGTACTCAATAGAAGATTATATGACAGGTACTTACTTGAAAAACATCGATTACAGTGAAGAACGTCATCTCTGAGGCATCCCTGCAGGTTAGTGTTTGTCGGGGTACACTTGGCGTAAAACACAGGATAAACAGCGCTAACTTTAACAGCAGGTACGCCAAACCAGCCAGGAATGTCAACAGACCGCAACAACTGGTACAACATCGCTTCGTTCTTGAACCCATTCTGATTTGAAAACCGATGCCCTTTCCTGAAATGACCAAAAAGTTGGTTTTTGTTTCGTCTTTCAGGATTTAACCTATGGTCACTTTCCGCCCGGAGTTCCAAAGTCTGGAAAAGTTTCCCAAGTACAATCAGATATAAAACGTGAGTCAGTTTTAACCTGCGTTTGTGCACATACCTGAAACTTTCAAGACAACGTCCGTAACTTTTGGTACACTTCTCCTGCAGTCGTTTGTTCTTTTGGGAATTAGTTCGAGCACAATAATTATCTTCAACAGATCTCTTCGGCCCTATACGAGCAGCAAAGCTTCACCGTAAACTGTGCCTGGCCCAATGCTGTATTTACCTGGTTGCACAAGGACTGTCTAGGACACGACATGTAACACGTGCTGCGATTGGTGCAGAACGCTGCTACCATTGTTAAAATCTGCAACCTGATTGGTTTTCAATCTATTGCCATGGTTACATTACCATGGAAATATATTAGCATAATTGCTTGTTCATAGTTCTACGTGCAAAGCAAAAATTGCCCCTAAGCAATAATCGTTTGACGCCCCACCCCCCCCCCCCTCAACCTGGATTTGTGCTACCTATCCCACTACCTAAAATTTCATTTAAACAAAACGGAGGGAGGGGGGAGAGAAAATAGCTGTATATGACAGGGACGCAACAACTGTTTTGTAATACAATTCATTCATCTTTTATTTCAAACCAAAAAAATGCAACGTACAGTCAAAATAAAATATAAACGGATAACGCAACAGCGCTGGATATATACGGGTAATACTGTATTTGGTAATCTTTTAAAGTGAGATTACGGCTTGCAAATCTGGATATTTCTGCCAGCTCAGATGCATATAATGAACAACACGATTGGAGTTGCCATCAATACAAATAAACCAGCTGAAAAGTACTTTCTTCACACAAAACTTTGATAAACATGAAAGTAAACCCTTACGATGCAAGAATAATCTTTCAAATTTCAATTTCAATTCGGAGCAATGTAAATGACAAAGTCTTGTTTAAAGCATTCGAGAATAAAATGTCATAATAGATTGTCAGAATTCAGTTTCTTACAGGGGTAACACGGCAAATCTGTAGTAAGAGTAGTGTAGAAAATGTTGTGTTTGTATGTACTCGACATAAAATCTGTAGCAGTAGGTCATCTCATTCTCACTCTAACGCTGATGGCGCCATTGCAACAGCAATCGTGGCTGGAACGGGTGAAAGGAATTTTCTATATTCCAGGTACTTTCGATGATATCTCCACAAAAGAAAAGTGAATAGGCTGCGGGTGTATATAACCGTTAATAAACCGCAATCGCCACGCTGCCTGACTGACGTACCTGAAAGATAGAAAGATAGAGAAGCCGTGAATTATAGCAGTCACAGACCCTAGAGGGACTGTGGTAGCACTGTATGGTATTATCAGCCATACATCCGGGTAAGTAACTTTGAAAAGTTGCTCGTCCGAACAAAAATACTACTTGCTGAACCTGATTTATCTGTCTTGTATAATGCATATCCCGCATACGTTGCCTCTGATCTCACAAATCAAAAATCGATTATTATTTTCGCCTGTCTATCGGGCAGACGCCAGGCATAACCGTAAAATTTCACCTGTCCGGACAGGTGCAGAGGCAGTTATTTCCTCCTCTGCTTTGCAGTTCAGAATCTAGACTTACGTTCAGACTCCTCGAATCTAGAACTCTATTACCAGAACGCCAAACGCATGCTAGAATCTGGACTAACAGCTTTTAGATTTCAGTAAAAAAAGATAAAACGCCTTAAAATTTGCGTCGATATGTTTATCAACCACCCAGAAACCAAACCAACTGTTTTAGAAATGACTTTTCGAAACTGATTTGAGCACGTCCCTGTGAGGGACCGTGATTTGAGTAACATTTTGTCAACTTACCACACCCACTTTAGTACGACAACACACAGCTTTGCACGCCACCAACGATGACAGCATCGTGAAGAAGAATCCCAGGACATTGGTTGTCAGGAAAATGACGTCAGCAAACGAAATACTCTTAGGAGGGAGAAAAAATATGATATACATTTTAAAGACTGAACGTCGTAATGCATATTTTTGCACACAGACCAGGTGTTAAAGAGGGGATCCATATCAAGTCTAACCTTACCCCCAACGTTTCAATTTACCCGGTAACTTTAAAGGGACAAAGTCGCTCTTTCGGGGGTTTTTTTCATGAATTTTGTTTGATAAGAAATGTTGTTAGGGTTTTTTGACTTCTTGAAACATGCTGAAAATCAAACTTTTAAGTTTTTCACCCATAGTGTTAACACATTGTTGGCGGCCATTTTGAATTTCAAGTCACTGAGTGTCTGGAATTATTCGGTAATTTGTTTCTCAAGGACCAAATTTTGCACGGCGACCCCTAATATTTATTCTCGATTTCTCAGTGGTATGTTTTAAAGGTCCTTTACGGAAAATTTGAGCAAAAGTTTAAGTATTTTAGTTTCGAGACGCATGAGACAAAAAGGTGTGACAGGCTATGGAAGTTGCCTCGGAGCAGGTCAAATTACAGGGTACTGTTTTCCAGATTATACACTGCAAGATTTTCATTTCGTTGCTAATTTGACTTGCTCCAGCCAAATTGTTGTTGGAGAAATACAATGTTTACAGCAAGACTGTTAGTGCAAGATACGGGGCAGATTAGTGTTAATTTATGCAAATTATATTATTGAGCATCGTTTGGTATTGAAATTTTATGCTAATTATTATTTATCGTCATCTGCCCCGAATTGTGCATTATATACAGCAAGAAGGTCGCACATTTGGAGACTTGAAGATCCTGACTTTTTTAATGATCTTTGGCAGAACATTAGCATCTTGCGATGTCATCAAAAATGTCAAATAAATTATGTAACTCAAAAGGATGAACTTTCGAATAAAAAAGATAAACTTACCGCTTGTCCTTCGCTCAATTCACCTGCAACCTCTCCATAAGCATCGAGAATATCCGCCCAGTTACCGCCGGTGGAACTGTAAACGAAGATGGCCGACTGCACCATGGATATTGTCGACATAAAGAAAGCGATAGACGACAACACCAGATATCCTTCAATCTGTGAGACGGAACAAAATGTTTAAAATAAGGGTAGGGAAAGGTGGCGAAATTAATTGACATTGCCGTAAATCTTTCCCGATGATATAGTTTTGAGTCGACACCACTAAGTTGTAATATCTTGCAAATGAATTCAAATATGTCTCTCCGATCACGTTGTGTATGCGTTCTTTGTAAATGTTCAACAATGAAGTTGAAAGTATTCGAGTTCAAAGGGACAGCAGCTGCAACTCTAAGTGATATGTTCAAAATTTTTGTTCAATAAGAAAGGGAAATTTCTCCTACTTTACCAAATCTGTCATAATACAAAGCATTAGCTTTGTCAACTGAACGCATAAGTTTTGTAAAATAGCAGGTCACTGTTAACTAACGAATTCTGTTTTGAGCAAGAATAAGTTAGTACGTGCCTCTTTCCGCAAGCAATCTGTCAACCATTCTTTTTCCAAAATCAAGAAAAAAATCGGGTACGGGGCGACCACAAATCGTGCAAAGTTTGGTACTGGAGAAACAAAGTGCCCTAGATTTACCGATATTTGAAATTCAAAATGGCCGTCATCCCTAAGTCATCTCTATGTGTAAAAATAAAATGTTCTACTTTCGAAAAACTAAGACTGTGGATTTTTTGTTTTACCAAGAGCTTTAAAGTGAGCCTCCACAAGTGGTAGATCAGAAAGGAATTGTAAAAGTTTTAGAGTCAGAATATCTGTCTCTGTGGCGCATTCTACCTGAACTGACAATAACATTGAAAATCACAGACAAGTGGTGTTGACAAGCTGAACACGGTTTATTTCAACATGATTTTAGGAGCAGGACAACGGTTCCTAACGAACACAACAAAGATATACTGGAACATGAGTTGCAGCCATTTGGGCTTCAAGTACATGTATTGTGATCTGCGATTGTTAATAAGCTAGTACGCGCCTCGGGGACAGATGGACAGATATTCGGACTCTCAAACCTTTACAATTCTTTTCCAATCTACCACTTGTGTGGGTCATTTTAAAGCTCTCGGTGTAAAAAAAAACTTTTTACAGGCTTAGTTTTTCAAAAATCGAAAATTTTATTTTTTCTGAATAGACTCAACACAGGGATGGCGGCCATACTGAATTTTAGATATCGATATTTGGGTTATTTGTTTCTCTAGGACCAAAATTTGCACGGTGACCCCGATTGTAATTCTTGATTATGAAAGAGAATGATTGAAATATTCCTGAAGGAATATTTGAGCAAAAATTTGAGTCTTTCCATTTCGAGGTGCATACTACCTTACTAACCGAGCATCGAAGTAATTTCATATTCACAGTATGTTTTCTCTTTCATCGCAGCATGGCGCGACATTCACAGGTACCGTGTGCTTGTAAACTGACTATGGACTGATTATTTGAACTTCAGCATAGACTTACAATGGTATCCGTCTGAGCCTTGGACGCCACCATTCCTAGGCACCCACTTGTCAGCAACAAAGCTATCTGTTTTGAGAAAAAAATAAAATGTGGCTTGTGAACGGCCATGAACATGAAACTACGTGCAGACGACAATTCTCACGTGCTATCGATATTCCTGTTATTGTTAACTTTTTCTCATCCGTGTCAATCGGCTGAATCTACTGAAACGAAAATCTTCTAAATTTCTGGTGATATATTCCCTTGAGCTACTAAATTGAAAACCAGCGGAAACTACAGCAAAACCATTGGGTAAAAATCTTGTTAAAAGAATAATATTGCTAAAATTCCGTTGATACTTTGGGTTTCGAACTAATGACTAGTCACTGGTCTGATTTGTTGAAATTGAACATGTTTATTGGTTTGTAAACGAGATTTTAGTAGCCCCCAGACTGGAAGATCCGTCGCTCGATGGCGCTCGCTTCCGCCCCCCCCCCCCTCCCCCCCCCCCCCCGAGTAAAAGGAAGGAAGCGTTCAAACTTGGGAACGTCCTCGAGCGACGTATCTTTCAGTCTTGTTGACCCCTAGATTTATCCAACTCCAAAATGGCGTATTAAACATAGGGAATAGAAATATGGTTACAAAGACGTTCATTTATCGAAATTTTTTACTATAGAAGTGTTCTGCCTCAGCTGAATTAAAGAGGGAGAAAGCTGGTGTTGTGAACTTGAATAACAGCAGTCCGTATGTTGGCTGTGCTCCAACTAGCTTTCCATAGATTTCCATTAATTGCACGTTGTGATTTGTCATTTTGATTTCAAATCATTCCTTGTATATTTTTCGTTTGCTTTACTTATTCACAGTTATGTAGACATGATTTTTAATGTTGATGGTAGACATATCTACTATCAAAGTCACAATATACAATTTCCGAATAAATCTTACTTTCCTTAAAAAAGTTGCTGTTGTTTGTTTCGATTGCTTCACCAAGCGCTTTATGGCAAGCAGGTTCCCCTCTGATTACAGATAGCGTTGTCAATGTTTTCAAATAGTAGCTGTTTGTGCTGCAAAGTTTTTTATTCACAACTCAAAGCAGAAAACTAACTTGTCATCAAAGTGCACGCCGTACACTGGTGTTTGTCAGTGATAGTTGGCAGTATGCCAAATAGCTTGTTTCGTAATCACGCACCTTTGGCAATGTTCTCAGAAAATAACATTGATTTAAACACCACTTTTTATTTTTTATTTTCACCAACAACGTAGCTACATTGCCATTCAATGATAACAGGGTTTATTGGTAAATTTTATTGAAATCAATACTGACAAGTTACCACCGGCAACGTCACGGTGCTTGATTCCGTGACACAATGAGTTCAAACTTTTGTCCATAGAGGTATCGGTTATCGGTGTATCGATGTTAAAGCCATCAGATCGATGACTCAGCAAAAGTAACAGTGTCCGTACGAAACGAAACTACACATGTCCGATATTTTGTCAGAATATTTGCGTTTCTGTCCCCTCGTTTGATTCGAGAGAAACTGTTTTTCACTACGGTAAGAATGAGAAAACGCCATTTCAGTTTGTGGTGAAGTTAATTTTAACCATATTATGCAGAAAGGCCTGAATGTGTCATGTAAAATGATTCTCTCATCCGGAACATATTTGACGATTATGGAAACGTCTAATCGTGTTTGGGTGTGTGATGTCATAGTATTTTTCACCTTGACGCCCTCACTGGCCATGGTTGTAATCCCCGCTCTATATCCTAGACACAGCTGTCCGAGATTATACTGATGTGTCCGCATAGGTCTGACTAGGCCAAGCAGTTAAGGCAAGACTGTAAAAATCCATTTTGACGATTCTGTATCTCCACTTTTTTCATTTAAATCCTTATCTGTCACGTTACGCCATGTCTTAATTTACTTTTGCCATTTACGAGTTCAAGTTATAAAAATCAATTTTTAGTATCCCGATAAAATAGCTAGTTTTAAGTACTTCAAAACGCAAAATAAAACAAAAACGGAAAAATAACCCCAAACAAACAAACAAACAAACAACAAAAACAAACAAACAAACAAACAACAAAAATTAATGAAAACAAACACATACATCAAAAAAGCAAAGGCCTTCAGCGGTTCACTAAATCATGCAGATTGTCTTAATACAATATGGCGAAAACTTGAGATGAGCAAGCATTCACAAAATGACAATGAAAATGATAACTCACTTGAACCATATCAGTGATTGTTATGAAGGTTGGGAGGGAGACATCGCCTCTGCAGACGGCAGCAAGTTCATCCTCGACATATACGTAGCAATAAACCAGCAAGGCCAAGGTCAATAAGAGGTATATCAAACCGGAAACAAAGGTGAAGAAACCAAAGCATGCCGAACAGCAAGAGTTTATCTTAGTCTGCATCCTGCGTTTTGTCCACGAAAACAGCTAATCTGGTGAGAAAAAATACGTGAATTCACAGTTTGGGACATTTTACGATGTCTTGCCTCGTAAATTTGCCAGTATTTTACTTTATTGGGTTAGATAGTCAAGGGCAAAATTTGTAATTTCCTCAACCACTGAAATAAACAAACAAATTGTGAGAAAGAATGTCAAACACTGAATGTATTAGTACATGACTACAGTTTAAAACACGATCAAACGAGTGATGCAATGTTGTAGTCTCAAGCTGTTCGTCATTTGTCGATTTCATGAAACGATAATGGCATACTTGTATGTGTGTATGTATGTATGTATGTTGTATGTATGTATGTATGTATGTATGTATGTATGTATGTATGTATGTATGTATGTATGTATGTATGTATGTATGTATGTATGTATGTATGTGTGTGTGTGTGTATGTGTGTGTATGTATGTATGTATGTATGTAGTATGTATATGTATGTATGTATGTGTATGTATGTATGCGTGTGTGTATGTATGTGTGTGTGTGTGTAAGTGTGTATGTATGTATGTATGTATGTATGTATGTATGTATGTATGTATGTATGTATGTATGTATGTATGTATGTATGTATGTATGTATGTATGTATGTATGTATGTATGTATGCGTGTAGGTGTCTATTCATCCATGTAGCCATCTATCCATCCATCCATCCATCCATCTATCTATCTATCTATCTATCTACAATGTTCATATTATTGCTAGCAAGTGAATTGTACCGGGGTAGAATTCATTCGTGAACGATGACGTTGCATATTGCAGAAAGTGCATTGTATTGGCATTCCTACATTGCGATTCAACATACTTAAGGAGGAAGAAAAGAAAATCAGCGTGTTTTTGGTGGAAAAACGGAAAAATTATTATCAGAAGTTACAGAGTTTGTCACCTTAAGAAAATAACAACATAATTCTAGTTTTTGAAAGAATTCTCCTGAGTGCTGCTCTAGCCAACTGGAAATCTTGATGGACATCGAAGGACAGCATGCTCCAGAAATGCCGCTCATAACACCTGATAGGCAGTCATTGTAAATGTAGTAGGCTTTCTAAGATATATAATCCCGAAAATAAAAGTCGCTTGTAGCATACTTACTGTTCTTAAAATTTGTTCACAGGAACGGGACGATCTTCCGCGCGCTTTTACTGTCAAATCGCAAGCTTTGCAGCTTAACTACGCACTAACCGTGTCTTAGCTTTGGTGTTGAAATTTTGACTGCGACACAAGTGGTAGTTCGTATAACCATGGTTACGCCAGATCAAATGACTGATAGAGGCGTCTCCAGTTACAAATAATACGCTCCCTTTCATTGGTCGGTCTGAGTACCTGCATGGATTCAGGCAAGCCATTGGTTTGAAAAGTATAAGCAATGACGCAAAACGTTTGGCTACCTGGAAACTAAGACGTTTCAGCGAATATCCAGAGCAGTAGACGGCATGTATGCTTTCCATTGAGTTATTTACTGTGAAACCTTGACGCAAGTTATATCCGTTTCAACTTCCAATTTACGAAAGTCGATAGACTAAACAGTTTACAGTACAGGCCCCTGCACCTGTTCGACTACGCGCACTGCTCACCGAATAAAGGTTTGTCGTTAATTGTAAACTTTCATGGAGGAGGGAATTAATTTCAGTACTTTTTTCTAACTGCTTCTCGCATTTATCATTGGTGCACCCGAATTCAACATTTGCAATTAAAGCTTTGACGTAGTATATTTGTGAATTTAAATTGACATGACAAATTAACTTATGTCGATGTACTTTCCGAAAAATTGACGAAGTTTCTTGACAATCTTCACTTCATAGCTTTTACTGGGTCTAACATTTCATGAGATCGTTGTAAGTGTTCTTTTCACTATTCGTTTTCGTGAAGTCCGAAGAATTTAGCACCACGATATGATCAGTATGACGGAGGCCTGCCAGAAATACAATTTTTTTACTAGTCCTGTAAATTCTCATGTAAAGTTGTGTAGTGTCATTTCTTCATGCCATGTTGTGCATATTGTTGCATTTTACCAGTATCACGTCATTGTTTTATCTTCATAATGCGAGAAAAGCAAAATATTTACGCTCATGAAAGCAGTTAAAAAACCTAATGAAGAATTCAGAGATTGTGTTATGATGAAGCAGGGGGGCTCGAATGTTTATTTGTGTCTGTGTTTGTTTGTTTGTGTGTATGTGTTTGTCTTTGTTTATTTATTTATTTTTAATAAAATAACAGCGAAAAGCTATTTTGTTAATATTTGTCAATAAAGAGCAGTTATTTATTTATTTGTTTGTTTGTTTGTTGATATGTATTCCGATTGTTAGGGTTAGGGTTAGGCTTAAGTTACGGTTAGGGTTAGGCTTAGGCTTAAGTTAGGGTTAGGGTTATGGGTTAGGCTTAAGTTAGGGTTAGGGTTAGACTTATTCACTTCCTCTCCTTGTCTCAATATATAGAGGGAGTGAATAAGTCTAACCCTAACCATAACCCTATTATCCTGTTATATAGACCATCAGGATGTCCAAAGCACGTGATCCCCTTCTCCCTCTATGAGGTCACCACAGGTCACTGTCATTTTGACCACCAAGTTGGCATACAGCCTGCCCTCTAAAACTCGTGATGAATGGAACGCTTGATACAGGCCCTGAACCCTATATTTCTCAGAAATACTGTTGTGTTGAGGTGAATTAAGGATCGTCACACTGTGAACTCGTTCGCCAACGATCATACTAGATTCTGCTGAGGTGGAAGTGTGGTCGAACAAGAGTTTATATCAGTATCACAATTGAACCCATCTGATAGCATGGGCGGTCATCTCATACATTCGTAATACTGGCGAAGTAACTCTTCTTGACTATAAAGATAATGTGCTCAAAGCAAAAGAAAAATAATATAATATCCGTTTTATAGGATTGCCAATGAAAGTAACTGTTTGGTACATTTGATATTTGAGGAAATTGTCGCCTCATAGGTGTACGGAAGAACTAGTGCGCATGCTCTCCTAGTTTACCACCACTGGGGTTTCAAATTGCTATGCGTCTATTCAGAATGGCCTACGTTAAGTCACAAGGTTAATTGCCACAAGGGGTGGGAAAATCCGGACGTATCAAATAAAATCTACATAAAAGTGCCGAGAGTTCTCGAATGTCGTTGCCAATCAGGTAAATAGAATGAAGCCTGGAGATGGAACATTGACATCTTTGATGCGAACTATCCCCAATTCTGATCTAGACAGGTATTTCTGAGAGGAAAACCTTCTATTGTAGACTGAAAGACTTGGTTGTGTATGGGTCTCCGCCAACTCTGACCCAAGTGGTTGGGGTTGAATATCCATACAGGACTGAATACCTGTGATCGATGCTTTTTATGCAACAAATGTATACCACTCACAGAATTGATGTATCGGTGTGAAGCATACAAAATGAATCACGGGAAATCCAAGTCCCTCTTCTTACAGCAAACTTCAGATAAGAAATGACGATATTAAGCGGTGGTAATGATAAAACAGTAAGTGTACAAATGTCACAAAGAGAATTTTACCATACAAATGACTTCGCTTCCGAACTGGAAAGTCAGAGAAATATATGTCTCGTTGGTGGCGCTCGTCCAAAAGCAGGTACTAGTACTTGTTAGAGTGAGGAGACGACTTGATAGCATTACTAGGACACCCTCTTACGCGAAGGTAAAGTGTATCCATGCACATTGTGTCAAATCCATGCCAAAATAACAATAGTCTATTTTGCTGTTATACACTTTAATTTAAGATTTAACATCTCTCTCGAATTTATATTTACCATTCTACTTTCAATTTTACAATTCGACAACACCAAACTTCTGTTTTATAATTTAACATAACGATTTTCTATTTTTTTATTTTGTTGTTTGAAATTCTACTTTACGATTCAACACTTGTCTTGAAGGTTGATACTTGACGAATGCAGAAGTCACACCAGTCGCGTAACGCTCAGACATACAGAGTTGACCGTCATGAAGCGGAATGTAGAACAGCGGAATGCAAATTCAAGACAAATGTTTGGATGCAATACGAAAGTTAGAAAAGGAAAATAGAAACTCGTAATTTTGGCATGAGATGCATCATTAGCACACAGTCCCTCCAGTTAAATGGAGAGACTGTGATTCATCGAATGTAATAAACCTCCGAAGATCACCACTGCTCAAGTACACAATATGAACCTACTTCTGTTTTCATTGACACGATTGATCAGTGATCCATTTAAAGTTGAGTTACCATCACTGAACACTACACAAACAAATTTCGTTATTTCAATTGAACCTGTTCTTCTTGTACAAGGAATCGTACACATATCCAGCGCTTCCAAAGTGTTCGATAAAATAAAAAGACACTACTTTAAACAGAACAAGTTATTTGCAGATAAGCTTTATTTCTTATGTGAACTCAGATACAGTATATATAGGATCTCTTTCTGATGGAACAATACACTACCCTTCGAGTGTAGACACCAACTTCAAGTACGTCGTGTGCGTGCCTCATAGAAATTCATCTATGATAATCGCCAAAACACATTACAGTTTACAAGATCAAGACAGCATCACAAGTTAAAAGTTTGTTCTATATAGGGATCATTCACTGGAATATCTGTTTATTTTTTTTATTTACACTGCCTCTGCAGTTAAGGGATGTTACAATGTATTGTGGGTAAAATGGCAAAAGGGCCAAAACTATTAGCGACTCATGTATCATTCTTGTTTAAATGACATACTCGCAGTGTTTTGGCAAGTTTGTACTTATCATAAATGTGTCTTGCTCTATCTGGTTAACGTAGTTTAACACAATTAGCTTCAGTTTTTACCCTGTTATCCGCTCTTTATCAATGTGTACTATGCTAAATACTGTAAAAAGGAAATATAATACATTTGTAAATTTCATCGATATGCAAATTATGTACAAGGCTCACTAGCCTATAGGCAACCAATGCTTGTTTTCCTAAGTTCCCAGAATTCACTTTGTTTAACAATTGCTGTCAAGACTTCCTTTAATCAACATGTGCTTCTGCGCAATGGCATTTCAGTTGTACCGTTCTCAACGTTAGGAAGTTTGTTCCATTGCAAATCTGGTTTGAGAAATCATTTTGCTGACTTTGTGACTTCAGTATCTGCATTCTAATTATCGCTTGCATATCATTATCCCAAAGCAATGGTGTAATTTTCTTCAGGATGTTATAATTCACAGATCCTGAAAGTTGGGACAGATAAGAGAAAATGTGAATTAAACTTAATATAATTATAATAATAATATTTTATTGCTTGCTTGTAAATATAGGATTTACATCACATTTGTAGCAATAAAAGTGTGATATAAAAATAAGTTCAAATTTTTAATTTTTTTAATATGAGAGAGAGAGTGAGAGAGAGAGAGAGTGACAGACAGACAGACAGACAGACAAAGTCGTATTAACACATTTGTTTGGGTGTATACCTTAGGAATTGGCCGGGCTGACTTTAGCACCGCTGCAAACACCCTTGCAAGACAGAAAGCAGCACACAAGACTCGCAAAGAATCCACCAGCAGCACAAAGAAGGTACAGTCCGTCAATCACCAAGGGATCCTGAAATTATGAAAAAGAGCGATGATAAAGATTACATGCTGAATTTCCCCTTGAATCGTCATTCAATGTTAGCAATTGCCTGACTGAACATACGTACGTTGTACATACATACATACATACATACATACATACATACATACATACATACATACATACATACATACATACATACATACATACATACATACATACATACATACATAACACATACATAAACACACACATACATACATACATACATACATACATACATACATACATACATACATACATACATACATACATACATACATACATACATACACACACACACACACACACACATACATACATACATACATACATACATACATACATACATACATACATACATACATACATACATACATACACACATACATACACACATACATACATACATACATACATACATACATACATACATACATACATACATACATACATACATACATACATACATACATACATACATACATACGTACATACATAAACACATACATAAACACACACATACATACATACATACATACATACATACATACATACATACATACATACATACATACATACATACATACATACATACATACATACATACATACATACATACATACATACAGGGAAATAAGTCTACGTTTATATCATACGTACCGTAACTTTTGTTTGTTGGACATTATTACCATAGGAGTTAGAAGAAGTTAATGGAGACTTTAAAACCAGTGTCAATACAGATAGTGTCTTTTCAATCACGAAAACACTGGACATGAAGAGAGTGAATGTTGACGAAATCATCAACGAGACAACCTGTAATACAAAACATGCCACAAAAGTTGGTCATTCTCGTCTGGGCAAAATCCACAATTGTCAGTCGTTGCGTTTTCTTGAGAAGACAACGGAGGTGCATGGCGGCAGAATTTTTTTGTTCGATTTCAAACCGGTATCATTTCTGGACATTCCTCAGTCTCTCCCTAAATGCAGCAAACCAGGTATGGAGAAATAGCCAAGCCATGAAACAAGTCAGCTACACGGTTTACGATGAAGCGTTGAGAAATTGAAATTACGATGTCAATGCCAAAACATTTTGCGGATGATTACCATCATGCAGCACACCAAGAAACACACTATATCGGTAAAAGAAAGAAGTCGTCTGAAATACTCAGCCGCGTGCGGGCGCTCACCGCTTATGCACTTAGCTACCTCAGACTTATACACTACGACCATTGACAAAATTGTCTGTGCTACAACTTAGAAATAGCTGAAACAATCTGTTCAAATTTTCTCATCAACACCAACGAGAAAAACATACCATAAAAAATACATTACCTATTAAAGTAGATAGAAAAATAAAACAAATAAACGCGGTCGCAATAAATTCCCGGGTGGATGATAAAGAAATTGACAAACAAGTAATGGAGTTCATTCTGTTTTTTCTGGGGGAACTGTTACGTATGACAGGGGGGAACTGTTATTTATGACAGAAAAGTGATACTGTCGACTTACAACCGAATGGGACTCCAGTTTCGATGCAGCAATGGCAAGCAGTCCTGTCGCCACTAGTAGGAATACCTGTTAGAGACGAAATGAGTCTTCAGTATAATACTCCACATAGGATTTATTCGTCACCCAATCAATGACAATATTTCGGCAAAGGCAAGCTGTTTGTTGTTCAGGAATGCTGACAGCACAATTTAATTCAAGTCTCCAATCATGAAACTCGTCGAAAACACACAAAATATAATTCATCCTGTAGACCTGCGCAGTTGCGTGTAAATGTGTTTGTCTGTCCATGTCTAACTGTCTGTATGTATGATTGTCTGTCTGTCTGACTGACTGACTGCCTGTATGTCTGACTGTCTGTCCGTGTGTATGTATGTATGGACACATAAATACAGACAGACACACAGACACAAATATATTAAAATATATGTATATAATATAAAATATCAATAAATTATACGCACACTTACATAATATGTGTATACATATATGCACTATACACGCAAACGTAATCACAATGTCTACACACAGATATACATGTATATACATATACGCAATCTCTCTCTCTCTCTCTCTCTCTCTCTCTCTCTCTCTCTCTCTCTCTCTCTCTCTCTCTCTCTCTCTCTCTATGTAAAACCATCCTTGCTATGTGAGTGAGAATTTTGTACTTGTATATCTGTGCATATATGAGGTATATACTCACAAACACAACAGTAACAGTATCGATGAAGTCATTGACAGACACTGTTGAGATACAGATAATAGTTTGACTCGTGTCCAGACCAGGTATTGGCACGTAGCAGTAGATAGCCATGCACATCAACAAGAGAAAGTACACTATCCCGAAGGCGAAGATGATGAAACCGCAAAGTTTGGAACATGTCGGATTAACTGGCGCCATCTTGTTCCTGCGTGGACTTATTTATGTTGCAACTTTTTATTTTCTCTGTCTCTGTTTGCGATGTGGTTCCGATGAAAACTTGTTAAAATCAGTCTTTTTCAAAAGTAAGAAATCGCACGTCTTCGGTGGAAACGTACACCATTTCTAGAAAAAAAGATATTAATTATGTTAGTGCAAACGAGGTTTCCTATAAAGGGCATTGCTGCACTTTTGGTAAGGCCATGATTCACATGGCGCAGCGTACATGTTTTGCTACCGTGCGAAACTTGTAAAGTTATCCGTTGCGAGAAATACGTGTACAGCAATTACGACTTGACATGTCATTTTCAGATCAAAATCACATTACTCCAATACTTTTCTATCTTCTAAATATTTAAGTAAAACACGTGCAAAAAAGTGTAAAAACTTACAAGTTCATGTAAAAGCGACAGTGGCAAGATTCGGCTCTGAGCTCAGCGTATCGCTGACAAAGAAAACTTACGTCATGTAGATTGCACTGTGTATATGTCACCTCTAAACAGTCCGTCATTGATGTCTGGGGCTGCTACATTATGCACACAGCTCCTCCGCGACGGCTTGTTTTGGATGTATGACCATGACAACAGGACAACACTTAGGATGTATCTAGGAAAAGTTGTATAGGTTTTCCCATCACCTCCTGTACGGCGCCTTTGTCTTGTGTGGCCCTTACGGACCCTTAATGTCATTCTGGCTCCGTTGACATCAGCTTTGGACAGTTGACCATTCATCACTTGACAATTGCGCATCGCCTGTTATTGTGTTCCCTTCAAAGGTATTTGGTCAACAGAACAATTCTGTCGACGTCGATTCGATGTCGCATTCTCATCGCGTGTAAGTTTAGGTTTTCGATTCCGTTGAAACTGCTGAATTTCAGAATGTCACCTTGGTAACAAACATACAAAGAAATAGACAATGGGAAGCACAAGGGAGATGAGCACTGTTTTATTACAGAAATCACGTAAAAAGGTCAACGAGGTGAACATGACTTACTACAAATAAGTACAATGGCGATAGAATCTTTTGTTCCCGTTGTGTGCAATTTGGAGGGACGTTTTACTGACGAATTGACATCTTCAAACCCGACTTGAACGTTTTAACATTTTTCTCTCTCTCTCTCTCTCTCTCTCTCTCTCTCTCTCTCTCTCTCTCTCTCTCTCTCTCTCTCTCTCTCTCTCTCTCTCGTTTTCCATGAGAAACGTGTATGTTAGGACTAATTTTGTATGGAACGAAAACTACAGCAAAATTTGCAGTATGTCAGACTTCTGTGTGATGTGTGGAGTTGAGTTAAGAAATTAATATGATTAGTCAATAAATGGCTGTCAAGCTTGCTAATTATAACCAATCAGGAGACAATTTGAAAATGAGAAAAATGACATGGAACACACTAATGATGCAGGAAGAGTTATGGTGGCAAAATGTGTGAAAGAAATGTTGCAAACCCCATCTATAAATCTCCCGCTCTCATCGGTATAGTCACAGCGTTTCACACTGCCAGTTAAACACAGTAATATTGGCGACATTCGTGTCGCGAATTATCCCTTTTCACACAAACTGAATGGATAGAAATAGGCAAGAGCGTAGTCTAAGCTGATCAGCTAATATGAGAAATTAAACATAAACATAACAAAAAGCCCATCAATATTTTGCACTGAAAAAATACTTTATTTCATGAGCACTTACAAATGACGTCATACAACTTAACCTACAAAAGTTCACTGACAAAGTCTAGTTTTACACAGTCTTCTATTGATAGTGTAAAATTTAAATAAATTTGTCATCGAAAGTTATGTAAATGGTTCAGCTTTACCATTAAAAGTGTGAACAAAAAATTCAAACAGAAAACAACACAACAGGTGAAATTCGTTCTCCCTTTGATGCTACCTTAATTTTTTATCAAAGGACAAGTCTAATAATAGAAAGTATGAGTTCTGGACAAACAGAATTGAGAACAATGGTTGCCCGGATCATTCAACATGAGTGACGGTGAAGGCGTATCTTTTGACTATAGTTCGTGTGTTTGCGTCTGTTGGTATGTCTATTGTAAACATTTCACAAAGCGATGGGTGTGTGTATATTGTGTGAACAGTGAGTTTCATGAAGGCCTGCTTGGTCCGTTTACATCTCCATTTACGGTAATCACGTCTCTCCGCACAACTTGGTGTACATCCGTGATCAGCGTTCTCATGTCGGGAATGTAACCAAATACATGATATTTCGTTGCCTAACGAGGTCTGCAGTTTAATAGGTATAGCCCTAAAATAAAAGAGGAAAAAGAAAACCAGACGTAAATAACTCAAAATAAATGATGGATAAAAATAATAACTCAGTAATGAATCAAACAGAAATGTAAACCATTGACAGTTGGACGACAAGTGTTAATCTAATCTATCTAAAATGCATATTAAAATATTGCTGTTGATACATGAATTCTAGTCAGGACGAATCTTCAGTCACCAACCTTAACATTGCCCATATACAGGTTGTATCGACAAGTGTCGCATAAAGGACAACTTATTGGAAAACAGATCAAACGTTACAGCGTAACGGAGTTTTGAGTGACTTAATAATAACTAGGCACAAGAAAATATGACGCAAATTACAAACAAGATTCCGGTCATCTTTTACAACATTTCATAAAACCCAAGTATCATTTTATTATTTTTGAATTGGATTACGATAATATCCCCATCATTGAGCATGAATGAACTCATTTGCCAGGCATGCGCAATACTAACCGAAGAATTTGACTTCGGTCGGCAGCAGACTCCGCAGCAGGCAAGGATGGAACAAATCAAGGCAAACGAGAATCCAGCCAGAGCACAGAGCAAACCTAGCGTATCGACGAGAATGGGACTCTGTAAGATCAAACACAATATGCAAAATGACGTAAAATGGACGAAGAAAAGCATGTTAAGTGAAATTAAATAAATTTGATAAAATCCAATGTTGAAGTTTTCACACTCGAATTAAATAGCGGCATATGCACATGCCACTTGAAAGCAACAGATGGTTATGAACTCCAGCTATCCGAACTTGAATCATGTTCACAAGTGAAAGTTATCCGCCAAAATATATTTTTGATTTGCAGCACAACAAGTTTGTAAGTCATTGTAAGTCTGCATGTGAATAAATTTGGGTAGATGTGGTATATTACATGTAGTTAGACTGTGGTAACTCAACGAGAATTCATCAATTCTAACGACAACAAAACACTATATACACGGTCTTACGTCCAGAATCATCACGTCCTCAAGATTCATCAATCTGCTGTCAACTAAAATTTATGTTAGCCCTGCCGTCTCTTTTCTATTTGGCATAAGTGAATTTCTGACAACGAGAGACGAGAGTGACGCACTTAAACAGAAATAGATATTTAAAAAATACATCTGTAACTAGTAATACGTTGTCGCATAGTTACCGTCAAGCTCTGGACGTCATCAATGTTTGACAGTGCCTGACTGTACACTGTGGATAGACCGCTAGTACCAGTGGCGTTGAAGTTAGTGAGCGTGGCCAAAGTGACACATTTCTGAACTATGACCATGTTAGACATCAAAACCGCCAAAACGGACAAAACCATGAGTGAAGCAACCTAAAATTCATAAACAAGAATAACTCCACATGAACATTCATCATCGAGTAACTTACGACATACAGACTAAGAAAATAAGTCATTTTCGGTTCGACCAATATACTTTTATTTCAGCCTTTCTCAGTTGATGTCTATTGCCCCATCTCTCTCTCTCTCTCTCTCTCTCTCTCTCTCTCTCTCTCTCTCTCTCTCTCTCTCTCATCGTGTTTGTCTGAATAGTTTTAAATTTGCGAAACGCCATGCATTTTGAAAATAGGAAGATACCAGCATTAGAATATCGTACTTACGAGGGATTCTGAATCCGATTTCGCTGCCGCGAAAGCCAAGCATCCAGTCGCAACTAGAAGCATAATCTGTCGATGAAGCAAAAGAAACAATCTTTAAAAAACGGCTGTTTCTTCATGCTACTGCATATCAACTAATGTAAAATCACGTATAATTAATGTGATTTGTTGCTGGTTTTCTTCCAGCAAATTCTATCAAAATATGACGATTTCATCTCAGCAGTATGATTCTTCCCAGACTGCTACGTCATCGTGAACCAATCAAAATGTCCATACGTTGACTTTTAAACTACTCCATTGTTACTCTAGCTGCTGTTTACTGAACTCGAGCGGGTATGATTTTTAATAACTTTGTATTTTATTTGAGATTGGAGAGATGATGATGATGATGATGATGATGATGATGATGATGATGATGATGATTAGGAGGGGGGAGGAAAACGGTCATTACTTGTATGGGAAGAGATGGGTTGAGGTGAGTAGAGGATATAAATGGTTCATAAATACATTTTTCAATACTTACATATGTCATTGTGAAGAGGTCAACGAAATCAAACAACGACTTGGCCCTAGCACACAGAGCTGCATTTGGTGTGGTAGCCGGCGTAAAACAGACGATCATCAATGCGACCAAGAGAATGAAATAAACAAAACCAACGCCGAAGATGAGAGCTCCAAAACAATTGGAGCAACACTTGTTGACCGTCGCCATCTTGGCGCTTTGGATTTGCCGGATTTATTTGGTGGCTTCTTTCGGATCCCACAGGGCAACGAGTAAATAGCCAACCTGGTTGTGGAAAAAAGAACCAACCAGACAAATGTGAAAATGAGTGCTGTTGTGTTGGAGTGACATAAACGCAGTAAACGTTGACAGAAACATTGACTGCACTGGTGGTAAGACAGCAAAAAAGTGCACAGTGTCTGAAAGATAGGCGCAAACACACGATAGATGAGCCAAAGCAGCAACATGAACTTGTGTTAAATCTAAGGAAATTAGAGACGTCTACACGTTACTTGTAAATCCATATATATTCAGGTGTGATTACAAATAGTTGTGAGTATAATATAGATGCAATGCTTACGAAGGTGAAGCTATAACGCTGAGGAGTCACCTTACGTATTCGCATGAGAGAGAGAGAGAGAGAGAGAGAGAGAGAGAGAGAGAGAGAGAGAGAGAGAGGGTGTTTGCAGAAATAATTTGAAATGTTAATTATATTGCAGCAAAGAGCAGCGATTACATACAAGTACTAGTATACTGGTCAAAGAGATTTTAGTAACATTTTGGTTTTCTTTTTTGTGAACATCTTGGTGATCACACGATTAAGGCGTGATGTGCAGAACGTTGAAGTAACTGATTTTGTGTGACTGTCCTACTACAATCGTAGTTCGTTTGTCTAGTTGACGAGCAGTGAGTCTGGTACAGTCACTGTTAAGCTTTGTAAACATGTGTCGCTTGAAAAAAACCACTCACCGACTTCTTTGTTTCACTGTAATTGGTCTTGAAAAACGACCAGCTTCTTGATATTATCTGAAGAAAGAAACTGGAACGGATTCCTTTGTAAATTTCACTCAAAACTGAGTGTAGCTGCCGACTTGTCCAGAGTTTCGGTCACTTTCTTTGAGGCAAGAAATATTCTACCCGGAGCAACATTCGTTCTTGCAGCGACATCTGTTGTCCTCACGCTTGTTTGCGCGTTTACACCTTGGCCACAGTCCAATTGTACGGTTGACAATACGTGTGTGTCAATACAGGAGCTTGTCTGACCTCATGAGTTCACATATATGAAACATTCGTATTTGTTACCCGGTGTAACTTGAAAATCGTCATCATGAGGTGGCGCTGTCCAAAGATGACATTCGATTGAAAAGCAGCCTGAGACACCAATAGGACAACGATCGCGCCCTTTGGTTATGCGAATCTTGAAGTACTCTTAATTAGAAGAAACAATGGGACAACTTCTCCTAATTTGGCAAAGCCCTCGGGATTTTAGCACACTGTACAAAATAATGGCAAAGGTATTTGCAAAGCAGTTGAAGGTTTTGAATCCTACTTTCCTCAGAAACATACCGAAAGTAACGGCCAGTTTCACCTCATCTTCATCACCACAATCGTCGTCATCATCATCATCATCATCATCATCATCATCATCATCATCATCAACCACCACCGTCATTACCACTACCATCGTCTTCGTCGTCATCATCATCATCACCGCCACCATCGTCATCATCGTTTCGGTCGTCGCCATCACTACCATATCATCAAAATAATTGCAATAGCTGTTTCTAAAGGTCACCTTATTTACCAAAGCAGCAACTGACGGTAAAATCAGTTGGTGGACCAATTATGTCTCGGTAAAGCTTGCAACCAGTATATATATATATATATATATATATATATATATATATATATATATATATATATATATATATATATATATATATATATATATATATATATATATATATATATATATATATATATATATATATATATTATGTGTGTGTGTGTGTGTGTGTGTGTGTGTGTGTGTGTGTGTGTGTGTGTGTGTGTGTGTGTGTGTGTGTGTGTGTGTGTGTGTGTGTGTGTGTATACACGTGCGTCGTCAGGCAGTATTGCTGACGAATTTTAGTCCGGATTGGCATTTCCATTACCAATTGCATTACAAATAACATTGCGTGGGGAGACGCTGCACGCACTTACAAGCTTCGCGTGAAAGTCAAAACACTCTAAAGTTAAATGTAATTACCATGAAACTAAAATCAATGCGACATCAAGTGATGTCAATTAACCGCATGCCTGTCTTTACATTTACACTTCACGATCTTTTGCAACATTTTGATTCAGTGCCGTGCCGTGATCACTCTGTTCATTCGTTGTCAATTACACTAATCATGTAATGCAATCGATGGACACATTGTTCTTGTGTGCTTTGATCGACAATAAAGCGAAAGTAAAGACAAGGTACTACTCTGTGAATTTGACTGTTTTTGTGATGCAATGTAGTACAGTTATCGCAAGATTCCAGTAGAGAGCGACAGTGTCTCTTCAATGTTTTATTGAAAATCGACTAAAACCAACATTAGAATACAAAAAGTGTGAGACCTTCAGAAGTGGGAGTGCTGAACACATGATTGCGATGGTTTGAAATGAAGTGCTCAGTTTCGTGTAACTGTGATGGCTGGGCTGACACATTTCAGCGAAACGAGCTAATGCATTGGTCCATGCAAATAGCCAATTCGGTGATCTCTTCCTAACGTGACTGGCAGCGTACAATCGTTGGTGGCGCACTTTTCCTGAGGCCAGAAAAGCTGGCGCCATGCAATGACCGGGATGCACTGGTATTGTATTGGCTTGAGTAATTGGTACATAAGTAAAATAAGAGGTGATATGGTAAATTTCTCGTTGAAAATTGGCAAAACTGTTTATACATACAAATAATAGATCATGTGTCTACCTATTTCTCCAATACCATTTTAGGCTGCCTTCAAAACACGGGGGAGGGGAGGGGGAAAGAGTCAAACATAAGTTCTCTGATTTTTCAAATGCCCCCCCCCCCCGGTAACAAACTCAAATGCGTTCAAATGCCCCCTTCTGACTTGCTATAATTTTGAAATCCCCCTCTAAGGGACTGGGCAGTGATTACAGGGGGGGGGAGGCCAGTGTTTGTTTGGGGATGGGACATGGACTGTTTTGCTCAACCATTTTTGAAACGTCATGAAATTTCACGCATGCCTTTGAGGGAGGGTCATCATTTTTTGCACAACTATTAGAAGGCAAAATCTGGCCGATATAGCGTAATTTATTATTATTATAAATAACAATTCATTATACATCCCCAACATCCTCTTTCATTTAGTTTCATTTACAGTCAGTCAGTCACAAACACAGTGACAGCACCTGAAAGCATAATTCAAGCCGAAATATATACAACCATACCAAAAATACTCAATTTTCTTTTTAAATAGAGGTCAATTATACAGCGTGACAAAAAAAGAGGAGAAGATACACTACAGTTAATATCCTCCCTATTATTATCCTGCATGGTGTAAAACTGAAAGTAAGTCTGTTGCTGAAGGATGACAGATAACGATGGACAATCACCCTTTCTAATAACCTCTGCAAAGTACAAACAACAAAGTATGCACAAACTAGGAGTCTCAATGAATTGGTGTGCTTCACAAGTAGAGGACATTCTGTGTGACAGCTTCAATGTGCCATTTCAAGGGTTAGTCAGTGCAAGCCAACAGGAACTTATTGTGACACATTGCGGAACTCAAAATTAACCTCTTCACATGATAGTCAAAGGGGACAGCCATTTTCAGAAATTGGTAGTCCTGAGAAGACATCTGGTAGTCTCCATTTGCCTCATCCGTACATTTCAAACTATACAATATTATTATTCCAGATGATCCAAAGAAATTAATATCATACACTAACATCATATTTCATGTAGCTTAATTTTAATCCATTCATCAAGCCAGCCAGACAACATCATTATGAAAGTGCATGAAAGCACTTCCGAAGTCTAAAATTTGTATACAACTATATGATAATATACTCAATTTTTTTTTGTATAGGATAATCAACAGGTGTAAAACAGATAAACACGAGACAAAAATAAACTTTTTCGTCCATACCCTCCACGGTTTATCATTATGAATGCCCAAAAATTTAGCATGAAATTAAAGCTGATGATCAATTGATCATTATTGTTCAAATTTCACTAGGTTCACACACAATCACAGACTGTTGTTTGAAAAGAGTCTGTGAGCCAGCTTGGAGCAAACACACACTATGCAGCTGTATATAGTGGTTTCATTCTATGACACATGTGAGTAAGGAAAGCGGTAGTCCACTGGGACAACAACTGCCAGAAATTAGTCCTCCCAAGGCAAGGTTTAGTTGTCCTGGGACTTCTGTTACCTGTAATTTCAAGCTGTGACATTTATTCCACAAAACAATGCAAACATCAGTGGCATGTCTTGGTTCATGTCAATCTGATTAAAATCACATGTAGAGCACGGCGATGTCTACTTACGCCTATGCGGTATTCTCTTGCTGTAGTGAGAGGCGACAGCAAGAGAATACAGCGTACTCGTAAGTAGACATCACCGTATTCTACATCTGATTTTAATCAGATTGGGTTCATGTGAAATGTGCACAGAGATGGTAATGCACTGACAAACTGAATTCCATTTTTTATTGAAATTTACAAAACAATCTCAAGTTCATATTGTAGAATACATTATCATTTTATTTTTGTAGCAACCCATTCAATGGTTTAACAGTCTCAAGGTAACATCAAGCATAGTAATACAAAGTTAATTTTTGGAGTTACTCGTGGCTTTGTGAAATTTATGCTGTCTCCTTCAGGAACATGCTATCACCACGCCTGATGGCAATCATCGGTGTTAAACAAAGAAAAGTAAAGACACATGAACTATGAGGTAAATGGTATAGCATATTGATGTCTTTGGATCTGCATCAGCCCAGGAATCTTTTTGTTATTCATATCCTTCATTTTTTTCTGCCTTTAAAAAAGCCTCTCTTTGACATATAGCTATTGTGGTCTTTGCCATACTCAACTTTTCCATTCCATTTAGAATCTCCTTTTTTTCTTTTCTTTGGCATTGGTTTAAAAGTATTCCTTTCATGTGTATACGATGTGTGTTCATAGTGATCTTCATATTTTCTTTTCTGTCCCCATTTCTGTTGTTTATTTTTCTTCTTTGTGTGCATTGGTTTATAAGTGTTCCTTTCATCTGTATACAATGTGTGTTCATAATCTTCATATTTTCTTTTGTGTCCTTGTTTCTGTTGTTTATTTTTCTTCTTTGTGTGCATTGGTTTATAAGTGTCCCTTTCATCTGTATACAATGTGTCTTCATAATCTTCATATTTTCTTTTGTGTCCTTGTTTCTGTTGTTTGTTTTTCTTCTTCGTGTCCACTGGTTTAAAAGTATTCTTTTCGTGTGAATACGGTATGTGTTCATGATGATCTCCATATTTTCTCTTCTCTTCCCACTTCTGTTGTTTATTTTTCTTCTTAGTGTCTACTGGTTTATAAGTATTTCTTTCATCTGTATATGATGTGTGTTCATTATAATCTTCATATTTTCTTTTGTGTCCTTGTTTCTGTCGTTCATCATTATTCTTCGCGGCTTGATTTTTACGCCAGATCTTTGCGACGTAATCCCAATTGTCATATCTGCATATAAATGGGGTTGCAGGAATAGACTTGTGCATTCTATGCCCGGTACATTCATGGCCTAGATGTCCCATTTTGGCACAGTTGTAACAATATATTTTTCCCATCTTTTTCTTTGTGGTTAGTCTTCTTATCATACCCGGTTCAGTAGTGGCGTGGAACTGGCGCCATATGTCAGGACACTCCTCACTGTTGTGGCCCTTAACTTCGCACCTTTTACAAACTGCATGGGCTGTCTTCCATGATCTTTCACGGCAGTACCTCAGCGGGTGTCCCGTTTTCTTGCATCCTTCACAGATTTGCTTTGGGCATTTCCTTTCTGTGTGACCCTGCCCCGCACACAGAAAGCACACCGTCACTTTTCTGGGACTGGAACAGTTCCGTGACAGATGTCCATTATTACCACAATTGAAACATCTGATGGAAGACTTTGAAGTGTAGTATCGCTTGGTTTCAAAGGAAATTCTACGTCTGCCCTCAGAGTTTTGAACATTGTTCACAACATCTGCAGGATCAATGTTCCACTGCCTACCAGACGATGCTTCATGAGCAGAACTGGCATCATCTTGTACACTTTTGCTGGTAATTGCAGCACCAACTAGATTTGTCTGCAGTCCATCATCATCGACTGTGAGAGGCAGAATCCAGAACAACCCATTCTAATTCACTATCACTCGACAAAATGATAATCTCAGGCTGCTTCTCTTCTGATGCACACTGCTTGAACTTTTCTGTTCTTGATTTACCAGAAGATACTGAGTCAGATTTAGACAAGTTCTCGTCACGTCTGACATTTGATTGGTGGAATGAGCTGGTTTTGGTTGGCAGTTGACCCCGTTTACTTGCCTTAGGTAGGCTGCTTCTATCAACAATTTTGTCATTGTTCAGAGGCCGATCTATGTGTCCAGCTGTTGCGTCATCAACATTGCTGTCCTTCTCAGTGCATTTGATTCTCCCCGAATAATGTATTTCCTGGTACAATTCTTCTTCGATTTCATCATTAGTCTCTTCCTCACTGTCACTGATGAGACCGTACATGTCACATTCATGATCTTCAATGAAATCGTAATCAGTGAGCATGATTTTTGTTGTGCCAAGGGCAAGGCTTTGTAATTCAGTATGCGGTTACCTTGCACGTATCCTGTCAAGTGTGTCCTCCCTTGAACTTGAATTATCAATCACCTCCGCTCACATTCGAGAACAACAAATACATAAGCTGCTCCACATCTTTGTAAACTTTAGAGTTTTCCGACAACTTCGGGTTCAACCACGTGGAAACGGAAATACGCTGGCTCAACATGGAGGATTCATCAGCGGCCGGAATGATAGCAGCGCCCCCTACGGTGACCCGACTGCGCGTTTGAACTGTAGTGCTGCATGTCGGGGCGTTTCGTTTGTTGATAAGGTGCCATGCCAGACGACCCATACGCGTTACACGTCCTCAAAAATGACGTAGTTGTCGGAGTTACGGTAGTGGTTGCCTATTAATGGATCTCTCTTTTCAATAAGTTTGAACATTTGTGGTCGCCTGGACGACTCTTTTGGGATTGCAAACGCAAACGATCCAATATATAGTCGCGCTGGAAGAAGCGCTACCAACTCGAACGTAAGTTTAAACGTGTTCCACTTCCACAGTGTTGGACGGACGTGCACATCTAATTTGTATACAATGTCCAATTACAATTTTTGATGGGTTATTTTCACCTCTATATTGCATCGCTGCCATGTCGTGTGTTCTGCCATAAGCACGTAAGCTGCCGCACTTCCCTAAAAATACAACAAGAGAGTGGTTCGTAGTACCAAACTGCAGTGAACTGAATATTCATATCCGTAGCCACGGTCCGTAGCAGAGCTTAGCCAGGCCTCATCTTATTCTTTTAAGCCGTGGCGTTATATTTTCATCTTTCTGATCATGTAGGCTCATATTTTCACATCTGGGGTTTTTATCATGAACAATTTTGAAAACGTATTGCTTTTTTTGTATCTCATTTTGAATATTCACTTTTTATGATATTTTTGTCCTGATATCATGATGTGTGAATAGTCAAAGATTACACAGGATCAGTAGCAAAACATAGAAACTATTAACACCAGCATTTCAAAGTAATTTTCGCTAGTTGCTTTTACCAATAAAGTAAACATGTCCCGGGTTGAGTAGATTAACTTTGTATGTCCTACTGCAGACTGCTGTATCTATCAAAGGAGAACGAAATAACCCAATAGTTATAATGTATAAAATATTGTATATGTATTTCATAGAGGCCCTGTAGATGTCTGCATTGATAGCCTTTCACCTAATCAAACACAGTTTTGAATACTGGAGAGTTAAAATCTAAACTGAACTGAGGTTGTAAAATGGTTATCATCTCAAATGTAAAAGGAAGGCACTAGCAGTATTTGTGTTTGTTAGGACCTGAGTTTTGGAGGGGGGAGACGAAGGGAGATTGGCCAATCATCATTTCATCACTTTACAGTGATCTCCCCAGGATTTTCTGATAGAGTGGCGGCTAATATGCATAACAATAAATGCAACTGTTATGGTAATGAGTTTCTATTGTTTACCAAAAATTATAGAGTGGCGGCCACCACTCTATAATAGCTCTGGGGAGAACACTGCTTTATTTTGACACTTCCAAAGTTATGTTTTATGAGGATGTTTGACATCAAGTGCAATATGTTTTGATTACCATGCATGTGTTTTAGCAATTCATGGTCCTTTTCATATTTTCAAATTTTTCTGAAACAAAATGTCCTGTTGATGCAATGTTTTCCTTTGGCTAAGGGCAGCTGTACAGGCAGATGTCAGTGAAGTGCAGACTTAAACTTTGAAATAAAGTTTTCTGTATAGAGTGAATTCTCAGAAGCAGGGGATATCTCTGAATTGACTGATCAGTCGATACTGATGGGCCAACCCTGCCATCCCCATTTCCTTGCTTAAAGTCCAACTTTTGCCATAGAAAACAATGGAATTGGACCAAACCATTGAGGTGAAAGGGTTAAGAATGATATGTAGTCCCTGAATGCATTGATATTCAAAATACAAGCCAATAAAAGTGGAATGATGAAGTCCACTTATAGGTGAAAGGTCATTTAATGATTTGCTGGTATAGACATTTTCAAGTAGGCCAGCACAAACAATGCAAACCTTACTGTAGGTTTACTGTTGAACTACAAGTTATAGCAGTGTCATACTGTTCTTGATAATTCTATAATGAGTAAAGAGGTTTTGACATTATTTTCTTCTTTGCTCATCGGTAAATCGTGTTCATAAATTTTATATATATATGTATATATATATGTATACATATATATATATATATATATATATATATAATATATATATATATATATATATATATATAATAATTAGCTCGATTGAGATGCTCTTCTCACTATTGCGTATTGAGACTGACAGAAAATTGAAAATGATGCAAATGAAAGAGTATGTTTACTATGTGATAGTAACGAAGTCGAAAATGAATATCATTTTGTTTTACTTTGTACTTTTTTTGATAACTTGAGGATGAAGTATATTCCTCATTATTATTTCAGTCCACCAACAGAAAGAAAATTTATTTCTCTGATGACATCTGATGATCCAAATATAATGCAACGTCTAGCCGCTTTCACTTTTCACGCTATGAAAGTGAGAAAGGAGATAAATGATAATCAATTATTCTGAGTGTTTGTAAATATCATTTTCCTGTCAAATTTTTGTATGTTCGGGCGATGGCCTAGAAACTGCTGAATAAAGACCCACAGAGAATATATATATATATATATATATATATATATATATATAATATATATATATATATATATATATATATATATATATATATATATTATATAATATATCTTAGCATACTCATCATTGATATAGCCAGAAATTGGTTAGGCAAGGCAGCAACCAGAAAAATTTACAGTACACATATGCAGCATTTACAGCTGTGGGACTTGTATATAGCATATAGAAATCAGCAGAATTAACCATTAAGGCCAGGGACTTGATCCCGAGGATCAAGTTTGTTTTAGTCTACAAGAAGATTATGGAGTGTCAAAGCCTTTTGTTTTCCATTGAAATTCTAATCTCATAAGTAGATTTCCCTGCGAGACAATCTGACGCCGGCACAGGCCTTTAAAATTATTAGCTATACTGTGTCCTGTGTAAAAGGCATGCTGATAGATCAGGACACATTGTTTATGACTGCTGTCATGGATAGATTTGAAAATCTTGTTTGCATTCTTATTTAGCCAGACAGGTCAATGTTACACTGCACATAATGTGAGTAAAGATTATTTCCATGAAGGTTTGAGGAGTGATTTGAAGAGCTGTCCATATTATGATATTTGTACAGCTGCAGCTGGTAGAGGGCGCCTTTCTTAACATTCTGCAGTCAAACATCACCCTGTCTCAAATGACCTTGGTAACATACAGATTCCATTTTAAAGTTTTTCAACATATTCAATTTTATATTTAACACGCTTTGGTATTGTATTGTAGATAAAAAAGTTTATTTTTTCACAGGCCCGTACGTCGGTCGTAAGTGCCACTAGTGTTCAGTAGTGTAGTTACCTTTTGCTTTAAATTGAAGGTGAAAAAATTTTAATTCTGCCTTTCTCAGCTCACATTTGGAATTTTTCTAGCCCATTCATCTTTCCATTCATTGAATCACTGTTCACTCTTAACCCCAAAAGAACATAACCCTTTCAAATACACTTTTTGGTCGGAGGTCATTACGGGAAACCTCCATTAACTTAGGAATACCTGACTTCCCTAGAGGATCAATTTCACAGACCTGCCTTTCCTACAATGGCACTACAATGGCACCAGCTGGATTAGATAAACATAACAATGGAACATTCACACCTTGAGGGATTAAAGTCTTCTGTTTGTCACCCGAGTTGGTCAGGCAAGAACTCGGGTTTCAGGTACCATGCAAGTTAATGCAGCCTTCCCCTAATGTTGAGGGATTAGGGGTGAGAGGGAGGGGGTGTGTTAGTTGTGTTGGGCTGTATTGTCAAAGGCTACTTTATATTTACATGACATATTTGTTTGTTACTTCTATCACACAGAGCCATGCATAGAAGTCAAGGCCAAGGTCAGAGAAAGCCGGACTACTCCATCCAAATGTTGTACACTGGTGAAGATGATCATGAACTTGGCAAGAAGTACGTGAAGAGAAGACGTATTCACAAAGGCAGACTTTTCCTATTGGTCCTCTTCTTTGCGACCATTATTTATTTCTTCTTGCCGCGATCCAAGGTGGTTGTGACGTCTGACGCTGAACAAGAAGAGCGTGTCCCTGATTTGGACGTCGGAGAAGCCACCAGAGAGCCTGTGAATGACAAAGGACTTCCTGCCCTCACTGTACTTGCTGAAGCTGAGGAGGAATTTGCAATGGATCTGTACAAAGCCTTAACGAAACGTTCAAAAGCCAAAAACTTGTTCTTTTCACCGCTAAGTTTGTCCATCGCACTAGCCATGACCCATCTTGGCGCAAGGAGTCAAACTGCAACACAAATGGAAACAGCTCTGAAGTTTGACAAAGTGGGCTTGGAGAACGTACACCCAATGTTTCACATCTTAAACTCGGAACTCTTTAATCAAGAGCAGAGCTACATTTTGAAAAGTGCTAATAAGTTGTTCGGTCATGAGAAATACAAATTTCTTGACGACTTTCTGTCGTCATGTGAGGCGTATTATGGAGCAGCGCTGGAGAGAGTCAATTATGCAAATGCCGAGGCAGCAAGAAGTGAAATCAACAAGTGGGTGGAGAAGCAGACAGAAAAGAAAATCAAAGATTTAATTCCTCCTGGTGCCATTGATGGTTTGACTCGTCTTATTTTGGTAAATGCAGTTTACTTCAAAGCAAAGTGGGCCCTGGAATTCGATCCAAAACAGACTAAAAATGCAGATTTTTTTTGGGATAAAACAAACAAAGTCTCAGTACCCATGATGCATCTGAAGCAGAAATTTAATTACTATGCGGATCAGACTCTGAAATGTAAAGTCTTAGAACTTCCGTACAGTCAAAGTAACCTTAGCATGATTGCCGTTCTGCCAGATGCGCGTGATGGTATCGCAGCTCTGGAAGAGAAAACGACATCGGAACAACTTCAGTCATGGATCAAAAATCTCAACAAAGTAGAAGTAGAAGTCAGCCTTCCCAAATTTAAACTTGAATCCGGATTCAGCGTTAAGCCGGCATTGCAGGAACTCGGAATGAGAGACCTTTTCCTGGAAGGCGTTGCGGATTTGACCGGAATGACAGAGCCTAAGGAACTGTTTGTGTCTGATGCGTTGCACAAAGCATTTATTGAAGTCACCGAGGAAGGCACTGAAGCTGCCGCTGCCAGTGCTGTCATTGTGGCAATAAAATCAGCAATGGTTGCACAGCCTGTCTTCAATGCTAACCATCCATTCATTTTCTTAATACGAGACAATAACACAGGGGTGATTTTATTCCTTGGAAGGGTCCTCCACCCCCTCAAATAGGATTCTTTTCTTCTCCCACCTTTTTTTTCGCTGATAATGTTCCGTTTTTGTTATCATTCCTACAAAATTTTTTTATGTATTGGCTCGGCTTGTCAGCAAAACACTCCTATTGTATTTTCATCAAAATTAAGGAAATGGAAGAGCTTACTTGTTTACAATGACATTGTGTAAATAACCATGCCAAGTTGATGTTTTTACAGAAAAAAAAATAATTTTTTTTGTTAGTTTATATAATAATGTCTTATTTCTTAAATATCTGAAAATAATTTCTGTCAATGAAATAAAATTTATTTTGAGGGAAAGTGAAGTTGGAATATCTCAACAACACTTCGAAAACAGACATTTTGTGGTGAAGCCCATCATTCTTCCTTTGCTTTAATGATTTACTTCAGTGTAATTGCCAATACACAATGGTCAAGGAGTCCATCTGAGAAAATATGTAGTTTAACTTTATTTTTATATTTGTTGGGTGTTTTATGATAAATATTGAAGTAAGACAATTTCATTCTAACATTTGCTTGAAAATGGATTCTAGATATCTGAATCGCCAAAATGATGCAGTTTATTCATTGAAAATTTCAAGGGTTGGTATCTCCTGAAGCCTCTAAACTTGACTGCATTGAAAACATCACCTAAGACAAGCTTTTGAAACTTGCATTTGTTTGACTTTTTATACGGCATAAAGCAGTAAGATCAAATAATTCAGATGACAAGTTTTCATTTGTTGATATCTAACATCTCCTCTCGTCTTGGTTCTCCATTTTGAGGGATGCAATGGGGAGTATTGCTGTTCAGGTTATCGAGAGTCGCCTGATGGGGGCGCTGTTTCAAGCCATAGTTGATTTTTTTCAGGCAATATGTTGTCCATTTGGTTAACATCTTAGTGCCTTACAAACAGAAGAGATACAATTATCACCTATGTTATCGGCTCAAACAAAGTGAAAATGCTTTTCACAATTTCAGTTGTCAGTATGATTGATATGGTCTATTTCATTGAGTCTGAGGATGACAGAAACAAATTGTAGTAACTTTTCAATTTCCCCATATATTTTGAAATCCTGTAAATGTTGAAGTCCCCCAAAAGCCATGTCTCATATTAACCTATGGATGCTGTTGTGTAATCGATTGAGGCTGTATGACCATTGCTGTTTTATGCCACACTTGACAGCTATGCCACCCGTCAGCTTTTGTGCTTTTTAGGTGGTATGCACCTCAAAAGTGAAAGAGTTTTAAGTCTTTCACATTCAAGGCGCTTTTAAGGTAGCATGTGCCTCAAAAGTGAAAGACTTAAACGTTTGCTCAAACTTTCCGCAAGGAATCTCTCAACCGTTCTTTCAAAATCAAGAATAAAAATCGGGGATCACTGTGCAAATTTTGTAGAGGAGCAAATAACCCCAGATTTACTGATATTTAAAATTCAAAATGGCCGCCATCCCTGTGTTAACTCTATGGCGAAAAACAAAATTTTGAATTTCAAAAAACTAAGTTGGGGATAAGTTTTACATCAAGAGCTTTAACCCTTTTACCACCATGGTTTGTCCCAAATCCATTGTTTTCTATGGTAAAGTTGGACCTGTATACAGGGAACTGGGGATGAAAGGGTTAAAATGAACACCTACAAGTGGTATATTAGAAAAGAATTGTAAAAGTTTGAGAGTCAAAATATCTGTCCCCTAGGCGCATTCTATCTTAATGTAAAAGACACTTTAGATAAGCCAAATTCATCAGATCATCCTTTTGTTCAGAAGTTACCAGCTGATGTATTGATTTGCCAGGCCATCTTTATATTTAGAAGACACTAGTCAAAGTCCTGTTTTCATGAATCTGTCATGTTAAGAAGAGAATTAGTCTCTGGGTTTTTGATGAAAATATGCAGACAAACCTTCCAAAGTTGCAAGTTCCCAGCAAGTCGTTGCTTTAAATGTGCATTGTTATGGTGGCTGGGAGAGGGCATGCATGTATGTTAGCCTAGGCTTACTTTATTTTACATAGTAATGCCCTTTGTAACCTGAACAATGTTTTTGTGTTCACAGCTCATTACAATCAGACACAAACAAAGTACCAAATGTCACCAATAGAAGCAAGTTGTTTCATGATCTTCTCATAACCATTTTACCCAGGTTGCCTGCTTTTGAAATTGGACTTTGCACAAGAATATGACAGTGTACATCGTATATGTACTCATATTTGGCTTTGATACAATCAGAGAAACAATTTTGTTCCCTTTCAGTTGTTTAGGTCATGGAAAAGAAAGACCTTTTTCATTACTTCAGTAATGTGGATACATAATGTGATAAGGGTCTACTTCTTTCTTTATACACTATGCCAATGTTTGACTCTTTCACTCCCATGTCAAAGTGCAGAGGTCCAATATTGTTTCAGAAAACAATAGAATTGAGATAAGGGCTCATAACCATGCATTATTGATAGCCAAAAAAAAACCCCTATAAAGTGTTGAGGTATGTGTTTTCTTAACCATTCTTTTGGGAAGTATCCACATCCAAAACAGAATGATTAACTTTTTCAAATAAAGCAAAATTTAACATAACTAATGTCTCCAGCAGGAGTGATTTTGTCTCTATGTGCTTTTTGGCTCTGAAATATCACTTAATATCTTCTTCATGGCCAGTTACTGTAGATGACATTATCAGTGTTTGTCAAAGTTACACAGATCTCTGATTTCAAATGTTTAAGGTCCTTTCAGACATCAATATCTCTCATGGTTAGATTTTATTAGGATAACAAAGAGACAAAGCAAAGATCATCAGTTGTTAATATTGAAATACTGGAGGTCACAAACATGCAAATTTTGTACAGAGCAAACGTCACCAGTACAGTACCAAGGTCTATGATAAGATTACCGGCCCTTAAATGTCTATATAGTACTTCCTAATAAACTTACTTTGTACTTATTATGTATGTTGAAGGGCAGCTAGATAGCTGATTTCAAGAAATTTTATCAAGAGGAATTTTGACATGTCATATACTATTCACAAGTATCATGAATTATTTTGAAATCTTGAAGGGAAAATTACAAGGGGTTTGAACCACCCTCCCTTCATGATTTGCAAAGTGTCCCCACCAGTTTTCCCCTGCCCCCCACTTTTTTATAAGGAAAACTATCCTCTGTTCCTTTATCTAAAAGCTCTACACTTGACTGTAAATGGCTGAATACAACAAGCTGCCTGCTGAGGGGTTTTTCTGCCAACAGGAAACTCAAAAATTCTTGCCAGACGATACAAGAAAAATTTAGCCTTTTTGAGCCCATTATTAAAATGTAGAATGGTCAATCATCATGTATGAGGTATGCTAAAATTTTGTCTTGGTTTTGCTGGAGCACACCTGTTGCGTATGGATGTTTGCTTTCCTTCATTGGTACGTGGGATCACACCTCTGCTTTGCTATTACATCTGCAATCCACACCAAGGTATATATCAGCAGGTGTTAGGACATCAGCAAGGAAAATTTACTCCTTGAATGGCAATGATAGGCCTACTACAGTATGAGAGTATGGGATGCACTAGACTGAAAGATCCGTCGCTTGAGCTCGAGGGCGCTCTCTTCGTAGAGAGCGCCTCCGAGCGACGGATCTTTCAGGCCAGGGATGCATCAGTGAACAGTGAAGCCCACGCAATTCGCTGTATCTTTCACACTTGAACTTGGTGTAAATAGTTATAAAATATCATGAAATATTAATATTATTAAGAAACCTTTTATATACTTTATTGTAGATGCACCATAAAGTACGATATAAATGTACGTGCAATGATTCTATCGAGTATTGCTGAAAGCAGCTATAACCAAAACGGTTGTACATTAATTTAATAAGGATATTAATATCATATATCTTAGACTATTCACTCCTAGTTCGACTGCGTGCCTTTTTGCATTTCTTTCTATACAGTGGTTTGAATACATGTAAAACGCAAATTTTGTAAAAGTGCTTACCAAAGTGTGACCACAACAAAACGTTTTTAAAATAATCATAATCATAATCTTTATTTCTTGTATAGCGCATTACATATTTAAATATCTCAATGCACTTTTACATTGAAAAGAGAAAAATAACATTAAAAAATATTCAATAAAAGTAGCAACTTATAAAATCACGGAATGGTTAAAAATAGATCAAAATATAAAACTCGTGTGTAAAATGACTTAAAAAGGTAATCAAGTGTTTACTCCTACTTCAAAATTATCAACTGTCTGAAGAGCACGAAGGTGTGACTGCAAAGAATTCCACAAACAAGGCGCATAAATTGAAAACGCTATATCTCCATAGTAAGCTGTGCGACCAAAGGGTTGATGTAAATTAATTTCCCCATTAGAGTGTGAACGTAAGGTGTGACTGCCAGCCTACAACGTCTAACAGGCCTAATTAAGAGTTCATCAAGATAACATGGTACATGGCTACAGAGAACTTTGAAAGTAATAAAACTAATTTTAAATTGGATGCGTTGTTAAACAGGCAGCCAATGAAAGTGACGAAGAATTGAAGTAATGTGATCACTTTTTCTCTTCCTGGTAACAAGTCGAGCTGCCGAATTTTGAATTGTTTGCACTTTGCGTATTTCAAATGAAGGGAGGCAAATGTTGCAATAATCCAAGCGAGATTTAATGAAAGCATGAATGAGTTTCTCAGTTGAAGGCTGATCAAGTATATTACGGATTTTACCAATCTTCCAAAGAACATTAGAGGCTGATTTACACACATTGACAACATGTGATGACATACTGCCACTAGAATCCATCGTGACACCAAGATTGTGAACTGTGACAAATGGATGAAAAATGTCATCACCTATTTGAATATCAAACGAGGGACCGGGCCTGCACCTGTAAATTTGGAAGAAAAATGAATAACTTAGCTTTTACCATCATTGAGAGCGAGCATATTGTCTCGCATCCATAACCTGATTTCATTAACACATAGTTCAAATGAAGATATCGGAACTTGGTGTGCCTCACGAGTGATATACGATTGCGTGCCATCGGCATACATCATGTAATCTAACTTATGCTTGTAAATGATATTTTCCAATGGCGCTGTGTAAAGATTGAATACGATAGGTCAGAGAACAGAACCTTGAGGTACACCACAATCGAGAGATTGTGCCTCAGACACGACTGCATGATTTCAACGACATTAAACGGAATTTAGTTGCAATTCAAATATAGCCGTCCGGCAGATATATACTTGTTCAGCGCCAATGAATTTAATTGATCAAATCCAATAATATTTTTTGCTAAGGAAATCGCAAAATAAGATGCAGTTAATGGGGGCTGTAATCTTGTGGGTGGTCAGCGAATTTTTCTTACGTCGCATGATTGACGTATTTTCTCACATAGTGTACGATTTGCACTATACTACTTTTTCTTACAAATCACACCTTTTTTTGGTGGGGGGGGGGGGGCTTACGGTGATGAGAATATTTAAACTGCGGTCGTCACTTTGCGAAACCCCCATCTTTCGTCCCGGGGGTCTTTCGTGTATCATAGGGGTTTCGCGAAGGTCGAAACGCCTTTGGCGCTAAGGGTGAGACCGATTTTCAGTGGCAATTTTGGCCTTGCAGATTTTTTTTTCTATTGCTTTATACGTCTTTCAAAGTATGTAGTTGATTCCTACGTAAAATCTCATTCTGAGTAAAAGCACTGAAGTACACATCACCCATATGGAAGAAATGTCTACCCGCATCTCTTGAGCATGTTTGTGCATAGACAGTACAGAAACTTCCCTACTGTCTATGGTTTGTGCCTCAAAAAACACTCCGAAAATACTCTTAAAGTGATCAACCATCAGATGAATGTAGGGGCGCTCCCAAAGACTGAAAAAATGAATTCTCCTAGATACTTCCGCAAAACTGTATTTACCCACAAATAACATATCTTGACACTGAAAAGGTTGAGAATTTGGGGAGGAAAAAACTCGTATACATATACATGCAGGAAGATTGTAGGGCCTATATCGTCATTCTTACAAAAATCTGACGTCCCATTTATAAGCTTAGTTGTTGTTGTTGTTGTTGTTGTTGTTGTTGTATTTTATTTATTTAAGTGTCCTATGTGGACTTATTCACCATTTAAATAAATTACAATGAAATGTTTTCTATTGCCACATCCAGCCCGCTGGGCTTATAAGACACGTTGAATACCACATTGAAGACAAAAAAAGGATACATTATTTGTAAAGTGTGCTTTTCCTTCTCGAAAATGCCCTATAAATGTAGTCTGCTACATCATTACAGAATTTTGTCATAAGTATACATAACTTGTTATCGTTGCTTAAGTCATTAAAATCTGGCATATCAGTCAATATCTTGTTAAAAAGTGACTTACGGTAATCTTTATACAGAGTACATTGAAACAAAAAATGAAATTCATCTTCAACATGAAGAGGACAGAATTCGCATAACCTCTGTTCAACTGCAAGATTACTGAATCTCCCAGTTTCTATTTTAAGTGGGAGTATGCCCGTCCTAAACTGGGCCATGAGAGACCGCTTCGCACGAGACATACAACCTGTCAAATACATTTCTTTTCCGTATTCCTTTTTAAAAATACAATACGTCCTTAATTTTGACTTTTGTTGCACATCTAGTTCCCATTTTCTAGCATGAAAAATTCTTAACAATTCACGAGCTTCTTCTAATTTTATCACTTGTCGGTTCACAAATCTATTTTGAAAGCCAATTTCTGAGAGAACACTTTTATATCGTTAGACCAATTTTTTGTTTGCAAGGCATAATCCCACAGAAAAAACTGATTTCGTTATTCTGTTGTCTGGTGTTTTCAACAGTTTATTCCAGAAACGTAACATATCAAGCTTTCGACGAAAACTTGGGTTATCCCAACCCATATCTCCATTTAAAGCCAACTTTGGTGCATATTTATGTACACCCATGAAATCTCAATGCTCGATCTTGTATTGTGTCACAGTTTTTAAACTGACCAAGTCCCCATATCCCCGCACAGTAGTCCAAAATTGGAACAACACAGGAATTATACAAGGTAGAAAAAGTATTTTGATGGAAATCCTTAAATCTATGGATTTTAGAAATAACAGCTCCTAAAGCCCTTCCTGCTGAATTGCATAAGATTTTTGCCGTTACTTCGTAGTCTAAAAACTCATTGAAAACCAGACCTAGATATTTATACTGAGACACTGTTTCTAAATTCCGTCCTTCATATTTAAAAATAAATTTGACAGCCTGACATTTTTATTTCTAAAATGAACAACTTGTGTTTTGTTTTCGTTTACTACCATACGCCATTTCTTACACCAATTTTCTAGACACTCAACAGCCTTTTGGAGATTTTCTTCATTTTCAGCAAGAATGACTATATCATCTGCGTACAGCAGAATTGCAACCTCTCGGTCACCAACTGGAACTCCAATATGAAGGTTATTTACCTCTTTAGCAAAATCATTCAGATAAATAGAAAAGAGTGTAGGAGATAGTACATCTCCCTGTCTAACACCAGAATCTGTTGAAAACCAAGGGGAAAGCAAACCATTTACATTAACACAAGAAAGTGGGTTCTCATAGAAACTCTTAATTGCTTGTACAATTTGCCTGAAACACCATTTTCAAGTAACTTAAAGAACAACATATCTCTGTTTACCCAATCAAATGCTTTTTTCATATCTATAAAAGCTGCAAATGTGACGCTTTTCTATTTCTGATAATACTTGTCATAACATAAATGTGGTCGACACAGGCCCTACCTTTCCTAAAACCATTTTGCTCATCGACTAAAATATTTTCTGCGTCAAAATATTGAACAAGTCTATTATTTATAATCCCAGAATACAATTTACTCACAGTTGACAGAAGGCTTACTCCTCGATAATTTAAAGGAACTCGGGGATCATTCAATGCATTTTTGGGTATTGGTTTGATTATAGCTTTTCTCCACATACTAGGGTTTTCCAAAATTAAAATAAAGTTGAAATAACTTGTGAAGCAATTTAATTGCAGTTGGGTTTTTGAAAATCTCATAAGGAAGTTTGTCAACGCCAACTGCTTTATTGAGTTTTGACTTATTTACTACATTCATTACCTCTTGAAGTGAAATATCACAATTCAATAGGGGGTTAACATGATTACTGTCTAACTGCCATTCCAACTGGTTTTTACAACTCAAAATATGTTGGTAGAAGTCCTCATCGAATCCAGTGTCTCCCGTGACAGAAAGGCTATAGAGATCTTCAAAGTCAGACTTCCATTTATTTAAAACTGAATTAACATCTGTTGTGACGCTATTGTTTTCTGCGTACACCTCCCATGGAATATCATTTTTTGTTCTAGGACCCAATTTATTAATGTGACTCCAAAACTCTGTTGGATTCTGTGTGTTTAAATTTTCAATATCCATCATAACCTGTCTTTGGTATGACCTCTTCAGCTTTATGTAAAATTTGTCAAATGTATGTTGGGCATTCCTAAAGTTTTGTTTAAATACCGATTTCTGTAATTTAGTACCTGTACATCTCATAAATTGTTTCTCTTTTTCTCTCATGTCCCTCCAGAGGGCAGTCAGTTCTGTATTCCAAAATGGCTTATGTACTTTGAATT
Organism: Ptychodera flava; assembly: GCF_041260155.1. NCBI lineage: Eukaryota > Metazoa > Hemichordata > Enteropneusta > Ptychoderidae > Ptychodera > Ptychodera flava. The sequence continues at coordinate 30,840,069 of NC_091946.1, forward strand.
TCTTTGAACACACTGGGACATCCCTGTACTCTAGCGTAGCATCCATTTCAGAAAAAATACTGTCACAAAATTTATCATATATAATATCTACACTCAATTGGTTATTCCGAGATGACTCAATTTGATCTATTAATTCTATAATAGCATTTCTGGATAATTCCCCGTCTAGAAATCCATTTGGTATATTTGAAACCTTATATCGCCTTGTCTTTTCACCCCTAACTACGGGATTCATTGAATTTTTTCCATCATGCTCAAGCTCTATTGTCCCCATTTTGAGTGTCAAAACTGAGTGATCTGGTAACGCACAATCACCAAGAAAGCAGTGTAAATCATACATATCAATTAATGCAGTGACAGAATCCACAGAAAATTCATGACACAAGTGTACATTATCACATGGTACAAGCATATAATCTACGACAGATTTTCCTCTATGGGAAATTGATGTAAAGTTGTCTTGAAGAGGATAAATTCTTCCATTCAATACTGACATCTGAGAATCTTTAAGAAACTCAATAAGTGTCTCACCGTGTTTGTTAACTACACTGTCTATGTTAGTTCTTTTAGGAATATTATCAATTTCTGGTATACAATCGTCTAAAGCACCAATCCGTGCGTTTAAATCCCCGCAAACGATAATATTGTCAACATCATTTTCTACATACAGTTGACAAAGTAAGTATTATGTAGGGGCCTACCTCGTACCTGTGGGCTTTGCAATCTTGCCGCACTCCCTGAGTGAAGTGTCGAGCAACAAAGTAAAGAAGTAGTAGTAGTAGTAATCATTATCAACATGATGATAAGAACTGTTGTCCTCGTCGTCGTCCAGTCCTCCCTACAATCAAATGGTGATACCCTTATCTAGCTAGTTGTCGAGGGAGAAAATAGGTCAGCCAAGGTCGCGTCGTAATGTCCCAGATCACCCATTGTTTGGTTTTCATATGGTGCCTAGCCAATTGTAAAATTGTCTCTTCATTGTTTTATTTTTTATAACAGGCGTTATTAAAAATTGAATAGTGTATCAAACACAGCAAGCTATGAATGTGTTGAACTCCTATAGCTGTGGGTCCATAGCCGTGGTGTTTTCGGCCTTTTTCTACGGGTTGGTTTTGACTTTTAACGTTTTTTTACTGTAAACGTAAAAGTCAAAACCTGCCCGTAAAAGGCAGAAATCTCGTCCGAAAACACAACAGCTATGGACCCACAGCTAGGAACTCCAAATGCAATCATAGGGAACCCAAAATCTGGTTGTTGTTGTTTGTATTGTTATTTATGTTTATTAGTCGTTTTGTTGTTGTTGACCAAAAAATTCAACGAAGATAACTTTAACGTAAAAGTCAGAACTGCGTAAAAGGCAGAAATCCAAGGCTTTGGACCCACAGCTATGCAATAAAGTATATATATAGGCCTAGAGAGAGAGAGAGAGAGAGAGAGAGAGAGAGAGAGAGAGAGAGAGAGAGAGAGAGAGAGAGAGAGGGTGGCGTACAATGCCGTATTTACAATAAAATTCAGACCTTGTTTCTATTCCGATCTATCTAGACTACATACGATTAACGGTCTGTGGAAAAATTATATCCAAATCTCGAAACTTCCACCACGCGATGATCACGCCGTCAGTGCGGTTCATCTCCAACAACAGCCAATAGACGGGCCCCTATGTGACCTCAACTGAGGTTAAAATGTCGGAATACGGTAATGGAAAATTCCATGGTCAGAAAAGATGGAGAAATCTCGTTCAAATAAAAACATTTGCTGCCTAACTGGTGAACGAAGCAGAGAGCAAATTTCTGTGGGTACGTTGGGGAAGGTCAAAATTCACTTGTCCGTCCATATTTTTGCGAAGGGTATCATTTATCTGTTTATTATGAAGGTGCATTTCTCTGTGTGCTGTGCCTCCAAGTCCACTCCAAGGTCGTATGCTTCTGTTTCGGTATTTCAAGCGCAGCGTAGCCGTGTCTGTTATGTTCAGGGTTTCTGAGAATTAAACCGTCGGCAAATTGGTAAGTTTTCAATATTGTAAACCATTTCCAGTGGTGATACCGTGGTTATATGCTTCGTTTCCCCCCTTATCGCGTGAATATCGGGGTATGACAAGTTTGGTCCCTGGATTACACCGGATGCGTTGCGGTCGACGCGACGGATGTCATAAGCTATGGGCTCGACCATTTTATGCATTGGTGTAGGGGAGGGAAGCGCCACAGTAATGTTTCACATCGTAACTACATTAGTTGCCTTATATCGTTATTTCAGCTCTTAATTAATCTAGCCAGGTTATCATTTTGTTGTACTATATTTAATTTAAAATGTTTAGACCCAGCGTTAGCAGTAACTTTAATCAAAGGGATTTAATGTCAGGTCCAGGTGAATGGGTTATTCCACAGTCGCCTGTAGTCTATTCTGGGCCTATGCGCCTGTAGACGTGTCAGGCATATGTGCACACGTCTATGGGGCGCATAGACGCAAAGCGGAATAGACCACAGGTGACTGTATTGTTACCATCCTGAAGTACATGTATTTTATCTCAACGGTTTAGGTAGAAAGCACCTCTGCAGAAAGAAATGTATCTAGCAAAGAGATTGATGGAGAGTTTTTATTGTGTCAGGGTGCGAAGGAAGTTTTTCAGGAACAGGGAAGTTTCCTGACAGGGAGCAAATGGGGGAATTCATGGATGGGCCTTGAAATTTCTAATCCTAACCCTAACCTAGAGCACAGTTGAGAACAACTTGTGCTTTTCTCTTCAAATTTTTATTTTTTGTGTTAAATTACATATGAATAGAAAATTTATATGTTATAAAGCAAAGTCCTTCTTGTGTGGAGAGGCTGTGGTTAAAACTTATCTGTCGACTATTTCTCAAAATCACCAATTTGGACGCCCCACTTTTTTTTCCCTAAGAATGGTCATAATTGTGTTTGAATGTACTTCAATATGCCATGAACTGACCTGCAGCACTTGCCTGCTGACTGACAACACTCAATGTTAAGTGCCAGTGTATATAAAGGGTTAAAAAGACAATATTAATTCCTTCTATCAGAGAGATCTGAACTGAATTGGATTAACTAAAAAATATTGCAAATGATTCAAAAAACTTGACAATTCATACGCAGTATTGTTCCATAATTTTGATCGTCCATTCATATTCATTCTACATTTCATTGTGTAAGTTTGTTCAAGTGATTCCAATTTTGCTTCATTTTCTTTTAGGCTTGGTCGAAAGTCTTGTTCGTTTTTGCAGAAGCAGATAATGGAATGTGACACTCACATAGAAACTGCGATGGATCCGCTTGACAAGTCACGGCTGCACTTTACAGACCAAGTATACTCAAAGTATCTTGTGAATGGATTTAATGAGCTATGGAAGAACAAAGTACTGACAGATGTTGTTATCTCTGTCACTGGACGAGACTTTCAATGTCACAAATCAGTGCTGGCTGCAAGCAGTACGTACTTCCGGGCTATGTTTACCAGCGGAATGAAGGAAAGCAACCTGGACAGAATTACACTTGACTGTTTGGAACCTGTTGCCATGGAAGCCATTTTGCAGTACATTTACACCTCTGAAGTTGAAGTTCGTAAGGAGAATGTGCAACCACTCCTACAGGCAGCCAGTCTCTTCCACTTCCCGAACCTGATGGAAGCATGTGCCTCTTTCTTGCAGGGTGAACTGGAGGCCAGCAACTGTGTCGGTATCTATCAGTTTGCCTTGCTGTACTCATGTCAGAATCTTGCCAAAGTGTCAAAGCACTTCATCTTAAAGAATTTCACCGAAGTGAGTACCTGTGCCGAGTTTTCTCGCTTATCTGCTGAGCAATTGCAAGAACTGCTGATGGACAGAGAGCTGATCTTTCTCAAAGGAGAGCATCTTTTCAATGCTATTCAAAAATGGCTGAATCATGATTTTGACGTTCGAAAAAGATGTCTTGGAAGACTCTCTGAGGCTTTGAAGGCAAAAGGCTACAATAGGACAAGTGAAAGCAGCTGGCATTTAATAAACATGGCTGATCAGGTGAAATCCAGTCTTATTCCAGCCTGGCAGAATTTTTCCATCATGCGGGACGATGAGAATAATAGCGAGAGTGTCAGCTATGAAATTATTGCATGTTTTGGCAATGCATGGGCTGGGTCCCAAGACCGTCAGATTGCATCCTATGCTGTTAAGTTTTATGATCCCGTCTCGAAACAGTTTTCTGGGTTTCACACAGTGCCTTCTGTTATGGCCACAAGAGACTACGTGACTGCTTGCCTTTGTGGTGACAAAGTTATCATTGGCTTGAGAACTGGCAAATTTACATCCTATGACACCAAGCAAGGAACGTGGGAGGTCCTTTCAAAATATCTTGTGACTCCCCAGTCTGGGAATACAATGGCAAGTATTGGTGACAGTTTGTACATCTGTGGAAAGGATGGTAGATTCTATGCCTATGATGTGGCAAGGAAGCAGCTGGAATCCAAATCTGATCTCCTTTGCCCAGTACGTTGTCCATCATTGGTAACAGTCAACCAGAAGATCTACGTCTTTGGCGGAAAGACACGTGGTGATTTGCATACTGATGGCACAAACCTAGTGCAATGCTACGATCCCGAAAATAATCAATGGAAACTCTGCTGTCCCATACCTGAGAAGTGTGTGCATATTGCTGCAGCCGTATTGAATGGCCTCATTTACATAATTGGTGCTGGTTGTTATGAACATCTGAAATCTACAAAGAAAGTTCTGCGGTACAACCCAACAACGGACTCCTGGTGCCGCATTGCCGACTTGAACAAGTCTCGTCAGTCATGCGATGCCGTCGTGTGCAATGGACAAATGTATGTTACTGGCGGCTATGACGTCATATCTGATAATCCACCGAAAGACAGTCCTGTGAAAGAAATTGAATGTTATGATACTGTAGGTGACATGTGGCATGTTGTTGATTCCCTGCCTATAGACATTGCATTTCACTGCTGTTTTTCTCTACCAGTGAGCAAAACAAAGCCAGTGGACAGTACAAAAGTGGATACAGAAGAGTAAACGCAAGAATACTTCATTTTTTACCCACCCCAAGTATTTTTGGCATGTTCCATCGATAATTCAGTGATTATGATTGGTTGGCAATTGCTTGTGAATTGAAATACTATTGCAGTCCCTCCACAAACTGATATGTAGGGGAAGGGGTTAGCAAATCCAATATTTGTGATCCTTCAGGTCAATTATCAAAAAAGTCTAGTCACAGAAGCTTTGAGTTTTGAGTGTCGTCAACTGTCACACACTCAACACTGAGAGCATCCGTGACTCAGTGGTCCAGTAGTCTATAGTTTGCTGGTCCAACAGATTTTTTATCTTGCAAATCTTTAAGTTTTCATTCACCGTTATGTCTGACAAGTGGAACAGCACAAAATAACTTGTGAAGCAATCACTCACTACAATGTCGAGATGTAGTGGTGTACATGAGGGGCATCCACTACTGCAGTGCAAAGGACTTTCAAGCCAATTCTCTAAAATTGACCTTAAAGGGACATAAGCTGTAACATTTAGCAAGTTTTTCAGTATTCTGCTTCTATATATCAACTACCGTGTCTGACCCTAATCCGTTTGTCATGCTGAAATTTTGAGTATTCTTTTAGTCAACACAATTTGTATGTGTATAGTGATCATTGTTTATTGTTTACAAATGAATTCTAGTCCGGACTTGAATACAATTTTCAACAAGAACAATGTAGACTATAGTCATATAGGTTGTGTTGATATACTAAATGCTTGGCATTGAATTACAGTTTAGGGATTCAATGCAGAAAGTGTACGGAAACCACAAAATAAAAGTTCTGAAAAAATAGCCAAAAGATACAGCTTATGGAGCTTTAATTACCCCATTAGAACTAGTAATGGTCATAAAAAATGAAAGGGTCAAAGTGTCACAATACAAAGAACCGATATTGAGTACCATAAAATTTGCTGCATGTTTGGGGACAGTATTTCTTGTTTGTATATAAGGTCCGGTGGTAGCTATTCAATATTTGTTTTTGATATTTTCTCACATCTCCCCCATGTTTTTATCAAAATGACAACGTGTGATGGTGACAACTCCAAATTTACAGCACCTTTGCATGCTTTGGCTGGTACTGAGTAACTTCACAGAGACACTGCCAAATTATTTTTGTGGTGTGACAAACATTGCAGTTGCATTATCAAAATCTTTTGAAAGAAACGTGTATCAGGTACTGGTGAACCATCAAGAACATCAAGTGGCAATCTAAGTTTGAATTTTCACGCACTAAAAAATTTTCTTTGTCCAAGTTTAAACCTGGTGTAACCAATTCTGCCTTGACCCAACTGAATGGTGCACTTTCATTGGCCAACATAGTTTGGCAGCAAACTTTCTAACATTTTGTGAATTCTCAGATGTTATCACTATCTGCGAAGGAGTTTTTTCAAAAATGTTTACAATTCAAGGAGGCAGCGTAATGTAAACAGGCAGCAGTATTACTGCTCGGCTCGGCTGTCAGTTATGTTGACATATGTGACTTAAGTCAAGAGTAACAATATTTCCAAATTTGGTTTTGGCCTTTTCATGTGTGGAGCACCATGCCAGTATTCACTTAATGATTATTTAACATCAAACCCAAGTGTTTCCAAAAGTGGTATCTTAAATGAAATATATATTGTTCAATGGGGATCGGATCGGCCATTCTATGTCGGGCATGTATTTAAGATAAGTATTTTTATTCACTGAAAATTTCTTTCATATGACAGTATATTTCAGATTGTATGTCTTGTAATTTGTAAATGAAATAAATATGATATATCATTTAAAAAGAAATTTGGTCATGTTATATCTCTATGGGTGGATGGTACTGCAAGCTGTGTGAATTGGTATGATGGATAATGTTCTCTCAGTCTGCCTGGGCAAGGAAGATGATGATTAACCTGCACTGAAAAAGACATGAAACAAAAGGGGATTAATTTGAATTTCTTTCAATTCCTTGTCCCTATGAAAGACTGTTAAAAGTAGAACTCCGAAGCAGAAAATAAATCTTGTTTGAGAAATTGATTGGTACTGTGAATGACCTAATCTGTCTTTACACTGGAACAAGGTGTACAACGTGGGAAATGCCTGTTGGACACTGTAGTGTATTTTGTACTTTTAGTAATTCACACAATTCACTATATATAAGCAAGGGCGACATCTAAATTTGCTGTAGAACTCCTTCAAGAAAATGCAGACGCGTTCATAATGTTAAAGATGTGGCTACATGATCACAAGGTGTGGTTGAAATTTCTTTCTCATGAGTAATCAGTTCATTGATGTTTTTCACGTTATACACATTACTATAACTGCAGTCCCTCTGTGCTGTAATAGACATCCAATATTAATGTATAGGCAAAGGCGTCTTGGCACCGGGTTATGGCCATTGAGGGCGCTATAACACAAGTGCCAGTTAGCTCAAAGCTATACACAATGGGGTTTAAAAGTAGCAGTCCTCAATCACTTGTTCTTGCATTAGTGCTTATTGACATTGACTATTTACATGATGTTGGGTGTTTTTTTCTCCTCTGAAAGTTGTGTCCACTTAATTTGTTCAGAGAATAAAGCTGAGGAACGCCTGGCTCTTGAACTTTTCTGTCCATACTTCCTGGTATAAACTTACACAATATACCCGTATCTCTGAGATTTTGGAATGACAGGGAAGTCTATAAACGCACACACTTATGTAAAACCATACAGTAAGACGTGTCTAAGTGGTCAGCCTTACAGAGTGGTCATTTCTTTGCAATGGTTACTTTGTGGCACACCCATGACATTTTGCATGTTAAATGGACGGGGTTGTCTGTCTGTGGCCGTGCATATGGGACCCATACAGTGGGTCTGCTGCTTTGCACAACATATTCCAGCATCCCTTGTGCACATCCAAAGTTTTAATGTGGCTGCTGTAATGAAACTGGTGACCACGGTTGAAGCAGCTTCACACAAACACAGGGATGCAACCAAAGTGTATTTCTTGCAGTGACTGGAAAGGTACAAAACTTGTAACTGTGAACATGCATCAGATGCTGACTTTGCTTCACATTTGCTGGACATTCATCGCCAATTTCTGTTAAGAGGCAATGTTTATCGACAAGAAAATTGCGCAGCTGCAGACAGAATGACCCCTCCTTTCACAGGCCATCCACAGAACAGCCACCTCTCTTATGATGTCAGTGGTCACGTATACCTACTCAAATTTAGTACAAAACCTATGTATAATTGTCAGCCAGACTTTTGAATAACTTCTGTCAAGAAATGCTTACACTTGAAAGCAGAAAACGACTCTGACAGATTTTATATCTGTATCACGCAATCGCCTCAGAAAGTAAATCAGGATTTCAAAGAAATTAATAATATTGAACTTTATATCATTACTATCACCTTTTCTGAAATGCACCACTTTGCCAACCATCTACAGGGCAATTAATGCCGCACCCTTCCTGTTTATGAAGGCTACTTCTTCATAACGGTAACTTTTCCGTGGGCCCTTTAGTGACTACTATACACAGGTTTCAATGTATTAGGTACAAAGAGACACAGGAAACAAGACAACCATATTGGCTTAAGCAACATGAATTTATTTCTTAAATGTGTTTCAAATAAGTGGTATTATACATCGTTCTTATTTTTACAATGATCAATATAAAGTATCATCTAGATATAAAGACTTTAAACTTGACATTTCCAACTCTACTACCAAACCCTCTCTCCTACAGTTAAGTGTCCTACAACAAATATTTAAAATCTACAATGACTTTGATCTCAGAGTCTTCCAAGCACTCAAGCACTGACACAAGAGGTTGAGTTGTCTCGAATTTGTTGAGTTGAATATTGCAGACTTCAAGTTTTTGACAGTATGTTGACGGAAAGAGGATCGTTGGGCACTGATGAGCAACAAAGTGGAAGTTAGACAACTCTTCCATCCCAACTTTTCCCAAGTCCTTTCTTCGCTTTATCCATTGAAATTAAATGGAACTAACATCACAATTCTGTGGAGATGGGTTGAGTGAGTAAGGTGGCACATAAGGCAGGTAACTAGACTATGTATATATACAATCATAAAATTTCAATAAAAAATACCTTAACAGTTTGTGAACAACATGAGAATTACACATCAATGTCTATATCATGAAGCAAACCAGAGGAATATCTTCATGGTAACTGATAATCGTTTATCTTTTTCGAGAGAGTACAGCTGAACATGTGCCTGTGTGCACACACAGTGACACTGAACATGACATCTGCCTGAGTACAAAATGAACAGGAGCTGTACCTATGTACACATTGAACATGACATGTACCTATGTACACATTGAACATGACATGTACCTATGTACATATTGAACATAACGTGTACCTATGTACACATTGGCCATGACTATGACATTCACCTATGCACACACTGAACATGACATGTACCTATGTACACATTGAACATGACATGTAGCAATATATACATTGAATATGTGTAACTATGTACACATTGACCATGACATGCACCTATGTACACACTGAACATGACATGTCACTATGTACACATTGAACATAACATGTACCTATGTACACATTGAACATAACATGTACCTATGTACACATTGACCATGACGTACCTATGTACACATTGAACATGACATGTACCTATGAACACACTGCACATGACATGTACCTATGTACACATTGACCATGACACTCCTGTATACTACATGTGATGTGCATGTAGAATAGTAACTGCTGGAAATAACATGTTAGTGCATACACATTTAACATGACATCAGCCAGTGTTGTCAACATATGCGTTTTGCTCACTGAACATGATGTTCCCCCATATAGTAAACATGACACATACCTGAATAGAAACTCAACATGGATTTACCAATGTACTCACATGACATGTGCCTGTGTTGACAATAAACATGACACATGCAAATGTAAAAACTGGACACAAAGTGTCTGCACACACACTGAACAGTTCTTCGATGGGTTATTGTATTCCTAGAAACAGCTTTTGCTCAAAATGTAAACACTTTAACTTCACAAAAGGTTATATTTCTATTTCTTATTATTTTAATGTAAAATGTTTTTATAAGAGTATATTGAACATGCTCACTTACATTATCCATTACTTTAATAATAAAAAGAGTGTTTGTTGAATGAAAACCATATAGTTGTGAGTACAATGTTATATCTCGGCCAAACAAAGAATTAAAGCATAAAAATCTGTTTATTAATGGCCCTTTCAAAATCATATTACTAAGAAAGTCATTGCAAAACTTCCATACATCCTGACCTGATAGTTTAAAATTCCTACATGACTCAAACTCTTTTTTTCTAGGTTACAATGTTTGCTTGAGTAAAACTTCTGAAAATTTGCCATGGCAGTTCTACTTCCTGAATCTATAAGGTGACCGCTCATTGGTTGAAGCTTACTCCCATTTGTACGATGGCCACTAATTAGCTGAGAATGTCAGCCACCAAAGGTCAAAGGTCATTTAAAGTACAGATATAGATTATGCACATCTTGTATCACTTTATGAGCAGAAGCCAGGGTCTGTACCACAATTGTCACGCAACTGTGTAACATTATTTTTTGACACTCATTTAAGTCAAGCTGCCATTTTTATTGGAACCTTGCCTCATCATAACACAATGAGTTGAACTCTGGAACATAGATATGCTGTGTCAAGAAAAGAGTTAGCAAAAAGCCGCTGAGGGAGAGACCATTTGATTTTGGGTATGGCTTATTAGAATGAGCATGGACAGACTGCTTCTTGCACAATTCCACTTTCTCACAATGTGAATATAGCTTGCAAAAGCGGCAAACATTATGTTTTTGTTTGATTTTTCAGTATCCCTTCAAGAGATCAACGAATCAAATCACAATGATGTTTATTCATATCAAACTTTGTAGAGTCCTGCAAGGTTGTTTCCCCCACATCAAATGCATTGTTCTCTTTCACTGCAGCTCAAAATCATGCCACTGCCAAGAAAAATGGACTCTGATCTAAGTGTAGAGGTGCCTCCTGTGCCTTCAAAGACTTATAAAAGTCTATAGTGCAGCGAAATGATCCCTCTCACAAAGACAATGTGAAGCCAGTGTATGGTAATTCAACATTCTATATGATGTGCCCATACATCACCATAAAGATTAAATTCATGGTGAATTTGACCAAAAAAATGAGCAACTTTTTTGACCACTGTTGTCCTATGTATTACAGCTTACCGCTCAATTTTGATAACTTAGTATGAAGAAGGACAAATGTGAGGCCATATCAATTATTGACTAGGAAGTGGAAATGGATTACTGGATTCTCAACAGATAAATTTTTATTTTTAAATATATTGTCCAAATTAACTAGTAAATATGCTTAGTTTGCAAAAAATATCTACACAAAATACATTTTCACTGGTGGTAGTTTGCCACAAAAAATATTATGTAACACTGTAACAAAACTTATTTAAAATTATTCAAATGAATACCAAGTTTGCAATAATGTTGCTATTTGTGACAATCACTAAACTGAGTGAAACAACACAAAAATTTCAATTTCTGCATGTATTCACAACTACAATTGGCATAATTTTTACCATAACAGTGCAAATTGAAGGAAAAAACATCAACATATACAGCGAATGGTATTTATACAGTAATTTTTCAACAGGTCAATTTAACTGTTACCATGTTGTTAAAAGAATGGACACCTTGTAGCAACTTCATAACTTTTGCTACTTTGTCTAAACTGACAGAGTAAAATCATTGACTGCTACAGGAAAACACAGCGAAAGCGCAAATTTTAACAACTCGAATGGTTTTGGTTTACCGTAAATGTTTCAAAACTGAGCGAAAGATGGTGAATTTCAAATCCCCATGAGAATTAATGTTTTTACAGTAGTCAGATACTGGAAGGTGGAGCAGGTGGTAGTCTGACAAAATTTGAAAATATACTGAAATTGCTTTTGGGGTACACCAGTGATTTCATGACGATAGCATAAAGTTTAATTTCCTGTTCAAACTTTACAAATGCACACACACTGGACTTTGGACACTATCGTGTAACAATAGAACAGCCTAGCCATCTATGGAAAACTTTGTACCACGAGAAATACACAATTTCCTTATTCTGAGATTCGTAATTTTCAATTCTACCCGAAAATATATCTATTACTGCATAGAATTTATGTGCTCTTCACTTTCTTCGTCAAATTTTGGTCAATTCTAGATTCAGTGGGAAAATGTAACCTGTTTGTGGTCAAAATATATCTTTTAAGTAACCATAACGCTATTGCCCATTTTTTTTATGAACAGAAAATTAAACTTGAGCATCTCTGTTGCATGCTGTACCTCTGAGTATTACTGAAATATTAGCTGAATATAAGTGATACACAAACTTTTTGACGAATAAGTGCTTCAAGTAATACAAAGTTTTATTTACTTATAATCTTGCTATGAAGAGGAATTCTTCTTTTACTGCCAACACAGCTCATCAGCAATTAGGTACTTGCCAGAGTAGAAGATGATTTTAGATGAGGTCTTGCAAGTCAGTTTGGGTTGCTCTGCACTTCTCTTGACGTAGTCAGCTGTGAATCAAATCAAACAAACCACTGAGGTCAATAAACTCATAAAATGAAGGATTGTACAATTAGCTGACCAATCACAAAAAGGATTTATTGCAAACTAACCAATCAGATGAAGGCTTTTATCCACGCTAACCAAATAGATAATAGAGAGCTTCATTGAATGTTATAAGTTTGACAGCTTTTAACAGCTCATCCTTCACTGGTTACTTGTCACTGCTCTTTGCTGATATTTTGACTGCATGAAAAATTACTTGTTTGTTTTTCATCGCTCAAAAGTGGCTGAAATACTGATACCAATGATTTTAAAACTTTTATTTTGAAAGCAAAGCAGGAATAACTGGATCCAATGACAGATTGTGTGAAACATTCAGAGAAGTGCCTGCGTTGCTCTTTGTTATACCGCCCTCTTGAGTCTGAAAGTTGACAGGAACTTTATATAGGCGTTCTTGCATTTTCTCATGGTCTGCTACTTACATTCAATGAGGTCTGTGACCTTGACAAGCTGGTAGGTTGGTACATCCCAGCACAGATATGAAATGAACATACCAAACTGGTCTACATCCTCAACTGCAGGTTGTAAGACAACCATAGTACGTCGAATAGTATCGGCCTTTGGTATGTACGAGCCATCCTGGTGAATTGGTAAATAATGTACGAACACGTTAATTAGTGCAACAGAATCTGAACTAAAAATGTGCATAGGTTAAACCCTGGTTGGTTAGATTATTTGTTTTGGATAGAAAGCACTGAGGAATCAAATGTGCATTGTAATCTATTCTAACCTTCACAGTCCAAATGTCCAATGTGAAGTCATTTGTCAACAATACACATCTGATATGCACAAGATGTGTTGACGAGCCAAATAACGGGTATTTCAACACATTTTACAGAGTAGACCAAGAAACAGAGGTTGACAAAAGGAACAAAACACTGGAAAAACTATAAGATTACGTGTTGCTAGAGCTTTAAAGATGTTGAGGCTACAACTGCACAGAAGATGTTCCAGTGTCATTTTACCAGAGTTATCTTGGTATACATATGTAATCATATGGAGGAAGCAGAAATCTGTTGTCAGTGTTTTCTGTTATGTCGCAGGGAGTTTCACTGGGGTTCCGAATTCATGACCTGGGATTCCCCTTGCTATGTCAATAGGACAACATTAGGGTGAGACTGGTATAGCAATGCCACCATTATAGAGAACTATAGGAATGGTACCAGGGTTAAAAAAACACACCTATGTTCTGAAACCACAGCAAAGAAATTGATAAGTAGACCTAAATGTGTTTACAAAAGTTCCCTATCCTTGGTGAAAACACTGACTGGCTTTGTTGTGCATGCATTCAAGCATAAGCTGCAGTCACACATGAGTGCAACACAGAGACTCTTGAACACATAATAGAAATTTGGCAATAAAAAGTGGGGTTTCCCCTAACTAACATGGTCATACAAAGCTGAAGTCCCTGAGGTAAATTGCAGACTATTACTTTTACAATCAACCAAACATTTGAACAAGTTTAGGACAAACAAACACGTAAATAAAAATCTAAATAAATAAAACAACAAGCAACGTTGAATTAGTCATTTTAGACTCTTGTCTATGAGTAATCCATTTTGATGTATGATTTGATAAAAATATCTCTTGTGCAACTCAGAGCTTTAATGTTGAAATCATTCATCTACGCAACAAAATGGCAGAGTTTTACGGTCGGCCCAGCATGCATTTCATAGTTTTTGTTTAAGTGAAGTCACCCATAATAATTCTCTATAACATATGATTTGCAGCAGTTTCAAGTCCTGTGGGTCAAAGGTCACACGGCAGAGCCAAACACCGGAAGGTACTAATATCCAGTATGAACTAGATACATATGTACGGTAACTTATTAATCAAATTATTTTGTATCATATTTAGTCGGTTTGGTTTTTTTTTGGGGGGGGAGGCAAACTTGACACATTTTCCCATGACAATGTAAAAAACAAACAAAGGTTTTATTATAGCCTGGTATCTAGTTATTTTAACTAAACCTAGATTATAAATATGGCCTTTTCGAGAAAATGAGAGCTTTTCTTACCCTGATTTTAAGGAGAAGGTCCACAAAGTTCTTAGGCGGCAATATGGCTGAGGTGTTGAGTTTCATCACGTAGCAGTGTCCCTCCAGAAGATCCTTGTACGCTGTCAGCTCCTACCAATGGAAATGAATCATTGTCAAAACATGGTAAAATCTACATGCACCAGAATTTAGAAATTTATTTTCAAGAATACTGGTATGGTGTTTCATCTGTCTTCTGTGAACTCAGCTGCGATATTTTTATTGATGTTTTGACATTATCTCCTAAAATCTTTCAAAATACTGGTCTATATAAATTATAACGAACAGACATACACTCAAAATAAATTCGAACCATTCAACAGCCCAAGTAATAGAGTAATATTGTTTGTAAACAACATGAAATCTATAGAGTACATGACCAGGGTTTTCTGTCGACTGTGCGATTGCGCAAATTGCACATTTCGAGCCACTTTCTGCCCTTAAAAAAGTTACTGACTGCGCGAAAATCGCGCACAAAACACAGCAAGCAAATACGCCCAAATGGTGGTGACTCAAACGCATAGTTTAGTGAACTGTGAATTTGCTGTTATTTCTATTCAGAATATTCCCCCGGAAAAGACAAAATATCGCCTGTCGTTCAATTTTGGTGACGTGCATAACTTGGAGTGGACGCACCGAAAAGAAAACACAGTAAAGGACATAGTTGTGCTTCAGTCTCCATGGATACTAGTGCCATTTTATGTTCATATTTTGATAGGATATGTTGTTTAATGTTAGTAGTAAGCATTAAATAATACTGCCCCCTCAAATGTCAAGTTTGCCCCCTAATTTTGATGAATGGGGCAGAAATTGCCCACTTCAGTGAACATGCAGAGAAAACACTGCATGACTCGTGCAAATACTGAAGGGACAAGAGCTGTAACTTTTGATAACATTTCAACATGATTGTTCTACCAGTATGTAACTAATACATTTTATATTGTCCCCTAAAGCATCAGTGCCGACATAAAGCAATGTTGGCCTTGCAAACACAATGCACTGTGTACGATACCTTATCTATTGTTGTCACATGAATTCTGAGGTGGAATAACATTCAGTTGAAAACAATGACACCGGACGGCACACATATCACATGTATATATACATATTACACTGGCTAAGTGTACACAAAAGTGTACACTATGCATTTCAATGTGATTTGGGAACCAGAAAAAGAAACTACATTCTACGGATGGAACAAACAGTCCTGGAAATTAAATCAAAAGTTGGAGCACTGAAGTTCTGTATGTCATCCTGCACATGGCACATTTTTTCTTTCAGAAAAAGACATTGTTCTGTTTGTGGAAAATGTGAAGACTTTAAAGGGAAAATATTACAATATTTGTTGAAAAGAAAGCTTACGATTCATGCTTCACCTTGCAATTCTTTCAAAAGTAAAACGTTGTAGACTGAAGTGCTAGCGTTCTACTTTGTTTACAATTGGCCAAAAAAAAGACATGACATCACTATTTTATGGTCTGGCAGCTAGATAGCAACAACAGAGAAATGAAACATTAAAACACTGGGTTTACAAAACTCAGTCTTGTCTAAGCCATAGAAGTGTTGGTCTATAAAATCTACACAACACTGTCACTGTTTAGTTACTAATACAAAACTCTGCTTAAATGAATTCAACATTGTTTTGAATTATATTGTCGACATTTATCACATGTATCCATATGGAATGTATTGATTTCAGATTTAGAAATGAGTTAATTTACTGGTCCAAGGTCCACAGACAGTTTGGATTTGTTTCTGCTCAAACCTGATTGCAATGACACTTGTCTGTTATACATCAGACAACAGTATAAGAATTGCATGATGAATGCAAAGCCACCCAGTCACTATTTTTGACAACTGAAGTCACTTGATGGCAGTCATTCTACCACAAACAAAATGGTGTACATGTGACCTTTGTACTTTGGTAGAGGCTAATAATTAAATTCAGCAACACATGATACTTGGGCTCATCACAGTTACCAGGTAGTTCATCAATCTTTTTATATTTTTTAAGAAGTTGGAAAATTTGAGAAAGTATGCATGTGCTGGTGTATGAACTTGAGGTTCAAAAAATTATGCTGTAAGCGCATCAACAATTTCCCTTAAAATTATTCCTTTCTATGTAGGAGTTTATTTGATTGACTTTTAAACTTAATTTTTCAGGGTTGTTTTATCTACTTATAAAGATATTTTGGATGATACATTTAAAATAGTGGAGGACCATGGTTTCAAAAACGTGGTAAATCCTAAAGGTATCTAATTTAAAGTGTATTAGGCAAGTCTTGGGTAAGACATGAGTATTTTCAAATAATTGGTGTGGCTCATGTGGCATGGGTTGTACAATCTGCTCTGGTACAGTAAACCTTTCACCACAATGGTTTGGTCCAAACCCATTATTAACAATGGTGATTGTGGACCTGGTCACAAAAACTTGGGTGAACGGGTCAAAGTACTTTGTAAGCAATGAAACTTTCATTACAGTATGAAAATGCATCATATTTTGTCTATAAATATAATTATGACTGGACTTCACTCTGTGAAATACACGACCAGCACTTTTCCTCGTCGTCACTGTGAATGTACGTCATGTCCGCATTTAGAGTTTGACATAATTTTGCTTACTTTACTTTCATATAAACGGAGAAAATAGAATCATTTTGTGAACGGAAACATGTCACACTGTTTCCTATGGAGGGTCTAGACTAACTGAGACCACATGCACAATGTTCCTGTTGATGTGAATTTTTCTTTCATCGCAAAACTTTGATATCACTGTATTGTTTCCTGTGACAAAGCAGAATCTGTAGGCTCTCCATAATGAGAGGGCGTTGATTCCAGATTTTTTTATTTCTTTGTGAAGGTTACAGACAGTATGAGTCATCGCATTTCGTTGAGCAGTGAAGTAACAAAGCATTCAACAGGTTGACAATTCTGCTCTTTCAAGCACGACAAAACATAGATACCTATGTAGATACTTATTGTGTTAAACAAGACAGAAAATTTCTAGTGTCATGACAGAGGTTCTTAAATCTGGTATAGAGTAAATATGAAGGAAGATACAGTGTACCATGGTACTGGTGACGTTTCTGAACTCTTTTTGTTATTGTAGTGATTTGTGGGAATTTGTTTGTGTCAGTACCGGTACTATACTACTATATGCAATGCTGTATTTATTCCTGTAACAGCCTTCTATCAGGGGCATGTAGTTTTCCTCAGAAATTTGGTTGGTCGCATACTCGGACTCCATGCCAACACATTTAAGTATGATAGGTTTTATTGTCATTGAATATAAGGCAGAAAATATTACATATGCTAAAAATGATTACGATTTTCTTTTACTTCCCATTCCATCCTTAAAAACCTGGGTTCACGTATCAGCCCAACTTGAAACTTTCAGAGAAAGTTGGGGGTGGGTGCTTGCCTGAAGGTGTGTTTATGTGGATAAATATGGTATGATACTTTATTTACATCAGGGAGAAACTTCTTTAGTCAGCAGGGTGTGTCAATTTAGCTGAAGAATTGTCACCTCATTTACCAAGTTCAAGTTGACTTTAAAGGTATACTGCCACCTGTTCCAATTTTGCCACAGTTACCATGGAAAGAGAAAATCTAACCAATCACAGATTTTAAGCGGGTGGCAGCTTTTTAAAACAGCGCCCTCACATGGGCATTTTGAATACCGAGGAACACCCCTTAGACTATATAGGGGCATATTTAGATTACAGGTAACTGTATACCTTTAACAGAGTAGGTAGCTGTATCATGAGTATTGTCAAATATTATGTGAGGAAATTTCCATGCAGAATTGTGATACAATATCGCTTATGTAGTATTGGCAATTTTAGACAGGACCAAGGTAGTTGCTATGGATGGGAAATCTCATTGATAGTGAAAGGGGTGGCCATATCATGTAACGAAACAAGGTGATCTCACATGAGAATTGGAAAAACCTCTACAGTGATTGGAATACTCTTTGATTCTGCAATGTGTCAAGTATCACACCATCCACAGTCTACAGATATTGAAATCTGGCCAGAAACACATACTTACTTGACCTTATTTTTATGCTTCGTTTCTTCCATATTCACAAACATTAACTAAAAACATACTAAATCAGCTATATACGAAATTCAGATTAAAAGCCAGCAGCAAAAAATGTCTTTTGAAAAAGAAATTGTACCAAATCATGGTGAGAAAAGACAGATAATTCAGAGTTGTCTTACCCTGTTGAAATCATGGAGAATGGTGGCAGGGTTGTTATCATCAAATACCGGCACAGTGATGGTTTCTGTGTGCTCTGCAGTGTCTACCTCTACGTCCTCATTCATTGTGTATTCATCATCTGGATAATCAGTTTCGTATTGCGGCATGGCAACTGCACCATCAAAGTGAAGTTCATGGCTCTTGTAGGTCACGGCACATCGGCCAGCAAACTGGGGAGAAAATTACACCACTTGTAAACTACTGTACAGGGCTCACTGCCAATGATGTCACACTTTGATCATTAGTATGCAAAAATAAATATCAACTAGCAAATCGGGGAGAAAATTACACCACTTGTAACGACAGGGCAAACTCTTAATGATGTTACACTTAGATCATTAACATGCAAAAATAAATATCAACCAGCTAACTGGGAAGAAAATTACACCACTGGTAGGTACAGGGCTCTCTCTTTATGATGTCACAGTTTGATCATTAATATGCAAAAACAAATATTTGGGTAAAAATTTTGGGGATGCTTTCAAAAGGAGTCTATAATGGGATGGGGAAATTGGTTTTTTTTTTGTTACTATCAAATTGTAAATATCACATTTCAGAAAACTAAAAGAAATCTGTGCACAGAGACAAATTTTGAATTTGTATAAGCACAACCAAATGTCGTACATACATAAAATTGCAATCATCGGTATTCTGAAGTAACATTTTCAGACTTTCCGCAAACTTTGCATGTTTATTCACATTTCAGTTCCACACATCAGATCAAGTTCATATCAGAGTTTCACAAATGACACAGAGGAAAATCTGACAGTCGGCAAAATCACCATCACAGGCACACTGACTTGATGTGTTGCTACCATATACATGTCACACATCATATGCCAGTATTAATTTGTGAACCACTTTTAACTCTTCCATTACCATGGTTTGGCCAAATGCAAACGTTATCAACAGTCACTTTACAGTGAATGTGGACCTGATTACAAGGAAATGGTGTGATTACAAAACTTTCATCAAATTAACTCTCATACTGTAAGCACTTTCCAGTTACAATTCATGACGAATAAAATTTCTTCAGCTAAAATGACACTGATTAAAATACTGGAAATTCAAAGATGTGTTTTCTGGAAAGGAAATAAGTATTCTTTTTTGGATTTTACCACCTATTTTTAGAACAAAGAAATGCAACCAAAACAAAATATAGATGACAAAATGGCAAATTTCGGTTTTGATAAAGAACAGCTTGAGTCAACATGATAGGAGAAATGATAGCCAACATCTAAAAGGGAATTTTTCTCAGAATTGATAAAAGAACCAGAGGATTTGGCTCACAAGAAGTCGATACACGGCAACTGTTACCTAGCAACCATAATTTAACCTAAAGTACTGACGCATTTGATCTCTGTTTTCCAGCTGAGACAGCAATATAAGTAGCCATTAAGAAATTGTTCTGATCCCCAGAACAGCCTTCACAACCACTGCACTCATTACGCGTAAATATTGTTGCAGCTGAGCCGACCTCACTTGTATAAATCTAGACAAACTGATGGACATGGTGTTTGTGGCGACCAATTCTGATAATTGTTTTCCATGTAGGAGGTTTTACTTAGAAATGTTATTTCCATACAAAATATTGATCTGCTTGCTTGATGTTGGTAAGGAGGCACTGTTCCTATGTTTGATAAAAGTTTAAAATTTCATTGTAAGGCAAAACAAATCTATTTTATCCTAGATCTCTTATGTGCATGCAATGTTTGGGCTTTTTATTTTATTTTCAGTTTTTGAGGGTTTTTTGAGCTCAGAAGATTCAACTACCAACACAAGGAAAACCCAAATCTGGAATGTTTCTATTCACTGGTAATTCTAGCATCTTGTATTATAATGATGATAACTTCACTGTCGAGAACTGTACATGGTGTGTATGAGATCTCACTGACAACAAATGTTACACTTTCTGCTGTGGTGATAATCTGTCAGTTTTTTGTAAACTTTAAAAAAAATCGGCTGACAAGGTTAGTCTAAATTGAGGCGTGCAGGATCGAGAAACACAATTTTTCTTTTATTTTGGCTTAAGGTAGAATACACCTTGGTGACAGATATTTAGACTCTCAAACTTTTCTGATTCTTTTCTAATCTACCACTTGTGGGTGTTCAATTTACAGCTCTCGGTGTGAGAAATATTTTTAACATCTTACTTTTGCAAAATTAAAATTTTTTTTCCATGGAGTTAACACAGGGATGGCAGCCATTTTGAATTCCAAATATCGGTGATTCTTGGGTAATATGTTTCTAAAGTAACAAAACTCGCATGGTGACCCCGATTTTTATTCTTGATTTTGAAAGAGAATTGTTGAAAGATTCCTTGAGGAAAGTTTCAGCAAGAGTTAAGTCTTTCACTTTCAAGACGCATACTACCTTAAGGTAATTCTCTTTTAAAGTGATGGGATCGACAGATGAATGAGCGACATGTTGAGTGATAGACAACAACACGAGAATGTAGACAAATATGCACATAAGAAACGGTACACTGTGCGTACCAGTAGACTCACATCACCATGCAGGGATTAAAAATCAAAAAAAAAAAATAGCGTTCTTACTCTGCCCTTTGTGAAATGTTGGAACAAAAACATTCCACCGATCACTCCTCCAGCCACCATCAAACACGCCAAAATGCAGACTAAACATGTAGTGCAGAAACCAGTCTTTCTTCGCTGCCGTATCGGTAACTGTCTTGCCGGCACTGCCTCGGGAGCTTCCATTTCTGTCTGTCAAACATTTACAAAAATAAAAGAAAAAACTTTCCTGTTACAAAACTCATCATTAACCTAACCCTCTTTGGGGAAACAGACGTTTTATCATCTTGATATTTTCACAGAATCGTGTGTACACAAGCATAACAGGGTGAATTTTTTTTGTGTCTGACACCAATTGACAATGAGTTGACAATCAACTGACGTGTGAATTGATAGTACACATGTATTCTTTGTGAAAAAGTAACACTCCCATGTGTCACTGATTCACGGTATTCATGTCTCTATAGCAAGTATATGTGTTCATGTTTGTTGTGAATTGATATATACATGTATTCTTTGTGAGAAAGTGAATTAAGAAAATAACACAGTACTTCCATATGTCACTGATTTATGTGTACATCTCTATTAAAAGTATATGTGTTCATGTTTGTTGTAAATATTAAAGCTTACATATAAAATACCCTGGACGGAAAAAAATTAAATTTTCTATTTTCACAAAAACAAGACACTGAATTTTAACCTTCACATTTATTCCAAAGGCTTTAAAATGTGTTCACACAAGCCCCAGGGCAGGTGAGTTTTTGTAAAAGTTTGAGTTTCTGAAAGCTGTCTTAAAGCACATTCTACCTTGACAACAATTTCACAACCAAACATGTATGATTTTCTGCAATGATATTGCTCCCGCAGCACGATGACAAATACTGCAAGCAAAAAAACATCCAGTTTTATACAGCCATCCATCCTACATCATACATGCACTAGCTACACGGTATTTGCAACAGATATGAATTTTGAAGTTTGATAATACCAGTATGAAACAGCTGTGAGAAATTTGGCACCTTGATTCAATATTCAACTTTCACATACGTTTTGTTTACCCCATCACAGTCTAATACTTGAGGGATTTAATTAACAGTTACATTCAGCAACCACAGAGTGTTTCAACTCTCTCATTACAAATTTTCAGTACGATTTACACCATTATCACAGCCTTTGCATCATTATATTTCATCAAATAACACCATAAAGGATAAAAACAACTTTATCTATCTCTCTATCTTTTAGAAACTGCTCAAATGAAAACAAATGATAGCTTCTAGACAGATAAAGTCTACATACACAATGTTTACATTTAATTTACATTTGATTTTCAAAACACACCAAGGACACAGTAGACATGTTTGGAAAATCAACAGGTGCAGCCTATGACTCAGCTACCAGTCTTGGTTACTAGGTGAAAATAAATTGACCGTACACTCCTTCCATAGCTAGTACCTCACCATCTTCGTAAAGGCCGATCAGTGATGCTGCTATGGGCAACGGCCCTAGTTGTTAAAGGGGGAGGGTCAGGAATATGATGCGTGCTGAGATAATTAATCAAGTGGAAACATCAAGCATTTTATTAATCAAGTAGAAACACCGAGTATTTATATTGAAATGTCTGTCTATGCATGAGATTATGTACATTCTTATTTCGCTTTCAAATAGAATGGATTTTTCTACTTGAATAATTCCTACAAGTGTTGTGATAATTTTCTGCGTTGCTGAATTTCAGGAGGCATAGCCAAGGAAAGATCTCAGAAAACTCAATCAGAGAGCTTAAATCTCCGTTAGCTGTGTAACTTTTGATGTATTCTGTAATACTTTATTTTTCTGTTTGAATAATAGAGTTTCTTCTTCTACTCCTGAATAATGTTAAGCTGTCTCCTGTATAATGTGGCTACAATATCTGATCTTATTTTGTTGTTGAATGCAGGGCTCGAAATACTTTTTTTCAACCACCTGTCCACTGGACAAGTCAAAATAAAAAGTGCCTGTCCCAGTGAGAAAAGTACCTGCTCAAAATGGCATAATTTATTCTAAGAAACTATACTAATTTCAACTTACCTGAGACAATATCCAGAGAAATTGAATGTCATTTTTACTTAGTTTGATAGGAAGTTTTTGACAGAACCGACGAGTGAATCTGGGAAAGTTCAACAAACTCACGTCTGAGTTGTGTTCAAAATGGCGTAACAACGCCATCCGTGCCGAGATGGCTCTGAGAATCTCCCAATCTAAGAGATTTGAGACGTGACCTTAGATAAATCAACATGGCTGACTCCTGTAAACAGTGATTAGATATTTTCGAACTTTCTTTTACTTTTTTCTGACAGGTAAATATCCAAACAATGATTTTCAAAATTTTAAAAGGTACATAAATTTAAACTTATGAATATTTGCTGTAGTCAATAGGTTAAAATACTGGTTGCAGGCTGAAAAAATCTACCTGTCAACTTGGACAAGTACTTTTCAAAACTACTTGTCCCAGGCCAAATTTCACTTGTCCGGGACGGGCAGACAGGTATTATTTCGAGCCCTGGAATGGAATTTGTTTTGGACAAAAATTCATTTATCAACAGTAACAACACATTTCCACCAAGGTCAATACTTTATATTTATTTTTTGCAAAAGAAGATTGTGTTACTAGTTTGCTTCAATCAAAATCACCATCAAAAGTTACAGAAATCACCCCTTTCAAGGAAAACATTTTCCATGCATATCAAAATCATTGTGACATTATTATTAAAATTCTCATTTCTTAGAGTTGCATGTGCACAATTCAATACATCAAGAACTGGCATTAAATGTTTTGAAAACTTAAAAGAGTGACTCATTTCTTCATATCTTCTGCAAGGCTATCAACAGATATACTGTAGATACCAATGTTCAAAATGAATCTAGCATTACCTTGAAAATACATGGGACAATGTGGAAATTAGAATGTTACATTTCAAGGAAATAAAAGAAGAACAATTTTAGAAATGTTTCCTGTGATTTTTTGATATCTATTGAACAATTCATGCAATATTCACCACAGTATTACTGTAAAGAAATGTGTTGCCATGGCTACAGCAAGGATACTCTTACATAACTGGACAGGTTCAATACTTTACATTATAATTAGTAATTCATATTTTAAGAGGCACAGTCTTTCAGAAACATTTTTCATACATCTAATTTGGATGCAAATGGGCAATATTTGATTCCTCAAATTATTATCAGATTGTGCAAATTGACAGAAAGAAAGCATGATTTTTGGAAAAGACCCCAAAAATCGAATCTTTCCCAACTGTTTCTCATTTTGAGCAGACATACCGGTACTTTTCAGAAGTGTTATTGTTCTCATTGACACTACTTTACAGATTCTACACCAAGCAAGACAGATATCACTATATTGTGCCATGCTGGTACATTTGATAATAGCTTTATTACTTCTATTCTGGAAAACATGTTTATTTTCTTGTTTCATGCTCCCTGAAATATGTTAAAACTCAAGGTATTAGTCTTGTCAATACAACCTAGTGTGTGGGATATGCAATGTCATTGTCAACGAATGAAATTTCTATTCTGGACTAAAATTCAACTGTCTGCAATAACATTGAGCATTTCATACATAGAGGCAGTCAACTGAACACTTGGTAATTTGATATGAGTTTGGGAGTGGAAAAAAAAATTTTATCATGCAAAACAGAACAAACCTACCAGGAAATACATAAAAAATTACAGCCCCTTGGCAAATAACGTGATTTGGTTTTCCTTGAGATATGAATTTAGCCTGTATTTTAATCTGCAAATGTAGCTTTCATACTTCAGGATATATGAAAACAGAGACAGGATGCACTGCTACAATAACAAAATATCCTTGAAAGGAAGGTGAACAGAGGTTAGTCTTTGTCCTAAGTTGGTTCATGAGTCTCACCTTTGACCTCACATTGTGTCCTTTGGCCTTACTACTGACCTACATTAACGAGCGTAAAGTTGGCGTCATACTCATCCTCATCCTCAGCCTCAGGGGTCACGCGAAAATGAGGATGAGGATGACGCTACAGCGTCAGCTTCACCGGCGTCAGATCCGATTATTCCCGAATGCGTCTGATGGAATAGTAAGTGTAAAAACTACTTTAAAAATGTGCTCCAAGTTTCATATCACTGTAAATGTTAATCAAAACACATTTGGGTTTGTATTTCATAATATTTAGTAAATTCTCTGTTTCTCACGATGTAGATACAACGCAACATTCTTAGCCCTTAATTTCAATTTAAAGTTCAAAGGTGGCGTTGACTTTTCAGGCCTCAAGTCATAGTTCTACAAGTTAATTGTTTTATATGTCCTCTGAATAATTAGGGCTTTCATATCGCCTCTCATAGTGGCAATTTTTACAAGTTTCGGACCATGTATACCTTTTTGCGCCAATTTTTGGAATATTTTAACGCAAGAGTTGAGAGGATACCAACAAACACATCCACGGATCCATGGACTGAAAATTACGAACATTTCCAAAAACTTAGCCTGTATGAGATATTGTAACGATTAAAAATTACCTGCGAACCAGTTTTACGATTCAAAAGAAAGTTGAGAAAGAATGGAGTTGTTGTTTTCTTAAGTTATGGGCGAATTTTATCATTTATCCGTCATCGGGTAGCGTAACTTCGGCAATCTTCGGATACGACGCTGAAGCTGACGCTCAGCAGCGTCATTTTCAGCGTCAGCTAGAAAGGTCACCTGAGGCTGAGGATGAGGATGAGGATGACGCCAACTTTACGCTCGTCCTACATTACACCAGGCTCATTTGCAACTGACTCATAGAACATGACTTTTCAACTGCACTTCATTTAATGTTTTCCGCCAAACTACTATCGAATTTGTTTTTCAGTTTTAAAATTTCTACTTACAGACAAATATTAATTGTCCTAGAGTTGATGAAAATAGGAAAATATGTTTTTGATTCTGGACATCAGAGTGATCTTACAATGAAGAGTTGTATCACATTCCACCTATCAAATGTGGTTAAAAGTTAAGGGAAGCATAAGCCATGATCAATGGCCTTTTTTCCACATATCTCAGTCCACATGATACCACGTCTGCTCTGTTGTTACAGTAGATAGCTGATCAAAGCTTAAACTTGAAGTACTGTATCTAGCAACTCTGCTTTTTCCGTAATGAAGTCCCTGCCTCACATGTTCTGATATGCAAAACAAACATATTTGCATATATTGCGAAAAACATCCTCATCTCTGTAGACATTGACTCCATTGAGAGATTCCAAACAACTTTTATGGATCTAGAATAAACAGCGCACTGAGCAAATCCCATTAAGTTTCTAACCTCTGTAATGTTTGTAATCCTCGAACCTTGAAGTGAGGCTATCAACACTACTAGGCGAATTCATATTGAAGTACTGATTAACTCGGGCGGCTGGGGTCAAAGATCAGTGTATGTGTTTCATTACATCTATTGCAAAAATACAGACCTATAGACTACTGTCAAATTCTTTACAATGTAATGCTACCTATTCCCTAATGATATCACTGTCTGTTGACATTATCCTCTCAGTTTTGATGAGAAGTCGCTCTTTCCATCTTGTTTTTTAAGTTATTACACTAACAGAATACTTGACTGTTATATTGCGGACTAAAAATGCGTAAATACTGTAACATGAGCTTTGACATTTTGTACTGAAGATTTCAGTTATTATATACAAAAATTCTGAAGTCTCACAGATTACGCCTTGGAGCTCAACAAAATCATTTGAAGAAACAAATATCACAATGTACGATAAATGAATTAAGTAAGAATATTTATGCCTGCTTTTGTATCAAATCCAACAGGGGTTCATAAGTTTAAAAACATTAAAACTGAAGATTATGCTACGATAGTATTCAAATAACACTGACTATACTTAATTGAGCTTTAGAAGTTTAGTATCATAAACATCCCAATGGACTGTTTAGTAAACTAGCATCACATTTCTTTAACAAAAATATTTTTGTGAAAAACAAACAGAAATTTTCTGATTCATAATACTAAGGGATTTTAATAACTCAGGTGATCTTTTTTCAAAAATACTGAACTGGATAGAGTTGAACAAATTTGGTGGTATAAACACTACGTTGAATGGATTATTTCGTACCTTACCCAGCACTATTTTTGAAGATAGGTTAGGCTTCACGAGGTGACTTAAAGGTTAACTCTTACTTTAGTCTGATGGCAACAACACGGATAGGAACACTGTTGAGATTATGCTTGAAACACATGGGAGAACGCAGCTTCTCCTGTAATCCATTGTGCTCAATTTATGACTTTCACACACATGGTACAGTTGACATTTTACTTAGATTCAGGGTGTCTAACAGCTAGAAGAGTTTCAGAGAGTCATCTTTGAGACCTGAGCTCCCTTTCAGACCAGAGTTCTAGATTTACGACTCATCAACAATCAGTCTTTGATGAAATGTGCCACAGACCCTTCTGCATGGACTGAATTAGTACAAGGGATTGTAAAATATAATACATGCTCACATTCCTTCCACGGATTTATACTTGTAAATAAATGTTAATGTATGATCATACTACTTTGTATTTCCCATATTTTCTACTTTTTCACAAGAATGTGGTCAGTTGGAAATCCCTGTCTCATCATGTTGTCATTAAAAAGAAGTGATCTTTTCAGTTCTGCTTTCACCTCAGGAGGAAATGTGGGACCAATAAGCAGGAAATCTCTCTTTAAACTTCAATGCCACAGCAAAGATCTGAGATTTGAGATTACCATTTGTTGATATTGCAGGTTCTAAATGTTTGGTGCAGTTTTCATAAAACTGCACAAACAAAATCTACCATCATTAAAGTCTAGTTGTTTTTGGTCCACAAACAACCTAGTGTGCAATTCCCCTCTGAAATCTTCTGAAGTTCCTGCTTTCTAACTTTTAAAGACAGTGGGCTTGAGGAAACGATTCCATTTGAATATTTACTAAGAAGAGGTGAAGAGACATTTCATATTATATTCAAATGACTGGCAAAAAGCCCTCTGTACCTCTTTTGATGAAAGACCTGACATCTTGTTGTAAGAAACAGATATGATTTTTTCTTTTCAGAAAAAAGAAATGTAAAGTGATCAATACCAAATTAAAAAATGTAGCAAAAAAATTTAAACTAGCAATTACACACTTGCATTATGCAATACTGTGCACCTAGTATGACTAACATCCATTGATGCCATAGGTGTGTGGGGTTTGGCTGGAGGGCATAGGTTGCCTAACTGTATAACCACGTTTTTGAATCCTCTTGTGTGTCTGACTAAAGACAAATCCAAAGCAAGGTATATACACAAAACATGAGTACACTATATTTACATTTAAATTTACACATGAAAGCATTAACAGCAAATTAAATTTTGTCTGGCCATTTTGTTGGTTGAAAATTGTGAGAATATGTAAAAATCAAGTAATCAACAATATATACTTGATCTATTCTCATATATTGCTAAATAATGATCAACGTTACAGCACTGTATCCATCCTCCCACACACCTAGTGCGTGTGTGTGTGTGTGTGTGTGTGTGTGTGTGTGCATATATATATATATATATATATATATATATATATATATACACACACAGTGTCACATCTATAATATATTAAATGTGCAGTTTTTCAGGAAATGAGGCAAGACAACAGAGGATGATGTTGAGTCAAAAGGGAACCATACTTTTTAGACGGGATTGCTAAATCGATCATAACTTCACGTTTACGGGGAGCAATTTATCTTTACATAACACTGAATATTCGGCATACTCGTCTCATTTTGTCTGAGACTACGTGAGATTATTGAGCCGCCACGCGACGGCATGTTGAATAACATGTATCATATATTCGATATTTAGTAAATACTCCGCTTGATCATCGAGAGACTGAAACGGAATAATCTTTACGTCTTCAATTGCTTTGATCTTGTGTTGCTGTAGACAAATTCACCATCGGACGCGTCACGCTTACGAAACAACTCATGATTATGTAAAACAAAAACAAGATCGCGGTTGTAAATGGAGGCCAAATATCAAACATGTCTGAGGAATCCGGGAACGAGCGAGCTGCGCTAAAGAACCAACGATCGACGTTTCCTCTTCGAAATTTTCGTAGTTGGATGTGTTTTTCGATATGTCTCACTCTATCAAACTTACCATTAAGACTGTCTTGACATCAGGAATTTCATCCTGGGTCTTCTTTTTCACTTCAGTTGTGTATATGGTCATTTTGACAATGTTTGTGTGCGGTGCTCTGAGTGTTGTCTGGCTGATCGTTTGAGCCGCAACCTTGGTTCTCTTTATGATATGCTAATTTTCAACTGCGTCACATTCGATATATATAGA
The DNA here is from genome assembly GCF_041260155.1 of Ptychodera flava. Taxonomy (NCBI): domain Eukaryota; kingdom Metazoa; phylum Hemichordata; class Enteropneusta; family Ptychoderidae; genus Ptychodera; species Ptychodera flava. The sequence continues at coordinate 30,869,898 of NC_091946.1, forward strand.
AGGACGCCCTCATACATAGCCGCAATCAAATTTCCCAGCTGTGCCGTTTATAACTATATAAGCTAGTGTTTCGTTTCCGCGTAACGCTTGTCACATTTTTGTAACTGCACCATTTACCTTCTCTGATCTTTGAAATTTCCGATTATCATTCAGCACTTGATTCCTGTACAACCTTGAAATTCTCACACGCTGTATTATTTTTCTTGATCATACATTCAACTTTCTTGGTGGACTCCGCGTTACAGTAAAGAGATAAAGATTGTGATTTTCATGTCATCTGCATACAACAAGGGACTGGTCAGTTTCTTCTGCCTGGTCACAAGTCTGTTTTTGATTTACTGAATTGAGCAGGGGGTTTTACTTTCTTTTTGACAGTGAGAAAGAAACATTGCTTGTCCAAAAAAAGTATGGTTCAATTCTGACGCTATGTATGATTATTTTTATGTCATGACTGAGGGTTATAATATTGTTTACGATCAAACAGGCAGTGGAGTATCACAAAATATTGTAAATTTTAAACGAACATGTCATGTGTCAGTAAATGTCAACACGGAGATATGCTCCAAAGATAGGAACTTTGTAGCCAGTATACAAATATGCCATGTCCTTATCAATGATAAGCAGAATATTTTATTATAGTATTTGTATACCTTTTCAGATGGAATTTCCTGCCGTCAGAGATTTGTCTAACAGCTTTCAGTATCAAATTTTCCAACTACTTTTCTGGCCTCCTGTTTTTGTGGATTCATTTGAAAACCGTAGACCAATAACATTTTTGATTTTGTGAAATTAGAAATCTTTCCTTCATTGACTTACATTGTAACACAGGGAAATAGCAGCTATTTCAAATTAAAATGTTCAGCAAAATTTCACATAATTTTGTTTCTTTAGTCTAAATCCAAACTTTGCAAGGCAACCCCTGATTTTATTATTGATTGTGAAAAAGAGTGGTCAAAAGTTTCCTTGAGCAAAGTGTGGGCAAAAATTCTAAACTTTCAATTTTTAAGGCACATATTCGTATTCACTTTACTAAACTTGCTTACATCATGTGTGTAATATTTTCCTTGCATGTTCATAGAAAAAAGTTAATTTATCCATGCCTCTATTCATGAAAATGAGGGGTTGATTTTTTTAAGTGGGGATGGAGGCAAATTTGGGGTCTGAAATAAAATGCAAATGCAGAGTGATCACACAATTGATGATACTGTACGGTAGGTGAAGTAATTTTTCAGACATCTGATATCATCAATATTTTAAGTTCTGTACTCAAGGTTTGCTGTCATTAAAACTGAGAGAAAGGAAACAGCTTGTCCTTGAAAACAAAACCACAATATATCTTGTCAGCTGTTCCATTTTGCACTTATACACCCCATTGCACATACAAAGTCAAAGCTGAACACAGGCAATACTGTCTTTCCTCATAGGGAAATGCTGCTAATATCTACCGCAAATTGTTGTACACAAGTTACATGTGTGTGGTCATGTTTAGTTTGCATATCAGACAGCTATGACTATTCATAAACACAAATGATTTATTTGTCATTTAATGTTACAATTTCAGGAAATCTTCAAAGTATTAAAATATACATAAAAAATACAAAATATAGGTTGGACATTTGTATCTAGACAAAGTGTTCATATCAATATCCAAAAATACTGATTACAAGTGCTGATTAACAAATTGAAGTCATTAAATCATGTAGTGACGTTATTTCAAGTAGTTTTAGTCTATTATATTGAAGTTAAACTCTCAGATCTATGGTCATCAGGAGCCAATCTCTGTTGTCATAACAACAGTGGTTTGAGTTATGGCAGAATAGAACACAATAGCATTTCTACAATAATGCTCAGGGCTCCTGCAAAAGATTTGTAATATGACCAACTTATTTGGGAACTTGAGTAATAATTTTTGTCTGCTAGTGCAATTTCTTTGGTACAGTATGGAAGTTGGAACTATATAACACATACTGGCTTACTGCCCTTGACAGTGACACTGATATCTTTCATTGCCCAATCACAATGAACCACTTCAGAGTTGATGAAATTTATAAAGATATGGTGGAGATAACATTACATGAAAAGTGCAATAGTCTAGTGTCTAAATTGTTTGGTGTATAAAATGGTAGAAAACGGGGACTTTTAACAGCCAACAAGTTCAAATGGTTATACTTGCATATCTTTCAGGTTTTTTATAAACATGAGATTGCAGTGCTGCATGAAAAGGTACATATACTGGTTTAACTTTCATAATGATAAACCACAGACCATTTTTTGACAATACCATAACGATAGTATTGTTCAACAAGTGCTACAGTGGAATGGATTTAGCAGCTTTAACCACAGAAAATTAATAAAATTACAAATAGAATGGATTAGTGTCTAAGTTTGTAAGATAATCATGTCCTGCACTAGCTTCTCTCACATTCTGCACTGAAAGACTGGCAAAGTGATTTCTCAAATGATCTAACCCCCTTTTGTCAATATTGTGTGCTGTTTTCTCTTTTTCAAGTTCAATTTTCAAATCAGTGATCTCTTCATACAGCTTGTTTATCTGGCCTTGATAATCCAGACGAATGTTATCCTCCCTGACGATACGTTCTCGCTCATACCACTTCCCTTTCTCATCGAGCTCGATTTCTGCCTCCTGTCTAGCTAAACGTTCCTGAGTCAACGTTTTCCTCATTTCCTTCAATTCTCTCTTCAGCTGGAACCTCTCCTCTTTAAGATCTTTGATGTCTTCTTTAAGAAGCTTGATCCTTCCGAGAGATTTCTTCTGATCCGCTTTAAGCTGATCACGGTGGATTTTTGTCCGCTGACACTCTTGCTGACTATCGTGTAGTTTTTTACTCCTGGTTTCGATGACTTTTGTCTGCTTTTTACACTTGGCTTCAAGTTCAGTCACCTGCTTGTGGGCTACATTTAGCATGCTGGATAATTTAATATTCTGCGCTTTTGACATCTCAAACAGTTCTCTTATAATCTCCAATTCTTTGTGAGTCCAAATGCAGGACTCCTCCAGCTGTCTCAGCTTAGCCTCTTCATTTGCATAGAATTCTGCCAGTGTATCGCCAGCCTGGACGGCCTTTTGCTGGTGGCTTTTTCTCTCTGCATTGATTTCCTGGCGTACTTGTTCATACAAAGCTTTGACCTTGTCCATGGGAGGAGTCTCCTTTTCATACTTGGCTATGATCTCCTCAGTTGAGTAGGTGTAGTATGGTGGGAACAGCTCTTCAACCCAGTGTTTCTCCATGTTTGACAGTTTAGTACTTTCCATGGCAATAGTTTGCAAACTGTGTGCTCCAATTTTTTGAAACTTGTATGGTCAGCAACAGCACAGCATAAGGTTTAACACTGAAAGAAAATATAAGTTTTTTTAAACGTTTTTTTATTTAATTGACTAATTTCTTACATGATATAAAATTTTCCATCTCACTTTAGCTCTTTGCAATCTATTGCAGATACGACTCACAAAGTATAGTTGCTTCCAGGCCTTGATACTTATTTCTCTTGAAAGAAAACTTGAATTTGTATTGTACACTTTCACTTGTGGCTAAGTGCAGATAGTACAATAGAAGGGAGTGTATGAAATGAATATTTTACAGAGTCACTTTCTGTCATACATACTGAGACATCGTTGATCAAATATAGTTGTTGTTGTTTATGTTGTTATTGAGTGATACTGTGTCCATTCTTTCCTACATGTAGGAAAGAATGGATGCCGGTGCTGTACTCTTATCTTCTTGGCATCTCAAAGCCTTGGAAGCTCTATAATTATCATTTTCTTTTACAGTTATTTGGAAGGTTAACAGTAGAAATGAATCAACAAAAAGAAAATACTTGTGTTCTTCACTTGTATTACCCAATAACAACACCACACACCCAAATTACTCTACTAGCAGTCCCAAGGGGCGTAAACAAGCTGTAACCATTGTAACATGCCCCATCAAGGCATAAACCCTTTTTTTAGGGTCTATGATCAAGGGTAGGGCATGTCAAGCAATACTTTCTACCTCCATGATAACATCAATGGCCGAAAATAATTCACAAACGTATACTATGCAAATAAACGAAAACGGAATGCCACTTTTTGGCATCACTTATACGATGAAGCCCTGCAATGAGTGTGCATAGCTGCAGTAGTCATGTAGCTCGAGGTTTTGCCCGGGTATGGATATTTGGGTCGTAGGACGGCAAATACCGTCCGAGCCAAATATCTGTAAAACAGAAGACACAATATTGAAAGCCACTGACATTCATTATTGTCGTTGTTTGTACACGCGATTGAAATATCTACATAAATCGTGACTTTATAACACTTTACGTTGGCTTCTATTAGACGAAAACAAGCAGACTACTTGTTAAATTCTACCGTTACTTCCCATGACTAACTCAGTACACTGTACAGTTCATGGTGTTGTCTGTTGGTCTGTTGATCTTTAATTTTCTACGGGAAGTGGGAACCGAGAGTCAAAATCCGAGATCTGTTGATAAAAATAAGTATCTCCTTTAGCCTTATCGAAAGTTACCTTGTCAATATGGACTACTACGACATGTACCGTTAAACTTCTGAACCCTGATCAGGACAGCTGGAAGTGGATGGGTTGTCTTACGTGGAATTTGTTTTGGCCGCCATTTTTATGATAGCTATTATCTCGCATTATCTCGCGTGAAAATAATTCAAGGGATGATGCAAAGAAGATGCCACACATGACAGGGAGGGCCTAGGGGTCGCCCGAATAGCGACGGGGGTTACATGTAATAATTAACAAGGGAATCAATGTTAAGTAGAACGCACCTCAGGGACAGACATTTGGACTCTCAAACTTTTACAATTCTCTTCTGATATACGACATGTGGGGATTCATTTTAAGACTCTTGGTGAAAGAAAACTTTTCACCGGCTTAGTTTTTCGAAATTCGAAAAAAAATATTTTTCTCCACAGAGTTAACACAGGGATGGCGGCCATTTTGAATTTCTAATATCGGTAAAACTTGGGTAACTTGTTTCCCTAGTACCAAAATTTGCATGGTGACCCCTTGTTTTATTCTTGATTTTGAAAGAGAATGATTAAAAGATTCCTTGAGGAAAGTTAGAGCAAAAGTTTAAGTCTTTCACTTTCGAGGTGCATACTACCTTAAGAGCAAAAGTACAGCCAGACAAGCTGGTGTTAATTCAACTAATTTGATCAAGTAATAGAAATCATGACGTAAATGTTACTTAACTGGTTTTTTTTTAAGATTACATTCTAGCCATCTCCCCTCAAAGAACATAATTAATAATAATATAATGTTCTCCAAGCATGTTGGTCAGAATGAGGAAGATTGGACAGTTAGTTGGGAATTAATTATGTTATTTCATGATTTTTTTCTGGACATCAAAAGGGCAAGCTTAAATGTAGTTTGGTCCAACCTGACAGTGTTCCTTATTGCATGCATAGACTAACAATAATGATCCTTCAGTGTAAATTCTGAATCACGTTTTTTGTTTGGCTCAGGTTGAATTTCTCATCAGTAAAATGTTTTCTCGGGTTTCCTTATTTTGAAATACTATGATTTATATCTTGTCAATAGTACGGATATCTCAGAAAATTTCCATTGAACAAATTTAGACTGCTTATTAAATGCAAAGTCCTACCACCAGGAAGGGCGCCCTCAAGTGACAAACATTCCAGTCTTCCATGATTTTAATGAAATTTCATAATTAAAACCAGGTTTATTTTTGTATGAGCTGTAATTGCTTAACAGATTTTGTAACTTTTTCCTGCGTTTGTCTTCACTCAAGCAGAGTTGTAACAAACAGTGGAAAACAATTGTTGAATATGAATCCATATCGAGCACTAGCATATCACAAAAAGCATTGAAGCCTTGTGAGGTTTCCAAAAGTCTTGATGAGAATATCAACATACCCTCGATGTGTTCCACTGATCCAAATTTCACTGTAATTTGCATTTTTCGTGACATCTACCACAAGACCTTACACCCCAATATTTTGGTTTGAACCCACCGTTGAGAAACAGGTAGCCATTGAATTCAGAATAGCAAGCTTTCCTCTTCTCACACTAAAATGTTGAATTCCAAAAGTCATGTAATTCCATGGTAACCATGGTACTGCCAAAAATATCAGGATATATTTGAGGTCATACAGGGTCACCACAATGGCTTTAAGTATGTCTGTGAACTTTTTGGACATTAAAAAGAAATCATTTATTTGATCATCATCATCATCATCTTTCCAATTGTTTTAAAAGCTGAAATGAACACGAGAAATTTAAATAGACAGGTAAAAATGTTGAAGAAGCAGGTCACCTCCAATGTTGGTTGGTCATCCTTTTTCCCCACTGATCGTATTCTCCGTAGTGTCATTGTACTGTATAAAGGTTAATTGAATGGTGACTTATAAGCCCACTGGGCTAGGCAACTCATAGAGTTGCAAGTCACAATAATAAACAATTACTACTACTACTACATTGAGCTACTTACAACATCGTCACATCAATTCCCCCCCCCCCCCCCTGAAATTCAATTCCTTGGGTGAATTCCGACAGTATATTATCATGTCACACACACACTTGGTCACTTGATAAAATAGGAAATACGCAAATTATTATTTAACTTTTGAAATTTTAATAGGCTGTATCATGAAAAGCTCTTTTTACTTGACAAAAAAAGTCGTATGAGTGTATGTGTTCTAACTTTACAGCAACAGTCTTTTTAAAAATTATGCCAGAGCTGTGACGGTAAAAAATAACAGGTCCTCTCTTATGATGGACATATAACAAGAAAACTTTCAATTCTAATACAAACAGGAATGAATGGTATTTACAATGAACGGATTAAAGTATCAACGGATCGAAACTGCAGAAGATAATTTAAATGCAAGAACAGGTATCACTTCCACATTGATATGGCATCAAAAAATTGGATTTTAAAACTGTTGATTTTGAAGCCTGAAGATTCAAATTTTCACATCTGTGACAGAGAAAAATAATGATATCTTGAATTAAGGTAGAACGCGCCTCTGGGACAGATATTCAGACTTTCAAACTTTTACAATTCGTTTCTAAAATACCACTTATGGGAGTTCATTTCAAAGCTCTTAGTGTAATAAAACTTTTCACCATCTTAATTTTCGAAAATCGAAAATTCTATTCTTCTCCATGGAGTTAACACAGGGATGGCGGCCATTTTGAATTTCGAATATCAGTAAATCTTGAAAAATTTGTTTCTCTAGTACCAAAATTTGCACGATGACCCCCAATTTTTATTGTTGATTTTGAAATAGGATGGTTGAAAGATTCCTTGAGAAAAGTTTGAGCAAAAGTTTAAGTCTTTCACTTTCGAGGTGCATACTACCTTAATGCACACTGTTGTGATGTGATGACTCATTGAGCTTTAGCAACCCCAGAACACTCGCTGTATGCATTATAATAGCAAGGCTCAGGAACTATTTTGATATTGTATTTTCAAATCCCTTGCTGCCAATGTTGTTGTTCAGACTTATAACTACTATTATTCAAACATATTTTGTATCCGGAAATCGTGACAGACAAGAGTTATCGTGAAATTCTGTGGATTGAATTTTTGGAAATTACACTGTTCCGTATATGTTATTTTTAGCTAATACTGAGTGACACATATTATACAGATTTGTTTGCTCTACCAAAACTCAACAAAAGGAAACACGGTGGCACCAAATAATTGACATGTGTACACAATAAAATTGCTGCAAATATGCAAAACAGAGACACAGTGTCCTCCATTCACATACTAGAAATGTTTTTGTAAAAACTTCAACACTCAACCAGTTGTGTTGTATGATTTTGTTCTATTACAGTACAATCAAGAGTGTAAAGATTAAACCTCAGTTGACCAAGTTTAAATTTCTTGAAAAGTCATATTCATCATAACGCCTAAATTATATCAAACGTGCGATTTTTTTACATCGTTTGAATTTGATGGCATTAAGATAGACAAAATTCAATACTCAACACAACGACAGCAATTTGATAAACAACAAGAGTATGGCAAACAGGCCTTCTGATTACATTTTGAAGCCAAATTTCAATGAGTACTGTGTCGGTGTTCAACTGAATTCAACCTGACACTTTCGATCTGTAACTGGAAAGACGTTGCAGAATTATGGGCAAAGTTTGTCGGACATTCTTTCGGACTTACTAGATACAGACAAAATAAGTAAATTCATTGTTTTGCATTCAGACATGAGTTTTTGGAGTTCTTTCCATTGTTGGTGATATTCCCTGACAAAACAGAGCCATGACTTCTACATTGAGACAAAAGATTTCTTCAGGGCAGTCATCTAACAACCGTGAAGTGCAGTAAGCGGGTACCTTCTGGAAGCCTATAGATACAGGAATGTACATGCTGTATGAGAGCATATAAAGGCAAATTAATTTTGCTTTATTTTTTTTTAACTGCTTATCCGCCTACCTTCCAAAATTCTTGGAGGATGCAAAACAAAGAATTCACCTACTTTGGCCTAATTTTCTTGACCACATAACTTCCGGTTATTTTGAAGACCTTCAATAGTACAGGTAAATTGTGAAGCAATGTGACAGCTTCATTAAAGTAACGTTTTCATAGTAACTGCTGAGTTGAAATGACTCTTTGAAGAAGGCGAAGAAGGCTACTGCATAAAAAGGTGAGTAACATTAAAAAAATACTAAATGATGTGTTTGTTTTCACCCTTACCTCACCATGGTTTGGCCTATGCCAATTGTTCTCAATGGTGATTGTGGACCTGCTCACAGGGAATAGGGGTGAACAGGCTGCAATATGCAACAAAAACACTGGCAGTGTAATGTGAGTCCAAATGCTATTTTCACAGTAAGTTGTTAGATATATTTCTGTACATTATTGTAAGAGTTTCAAACTGTAGCATCTTCTCTCAAGTAAAACCGATAAATGCTTCCATTGAGATAATATATGTAATAGCTGAACAAACGTTGTTTCAAGCACAAGTGTCTTTATGGAGTATCCAAATTAATTTTGAATCAACATAAAAACAAGTTGTCATCTTTAATGAGTATTTTCTGAAAGATTTTCCCTCCAGGGCTTGCTTTATCTTGGATAAGTTAGCTACTTCTATGGTGAAAATGCTCGACAACACCCTGCACTAGGTTGATGACCTTTTCAAAAGTTTCTACACACTAGGTATAAAAATATGAATATTTCTGAACACATCTTCTTGTTATCGTTCCTGTACGAACACAGTTTCTTGAGGAAAGAGACCAGCATCTTGAAGGGTGGTGTCAAAATCCAAGTAGGAGAGTTTTCTTCTTGGAAAATTGGTGACGAGTTCAAACCTTTCATTGGAATAGCCTTCACTTATGACCAGCTTGACTAATGTCTGAAAAAGAGAGAGAGAGAGAGAGAGAGAGAGAGAGAGAGAGGTTATTAATGTCTACGTTGGATTGAATTCAATATATTACAAACTACCAAGTTCCTTTTATATTCTGACCGTATTTAACCCTTTGAGTGCAGTAATTTTTCCCACCAAAAAATTCAGTGCAATATTTTACCAATTTTTATTAATTTTTCTGTAATTTGTTTGATAATTTTGGACCAAATGGATATCACATTTCATTGGCCACAGTTTTTTTATCAAAATTTTGACAAAAATCTGAGAAAACTTGACTGGGCTATATTTTATAAAGGCAACAAACATCGACTTTGGCCCTCAGAGGGTTTATGGCTTTGTGCTGTAGAAATGACCAATTATGCACATTTCAAAGAAACCTTTCGTTCACAATTAGAGTGAATATAAATAAAGTTTATTTGGTAATGAAAGTGAATACTATGTTGCAATTAATCTAACTTTCTACAGTGTGAGCTGCAGGTTGCCAAGACTTAAAACGTAACTAAAGAGTACTGGCATAATTACAAAATAAACTGTTTCACAAATAGTGCAACACTATCATCCTCAAATATTACTTTCTTTTTCTTTCATCCAAACTGTTGCTTTTATGGTTAGTTGCAAAAACTGAAGATACTGTATGGCTGTAACCTTTGATAATTCTTTTGGTAATTTCTGTTGTGAGTGTCACTGTGAACATTAATTTCATGTTCTGCTCATAAAGGAACATTGAAATACCCAGTATTCAGCCTGTCAATGTGGAATTCATGAGTATGATGTGTAAATTTCAATTTTGTTGACAGAATTTGACTCAAAATTTGTATTGTGAATGACTTGTGCAGAAAAACAAAACATAAAGAAGAATGTAGGAAGCAAGTAAGTTCATCTCTTTGCTATACTGACCATGAGCTTGGCTGATGCTGGCAATGACAGCTGTTTCCGTTTGCCGTCCGGAAAACGAATCATCAACTTGGCTTTGGGACCTGGAAGAGTTGGAAACAGAATATTAATACCATTCAGTAACATGTGCTCAAAAAACCTCAAATTTGTGTAATTGTTCATATTCTTCAGGTCCTGGAATACCCAAGGATAGTGTATTGTCAGCTTGTTCCATTGACTTTAATGAAGAAATACTTATCACAGATAAATTTACTAAGACTATAAAAACAAACAAACATACACACGTACATACATACATACATACATACATAGTACATACATACATACATACATACAGACAGACAGACACAGACAGACAATGCACACTAGACAGCTACTACCCTTATAGCCTCTTTTGCCACTTTTATGACATCTGGAAGCTAAAAACACTTATTTGCTCAAACATTTTTCTGTTTATTTCACATCTACTATGGCCTGCTGTTCAACAAAACAGAATATCAAATCGTCTGGGAGTTGGACACTCAGAAGGTTCTTTGACTTAGTGAACTGAAAGAAAACGGCTGTGGTAATATCGTCATTTGCATGAAAATTTCATAAAAGACTTGGTGAGAGAAACCATATTGAGAATCAAAAACATAGTGAAAACGTGCTTGATTAACAGGGTAAAATAGAGTATTTCTTTCTTTGAAAACGACAGCATTGAAAAGTTTTACTCTGAATTTTTATGAAGGAATGTTTTTGATTACAAATTACAAATCTGAAAACTGTTTACCATTGTCATCGACTGATTCATCTTCTTCCGACTTCTCAGAATTTGTAACGTCTTGAGAGTTCTGATCTTCAGATTCAGATGCTTCATCTTCACTTTCCACGCTATCATCATTTACAATCACTTGTTCCTTAACTGTGTCACATTTCTCATTGCTCTCCCCAGTGTTCGATTTATTTGTTCGATTTATTTCCGTTTTCTGTCCTACAACTCAATTCATTTCTTTCAGATTTCTCATCTAGTCTTTCAACAAGTCCCCGACTCTCTTTAAGTTTCCCAGCTCTCAAAGTGTGTTCTGAATTTCCGTTTTCAATTTTTTTAGTCGGCGACGAGTGACTTGACGAAAGTCCAGTGGCAAAATCCTCATCATCACTGCAGTCAGATTCAGAACAGCTGCCATTGATTGAGTGGAAAGTTTCACTATCGTCATCAGAGTCATTCCCGTAAAAAAACTGCGGGTGCTGTTTTGTGTGTTTTTTGGTTTCTTTCCTTTTCTCTTTGGTGTCTTCTGTTTTACTTTCGGCTAACGATGCTGCAATGGCGGCTTCAAGTTGACTGTCTTCACTGGCATCTACAATGCTTTCAGACTGAAAATGATATAAAAATAGTTGCTCAGACTTTTTCCTTCCAGGTTCATTCATCGCTATGAAGGTTATTAAAAGGGGCAGGTTTGTCATCAGCTTTATCTCTGAACAAATTACTTCACTGGAACCGCTTTACAGAGGAAAACAGAGGACCAAAATCACATAGACAGTCAATGTCAACAAGTATTCATGTGAGAACCAGGGATTGAGAACTGCCACTTTAAAAACCAGTAAAGCGGGACATGTGCCATACAACCTACTTAAACATGACTGATCACTTTGGAGAGATTCTGACAACTTCAAAACCTTATATAAACATGATTTTCATTAACTTACTAAGGCATACATAAATATGGTGATTTTTACAGTCTTGACCTGATCATGATGGTGTATATATACATCACCGCAATGTGTCAGGGGGATCATGATGGTGTACATTACAGCATGTGTCACAGAGCTCATTATGATATACATCATAGCATGTGTCACAGGGATCATGGTATCGCCACAGCATGTGTCACAGGGATCATTATGGTATATGTCACAGTGTGTGTCATAGGGATCATGGTGTACATCGCCATTTGGCAACAATTTTCACAAGGTACAGAGAAGAATTCATGTAATCATTACACTCTAAGGATATGAACATTACATGTAAGTAAGAGCACCTACAGTGCTTGACTTGCATTATAACAGCGATGTTGAGAATCAAAACTTTTCCTCGTTTTTTTTTTAGTCAATTTCCATAATTTCACTTTGAGATACGAGCAGACTTTTCACTTGTGAAGTCTGTTTGGGAAAACCTTACCCTTCGTACTTTCTTCTTTGGCGGCGGACTCAAGCCATCTTTGTCAAAAATTGGATGTGAAGACAAAAACTCAGTCGCAAGATCACAGAAACTTAAGCTGTCTACTTTGTGCCATTCCAGTAATTTTTCACCTTCAATGGAAACAAAACCATGTAAGCAAATTTTGTAGATACACTGTATCACATACACATGCAGTTTTCTGACACCAACCAGAATTTGATAAAGTACACTTTAATATTTCCTGTCCTAGTCATTAACCAATGTTGACCACTACCATGTTCAGAACTTAGGATTTTGAGCAAAACACTATATTTCATGCTGAGCTAAATAAACATTGATAGTTTTCGTTGCAATTTGAGTGCTCTGTAATAGTAATGCACATTTTTGGTCAGAAATTACGCAAAATATCACAAGTTTAAAATGCACTTATTAATGCTGAAAATGGTGACAGTAAAATGAAATTGCTAGAGCAAGTTAGATGATGAGTTCACCAAATGGGTTAGTGATGAAATCCAACCAAGATGAGTCGCTTTGCATAAATTTGTGTAATCAGTGGAGAGATGAAACCAGCCCTTCCCTGGGCTGGTCTGCATCCAAACCAAGACTTTGGATTTAGAGCCTACGGGAATTAAAAGAGTGTGATAAATGATACAATTGTGGTACAACATTTGCCCCAAAACACTGCTTACACATGAGAACACGACAAACATACAGTGATTTAATAGGATGCTTTACCTGTTCTGGGATCTATAACAGCTACATATGGAAATTCTGTGATTTTGTAAAATTGTATATATTTTTGACCCTCATCACTGTCATGATACACCTGAAAAGAAAATCATGTAAATATTTCGTTAAGATTGTACAATGTCTTACACCTGAAAATTTAACATGCCGAGACAAAGCACCATCTATGGTTACTATGTCTTTGCCATTACTCACAATCTAACGATAGTAAAGGCAAGAAGCAATATGAAAAATTTTCAAACAAACCATCAGCTTAAAGAGGCACTCCCACTTGGTAACATTTTTAAAACACATTTTTTTAATGCCAACGGTCGATATTTGACATGGCGACTGTGCGCGGATCGCGAGATATTGATAAAAACATGTCCTCAAAAAAGTTAGTTTGAATTCCGGTGGCCCAGCTGAATTCAGCTTCCGAACATAGAACGTTCGGCACTTCGGCCATTGTCAACTAAGCTATGGAGTACGAGTCTACACTGACACTGCTGTACGCCACAGTAGTACCACTTGCGTTGGTGAGCGGTCATGTCCCATGGTTGAAAGCCGAGTCATACTGACTTGGCAAAAAAACGAAAAACAAAGTTTGCTGATTCCACCAGAATTCGCATAGGTGACTAGCACAGATAGGTGCGGTTGATACATAGTATGCATAGTGGCCGCCGCGTGCTATGCGCGCATACCACACGCGGCGGCCGCTACTTATCGAACCACGCGTAACTGTGTGGCAGAGGACAAAATGTAGTCATCAGGGGCAACTAATATTTTACACGCAAAAACTGATATCTATGTGGTATTGTTAAAAATTTAATACATCTGATTGAGAATAATGAAAACGACAAAAACTAAGGAGAAGTTTTAAAAAAAGAATTACCAGAGGTAAAGGCATTGATAATGATGTATATAAAGTCATCGCAGTAGGAGGTAAATTAATTGCGTCATTCGAACATTTTTGGACTCCTTAGAATATTGTCAATCAGCACAACAACACACTTTCGGGGGATTTCGGGTCATAACCAGGAACGATCGTAAAACTTCGGGATGTGAAAAATACGCTTGGGAAATGACATGTTTTTATCGATATCTCGCGATCTGCGCAGAGTCGCCACGTCAAATATCGACCGTTGGCATTAAAAAAATGTGTTTTAAAAATGTTAGCAAGTGGGAATGCCTCTTTAACTTGTTACTATCCTGAAATTAGTATAATTATAAACCAAGAAATTTTCAAGAAGTAAAACTTACATATGTCATATTTCAAATGAAAATGAACATTATTATTGTTTTACTAATAATTTATTAACTCTAAAATATCTTATCATCATTAAATTCACAATTTTTACAGAGAAGTTTTTCATCGGAGTATAGAATATTGGCTTACCTGCCAAAAGACAAAGTGTTCTTCTATAATACTTTTGACAGCTGGGCTGCTCCAAACATCACGATTCAATTTCTGACATGAAAATTCCTGTACATTTTGAACATTTACTAAAACCCATTTACATTGATTCTGGCCAGTTTCTCTAGCCTGCAAAAGAACGGACAACTCCATTGCTTAGAGAACAGTTTCTATACACCAGTGCAGGCCAGAACAACATTTATAAACATTTTTATCATTTTACCATGGTAATTGTAGATTTGTCAAATAAAGCTGATAACATAATGAACATGATGGCAATAATTTTATTGTCTGCTTTTAATTGTAAAGGAAATATAACCTCTTTTTGTAACGTTTATCTAGCAAAGTTCATATTTCAGTATCAGGTCAAATTGGTTAAAACCACTGAGGCATAACATGTCCCATATGTTGCATTGTAACAAAGACTTGAACATTTGAAGATCTCTGAAAACAGAGATAAACATGATTTTACTAACTGAACCTGCTATGAATTACCATGTCCAGTCAGTGAAAATACCTACAGGTTTCAACACCAACTGTTACTGACTCAGCAGATGGGGAAGTGACTGGTATAATAACATGTTCATTAAGCTCAAAATTCCCGATCACATTTCTCAAGAAAACTCACTGTGTCAAATGTTCCTTTGTGCATAATATCTATCGGTGGTCTGAATAAATCTTCTAACGTTTTCTTTTTACTGACAGGCTTTCCTTCGGCGAGGTTCTTCATTCTCTCTTCTTGTGCTCCTAGAAAATTAAATCAATATTTGCTGTTTACCAGACAGGGCTCGGTTGTCAGGTCTGTGAATATGCCATTTTAATTTCATAAAAGATGCATATTTGAATAATTTTTTCATTAGACTTTTTCATTTTTTTGTTAATATGGGTCAGCTGTTGCCTTATTAAAATATTGTAACTACAATAATTTTGTTGAACTTGAGCAAAGGGTAATAGTTACATCACAAAATTTTTAGCAAATACAATGGAATTCAGGGGTACCCACATCACAGCTAACAGATGAATGATACACGATGCATGTCCATGGTACCACACTGTGCTTGTTGAAAGTTTCAGTAAACGTGCAGTGGCCTGGAAGGTTAGTGACTCAGCTGATTGGTACACTGTTGTATTGCACAGCAACTTGAGGAGTCTAAAAGTAAGCCAATTGTGTAACTGATTGGCCAGTTATTGAAGGGCTAATATAATTATCTAACTTTTGATGACTTTTCAATATAGTGGAATCACTATTTACTTTAATATCAAAAGTTTCTTGTTCAGTTCCCAAAAACATGTTGAGATACAGTCTTAAGCTTGTTAACTCAGTCAGTACATATAGACTGAATTGTTATTGTTGACAAGTGAATTTTGGTCTAGACTAGAACTCAAATATGAACAATAACAGTGCATTTTACATGTATAGATGCTGTGTTCATATGCTAAATAACGGGTATTCAAATATGCCTTTGGCAGAAGTTTTGCAATTGATACAAATCAAAAATTGCAAAAAAATTTAAAAGTTAAAGCTATTTCTATAATATTCAGCTAACCAATAAGCAGCAAGCTTCCGAGAGGCTGCACAATTGCGAGAAAAATTACAGAGCATATGTTCTGAGCTTTATCCTGACATGTAGATCATAATGCTCTTGGGTCATTTGACTAGAAAAATTTTCACACCAATAAGTGTTTTGTTGAAAATTAAAATAAATCTTCTGATGACACATAAAAATGAAACTACAGTACTTGCAGCTCTGTTACTTATCTTTGGTGCAATGATGGTGAAACACAGAAGACAAAAACATGGCAATGTGGTCTAAACATGCTGAAGAATGAACTTGAAAGTACCGTACCATGGGGAGGAGGGTGACTCAGAATAAATTGTTGCTAAACTAAGACTAAGTCGTCGTCCTGGAAAGCAGGTGCATGCTGATGCAAAAACTGAATTGTACAGTGAGCATATACCGTATGGTATAAAAATGTATAAAGATTCTTAAAGGGAAACCTAAGTCCAGCGACATTGACCGTTTATCTCTTCCAAAATCACCCTTGAATAAAATGCAGCTCAAATTTGCAACATAATTGCACGCGCCGACGACTACGGAGCGACGAAAAGAGACATTGAAGTAGACGACATTTATGGAAATGAGCTCGGAATCCCATGGGCGCGAAAGGGCTCATGGGAGGAGCGTGCGTGACGTCATCGGCGATACACGAACGTGTGTGACAGCCTACCAAAGCATTGGAGTCTATGACTGCAGGAGTGCAGTTCTGCACGTTACGACTCTTTAATGCTCAATAGCATAAAAAATAGTTAACTGTTGTTCAGTTGAGTGCAAAAATCACTTAGGGAAGAACAAACGGAGTCAGCTTTTACCGTCTTCCCACAGAACAGCTTTTTGAAGACAGTGGCTAAAGAAAGTCGGGCGAGTTTAAAAATCTGTAAAAGATACAACGTTATGTTCTAATTCTTTCAGGATGATTGTTTTATAAGGGATTTCGTAATTCTGATACCGATACAAGACGATACTACACAATGCGGTTCGTATCTTGACATGCTGAGTCAGCCTACTATCACCGGTTTCAACCAGATAAATATTAATATTGGCAATTTCGGGAGTCTAAAATCCGAAGACGAAACTAAACAAAGCGTCTCTTATCTTGACATCCCGGGTCTGCCAAATCTCCGATATATAACCAATAAATATAGGCAATTACGGGACTATACCTTGTAATATTGATATTACAAGATATTGGAATGACTTTTTGCCTACTGTGTATCGGCACGCCGGGTGTGAGAAACCGCCGATATTATATTAAATATCAATTGCGCCGGAACTCCTAGGCTAATATCGATACCAGACGATCCTAGATTTACTTGCACTGTATGGTGTTGGCATGCGGGGTCTACGAAATCACGGATATTTACCCGATAAATATCGGCGACTTAGGACTTTAACTCTGATACTAGACGATACTTTGTCAAATCGTGGGTAAATATCCGATGTATATCAGAGATTTCACCACCTAACAGATCTGACCATCCGAATACCTCTGTCCGACTCTTAGTTCAAAAATAGCATCCATGGCCGGAAGTCAAGAATACTGTATGTTTTACATTATTAGATTATTAATGCACGAAATACATTTTTTACATGTAAAGCATTTTTTTTCATTAAATGTCCCTCGGACTTCGTCGAGAGGGCCGATCGGATATCATCGGGACTCGGGAGGCCCTTGCACAAATTACATTCTTTACATGTAAACATTTTTACTTGGCGATCGGGACTTGAACAGAGGACATATCGGAAATCCAGAGGACATATCGAATATCATCGGGAGTTTGGACTGGTCTTGTATGAAACACATTCCTTACAACAAGCTTTAAGACGATACTATTTTTTTAAATAGCGGGCAAATATTCATTATATTGGCGATTTCATCACTTTGTAGATCTGAGTAAGTCCGACTTCCTAAGTTCGACACCAGCTTCGAAAAACAGACGACACTATAATAGATTTGTCAAATCGCGAATAAATATTTTCTGATACATATCGGAGATTTCGCAACCTTAAAGATCTGGCCAAGCTCGACTTACACGGTAACACATACAATCAGTCAATCATTCCGTATCATTCACGAACCAAAAATTAATTTTAAGCGACTGATACAGAAAACTCTGTTTTAGAAACGTAGCGTTGAAGGATTGCAGGGTCACTCAGTCTCTCCAATCCAGTTCGGGGTCTGTACAAGCACAGTGACTCCCTCCGCTGAATCATACACAAAACGCAAGCAACCAAGATATGAACGATGTTTTGAGATGCTTTCTAATTATTACATATCTTGGACAGGTTCAAATTAGTATGGTTTGATTTCAGTTAAGGGAAAAGTAATACTCGATGTCAGAAATATCGCTGTCCGAACTCTCCATAGTCGTCTTACGAACGCGCTGAACTGTACACAATACTCCTCCAGCTGCAAGCTACAATTGTCTGTATGATATCGCACATGACGTCACGCACGCGTCTCCCATGAGCCCTTTCGCGCCCATGGAATTCCGGGCTCATTTCCATAAATGTCGTCTACTTC
Organism: Ptychodera flava; assembly: GCF_041260155.1. Classification (NCBI taxonomy): domain Eukaryota; kingdom Metazoa; phylum Hemichordata; class Enteropneusta; family Ptychoderidae; genus Ptychodera; species Ptychodera flava. Next base: position 30,888,554 of record NC_091946.1, read on the forward strand.
AACTCCTCTTTTCGTTGCGCCGTAGTCGTCAGCGCGTGCAATTATGTTGCAAATTTGAGCTGCATTTTACTCAAGGGTGATTTTGGAAGGGATAAACGGTCAAAGTCGCTGGACTTAGGTTTCCCTTTAAGTAATATATCAGAATCGTAAAATTAGTCCAATAAGATAATCACACTGACATTGTTTTTGTTTGTTCAACAGAGGGCTACTTACTTGCTTCTGCCTGGAAATCCCTAAACCTATCAAACACAGATCCCCTCCCACCACGTTTTCTTGGCCTTGGACCTGTGAGCAAAATATGCAGGAAACTTCACTTTGTTATTCACAATCTCAGACTGGTAAATTAGGTGTTCTTTAATAACATTCAGACAAATATCTGTCACAATTTTTTTGTCCTTTTATTGAAGCTTGCATTTCCTTTTTGATGTCATAACGTCAAATGAAACAGTCAAGTTCAATGATAAAACACTTTACATACCGAATGCATAACCACCCTCAACTAGAATATCTCTCTTCTGTGGAATTGGAGCTCTTACACTCTCTCTGGGAAAACAAGAATATTTCAGACTCTTTGTTAAATATGTTGGTGTAACAAACACGTGGAGACAAACATACATACATAAAACATAAAATCCTGTAGCATAGTAGCATTTGCTATGATAATAAAGTGTTTCCTCGCCCCACCAGGCTGTTTGTAAATAAGTTTTTGTACTTTATAGTATATAACTGCAATGTGCAGCGTATGTACTTTCTATGGTAAAGGTTAAAGGAAAAGGACAACTCAGAAAAATGTTAGCGTAGTCTGGTGGTACTGTTTTCTCTTTCAAGTTGGCACACAGGTCAATTTACAGTTGGATTTCTGGCATGGCAATCCACTGATTCAGGTATGAACAATGCTGGCCCTAGATCCAAAATAGAATTACAACCAACGGACTTGCTAATGCCATGTATGTGGTGCTACAAGCACCAGCTGTAACCACTGACCACTAAACAGAAATTGGAAAGCTCTATTGTGTCCAGAGCTGTTATTGATGTGTAGAGTGTACATCATTTTTGTCAACAAAAGTAAAATTTTTGATCAAATAACTGACAGTAAAACACAAGTTGTACACACCAAGACACAATGTACCTTTCAATAGTTATTATACACAAACTGTTGTGTGCTTGGTTAGTTTTGGTAAAATTTGGTTTTGGTTACTTTCAACCTGTATCCTGCCAAGCTCAGATTTCACCATCAGGCCAAGTCGGTTAAAACCAGGGAGCTATAACATGCTGCATTTTTAAAAGACTTGAAAATTGGAAGGCCCCTGAAAACTTACTATAAATCAAAGTTTTTACTAACCGAACCCGCTAAAACTATCATGCCAAGAAGTTGAAATCCTTACAGGTTATGGCAAAATACAGATTTTTACTGACTTGGCAGATGGAGAAGTGATAGGCCTGACAAGATAAGGGTTACCACTACATATGATTTGGGAAAATTGACCTACAAAACAAGTCTATGATGAACTCTTCTTTCAGAACTTGGTATCAACAATTCTGGAAACGACATGGAACACAAATTACAGTACTTACTCATCATTTGTGACAGCAGCTGATGTGCTGGCAATGTTGGCGCCGTCACTGTCACTTGTCTCAGTGACACTGTCAGCCTGACCTTCTAGGTGCATGCCGATAGCCATTTCAAGGTTGCCGTTGCATACTTCCAACATACGACGGCCAACTTCTTCACTTGCGCCTGGTAAACACAAAACACAAATAATCCTATGCCATTAGACATGCTGTTCAGAAAAATGTTTGCGACATACTTCCTACATATTGGAATGTCTAAGTTTCTCATATTGGCAATGTGAAGGTACAAATGACATGATCATGTTTTTTATGTGTGGTGTTGGAAAATATTTCAATACTTCATGCCATCATTTATTTCAGCAATTCATGAAATACAAAAGCAATCAGGCTAGCTGTGTAAGAGTACACACTACTTCACTGGAGGAAACAGAAAAATTTTGTGAATAAACTGTATGCAGTACACGTGTTCTTGGCACTTGACCATTCATGCCCTGTCAATACATCATCACAACATGATGAATCAGAAGTGTTTCAATGACGATATGTAATTATGGTAGGTTCTTATCTTTCACTCAATATCGACAGTCCGTCGTGCCTTCTTTGCCTAAAATACTGGCCTAGCGAGTATGGCAAGTGCTGCAGAACAGGTCTGAATAATACTAGTATACTTTGGCCTCACTTATGGCTATAAGCACTCGCTCTCAAGCTGAAGGCTCCAGGGCGAGCGCCACAGGCACCTGGCCCAACAGCAAAACGTTTGAGCTTCACATTTGAGCTGTATACAGATATGGTTAACTCTGAGTACAGATATAGTTCACTTTCTTTGTCAGGTCCCAGACAGGCTCTGCCATGGTGTGACATATCACACATTACACTTAAATTACATAGATCACAGCCGGGTTGCCAACTCGACCAGTTACAACATACGTGTATAAAAAGCTGCTGAAGTCTGAAATTCACATGGGTTATTGAGTGAAGGTAAAGAAATAAAATTATAGCAGTATTACACCCCTAGAAGGCATCTTACGCTTAAACTTGGGGAGACTGAGGAATTAGCAATCATCTGTCTGAAGGAAGTTGGCATGTATAGTAGAACTGGCTTTACTTGCTGTGATCTATAGATCAGCTCTGCTTTTCCCCTTAGCTGTGATATTGCAGCAGTACTTGTGGCATATATCGAATGCACTCGGGTCAAGGGTCATTGCCACAGTTCTGCTGCGAGCCAACGCATGGGCTCTTTTAGCAGTTTACTACGACATTGACCGGTGTTGATGATTTGGCTCGCAAAATAATAATATAGATAGAGCTCGGAATAAATCAAATTGTGTACCTACTGTATCACTGACTATCTACGACTCACCCCCTACTCCTGCTACGACCCCGACTGTGACAACATGTATTTTCGACTGTTTTTTTCGGTGAGCCGTCGATGGTTCCTGCTCGATTTGAACTTTTGACCTCAAACGTATTCAGTGCGTTGTACGCGTGAGCGGGCAAACATTGCAGAAACCGTCGACGGGTCACAGGAAAATGGTCAAAAATACGTGTTCTTATCGTCAAGGTAGTTAGCAGGCATAGAGAATGAGTCTTATATAGTCAATGATAAAGATATGTTTATTTATTCAAAGGCTAATATATTTTATTATTTTGCGAGCTAAATCATCGACACCGGTCGGTGCCATAGTAAACTGCCAAAAAAGCCCATGCGTTGGCTTGCACCGGGACTGTGGCGATGACCCTTGACCCGAGCGCTTTCGATATATGCCACAAGTACTGCTGCGATACAGCTACTTTTCCCTCTGGGAAGAACACAACCGAGGGAGTGGTACAGATATTGATTGCAGCAATATCAGTGCACTTGCATTTGACAAGCATGGCAGGTTCGTATATGAGCTAAACTTGGAACATGGCGTATTGCCAATCCCTTGGTTGTGTTGTGATGGGAAGTGACTCCCTACTGAACGTATGCAACACAATGGAGGGGGGTACTCGATAGGGCTAAGTTTCCCTGAAAACGGTGCAAGCACTGCATGTGTCAAGATCAATAACGTTATTCAGGTAAACTTTACTGCATGAATCGTATAAACTATCCTACATAACAGCCCTGATAGCTTTCGAAGTTCATACCCCCAGAGTCGAGTCGACCCCTCATCCCTCATCACCCTATCACCCTATCTCCTAATCAAAGGCTAATGGAGGGACTGTGCCCACCCTCATGACCTATTCGAAAGTTGTAAATTTCCACTTTTAACTTCTACATATGGGCTCTCAAGTATAGTGAAAGTCAAGATTTGAATGATTTCTAGCGGCATGCCATGTAGAAATCCTAGATATAAAACTTTAAGCCCTAAAACACATGCTTCTTTCGTATACCGTTCCGTCATGTACGTAAGATTGCTCCGTCGAAATCATGCATCGTGCCATTTTCGCGCCATCTCGCTTATCATTCAACCAACCCTGTCAGATAAACATTTTTCCCAACTACGTATAGTATGTAAGATATGGGCAGTAAGCACGATCGTCAGATAAATTTCAGGGTGTTTCTCACCTGTAATCGCGGTAAATTGCTCCGCTAATTTTTTGAAGGCCTTAGATTTCGACGCCATGATGGATACCCAATCAACAATCTGCGCACTACAGGTGCGCACTGCCGAGATCTCAGTGTTCGCGCTACGCCTTGCGGCCGACTAATTCACAGGCGCTCCTTAGCTGGTTAGTCTGCTAAGTAGATCGATTTTCGGTTCGATTTATCGATCCCGTAGTCGATATGCCCGCCACTGCAACCTAAATACTCACAACTTAGTGAGTATTTAGGTTGCAGTGGCGGGCATATCGACTACGGGATCGATAAATCGAACCGAAAATCGATCTACTTAGCAGACTAACCAGCTAAGGAGCGCCTGTGACTAATTCCGTAGCTGTGAATATTTCTAGGCATTTAAGCTTATAATGAATTGAAAGATAGTGGCAGGAGGTCTGAGGTCAGTAAGACTGCAAAATTACAAGACAACCAATGAATGGAAATCTAGCTGTGGAAAACGACACGATAGATTTTGCTGATTTTCGTGGATGTCATATAGCCTACATTTATGTATTTGCAGAATTTCGTGAAGGGGGCGTACACATGCACTGGGACATCACTTCAATTTCAAACTTTCTTTGTACCAGCTGGCTAGATTCGAAGGGGAAAATACATGTACTCGATAGACATGCAATCACAGATGAAGCGGGCGGGGAGATGAAATAACTAGAATATTGTGACAAACATTTTTGTATATATATCTTCTGATTATATTGTAAGCTCACTGCCATCTTTGGGATGCGTTGGATCGACAAAATTTGAGGAGGAAAGTGCCAAGTTATGTTTTTGAACAAGTTGTAGCTGGAAGGTAAAACTTTTGATAAAAATCAGATGGTAGCCATGGTCCGCAAAAATGTGAAATGTGTTTTTTAGGGAAATGATACATGCTTGCTGTACATTTTACATGATTGGTAAATCTCACTTTTTGAAGCAACAAGTGGCATTATTGTACACCTTGTCCCGAAAGATGTTTATGCTCAGGCACCCCTCCCAATACTTAATGGTCCACCCCATATTTGCATGTCTTGTCAGCAGTTTATTGCCAAGGTGGTATTCCGTACTCCACCATAAATGTTATAAATATTTCACGACAGAATATACCAACGAGCATTCTACAAAACCATTAAGTATACCATAGGAAGGGGCAACAATAGATAATATGACGAATTTTTTTCTGAAAGATGTGCTTTCAAGACGATATGCTTTCAGGACAACTTTTTGATGATGCCTATTGTTGTAGTCACGTGACTCAAAAAAGGGAGCTGAACCAATCATGTAAAATGTACCACAAGCAATTGAACGGCTACGATGTAAGGCCAAACAAAAAAAGTTGTGCTCTTCCGATAACCCGACCTACCCTATTTTTTACCTATCTACCCTAAACTTTTTTGAGCTACATAAAGACGGAAGTAAAAAAAATAAAGAAAAAACCGTAAAATCAGGCGTTCGTTACTGGGCATTTGATTTTTGCTTGAACGAGGATGCCTTTTTTTCCCTTTTTACAAGTATGGAAATGTTGTGGCCATTGTTTGACCGCCCTGAACCCCTGAAAAATGCATATTTAAAAATAAAATTATTTTGGAAAAAAAAATTCCTGCCAACCTACCTACCCTATTTTTGAAAACCATGTTATCATGCAGAACAGCACAGTTTATTTATTTATTTATTTGGCCTAAGTATAAGCAGTTAACATGCATCACAATTGCTTGATAATTCAGTTTTATATTTTCTGATAATCACAATGCTCCGTTTTTTCCTTACATATTTTGGAGTGATAAGCACCATGAGAAGGAAGGGCTAACAATACCAGTGTCATTCTGACCTTTCAGATAGAAGTGACATTTTGAATGTTTTAAAGTTAACGTTTGCTGGTTTGTATGTTAAATTCCATGGTTTACTTGCATCTATGTTTATTCATAACATAAGCTGGTACTTGCAGTTGTCACATTTTATACAAGAAAAAACAGGGAAAAAACATTACTGTGAACCTTGTACCATAAATTTTTAAAACCAATTTCACTTTCTTGTAATTTCCTAAAAGCTGTACTTTTTTAGTGCTTTACATATAATACCCAGAGTTAGATTCACAAGAATCACTGATCAACTCTCTACAAAGGTTATTATGGAGCCAAGGACACCAAGTTCTTTTGACTTCTCATGTCAAAATCTAGGACAAATATGCTTTACTGTATACCTTTCCAAAAAGTTGTATGGTTCAGACAAATACTAATCAATCCATGCTGTTATATGTAACAAAAAGGGTCACAGGTCACCCAAAATTTCACAACAAATTATGGTCCCATAGTGGCTCATGGCTAATTGGAACCCGACAACTAGCCCTACCTAGAATAAGATATGCACATTATAAAATGGATATACGAAACTGCAATTTTTTTTCTGTTTCACATGGCACAATATTAAAGGTGATCGACCTTCCACCTGGCAATTTTCCCTTTAATGCACATTTTTTGTCCGTCACACTTAAAGTCACATTTTGGCCATTAGTGAAAATAAATGGAATGGACTTACATGTACTTTTTAGAATACACACTGTGTACTAACTTTTCCATAAATCAAGTATTTATTTGCCTAACTGTTAACGCTTTTATTGCCTAACTTAGCCGTACATGCATGCGCATCACTAATTCTTGTTGCCTAACTATGCTATAGAAGAGTAAGACAAACATTTTTAAAAGTAGTTGAAGACCTGTATCACCACAAAATGAAGTCATCGACTGATCAAATTCATGAAAATTTACTGAGCGTTTTTCGAGAGATCTTGGTCTACAGTTTATGCCATGTTAAAAGCCGTGGTGTGTTTGACCTCAAATCCAAGGACGAAAAAATCGGCAGTAGATTCAAGAACTTTGTTCTTCATTCTGAACCTAAAATAGTTTAATCATCAAAAGGTGATCAGTTTAGCAGTTACCACTAGACAATACAACAGACTTTTAACATGTTATTTCTTCTGAATTTTCATTTTTTTCTAATTTGCTCCTTGCTCTAGCACAGTTCATAGTTCTTACCCACTGTATCTGAGGGTACCTCCCCCACTCCATTCCAGCCACTAGTACTGCAATTTACAGGCCTGCAATATAAATAAATGTAAATATGCCCGACATAAAATCAAATGTCATGGAGAATGATCTACCAGTATTTCAAAAAAGTTTGGTGAAAAGTTTTGAATGTTCTAAAATATGTTTGACTTTAAATAGCAGGTAAAGCTTGGTCAAAGTGTAGATATCATAGAAGAATTGCAAAGGGCAAGTATCTTTATGCTACATAAGTTTCCAATCTCAATGTACTGTTACAACTCAGTTTATCCAGCACCCATAGGTTTATTGCAGTCCTCTTGCAACAGAGTTCAGAGATGTACTTTTAAACAACTCCCTGCACTTTGTAGGGGTACCTCAGACAAACAGCATATTTCAGTTTTGTGAATAATTTGGTAAAGACTGAGACAAGCTGACAAGCCTGTGACAGTCAAGTGCATGGTGGGAACTGGGCAAAAAGTTGTCACTGCTGGAGAGCGCCCTCACAGACACACCTTTCAGTGTACACAGGGAAATCTTCAGATACTCCTGTCTCAGCTTGTGATGGTACAAACCTATGACTAACAGTGCTGGTGATCTACCATGATTCATTGATTTGTAACATTGAAGAAATCCTCAGGGACGTCTACCAACAACCAATGTGTAGAGTTATGGACTGTTTTTATACAAGCACACCATTCTTCTTGTTCCCATTTAAAACTATTTGGAAAATTCCACTTTACTGAAGAGGTAGCTTTACAGAAAAATATAATGGAAAGTAGGGAGACCAGTCACACCTAATATATTAAACAAAATGATCTGGATTTTTTCCAATGGAAATGACACAAAAAAAATTCCCATGCCAATTTTTCTTAGAAAATAACCCCTTCAGTACATAACTTGCTTCCCACAACTCACATTTGTAGTACTTGCAGAATGATGTAAATGGTAATCTAATGATTTCAAAATTTTTATTGAAATATGCAGAAGTACGTTTACTACTAAATTTCAGTTTGTATACGCTTTTTGTTATTCTTGTACACCATCAACATTACAGAACTTTGATCTAATTTTCACCAAAACATACTCTATCAGCTAAAAATTCCTTTGCACCATTCTTCCAGATTCAATCACAGTCACCGAAATATTTGGATGTTCAATATTGCTCAAAGGATTCTGATCTTTATGAAAAAGCAATCACAATGTGGTAAAATGTGGCATCAACGTAATAACCTTCCTGACAGCCACAGTCTCTCTATTTTGAGGGTGGACCATGGTACAATACACAAGATGGACACACACATACTGACATTCAAATGACACGATTTGTCATCTTTTATTAAACATTTTATGACTTTATTTTACATAATGTTGTGATGAAGAAAGAGCGATGTGTCCAACGGAAGCTTTCCTTATTATTACACATGCACGAGCGATGTCAATGAGGTTGACACACAAAATAAGACTGAAGTGACAAGGGGCTTTTGCACAGGGAGGATTAGGTGTTGAAGTCTTTGCATTCAGCGAGGGAATATAAATGCAGGGCAAATAAATGAAAACAAAACTGCAGCTGGTACAAATGTCATATTCCTGATAACATGGATTGATGTATTTTTGAATCTTTACAGGTACTCGTCTTTTCCGTTGATTGCCTAAGTTCATGTTAATTATTTTCTCAGCCTAGAATAAGTTACTATAAGTCGGAATTCAATATGATTCTCGAAGCCCACTGCGACTATAATAACATGATGTCATTAATTTTGTGCAGGAATTATCATTACAGCTTGGAAGATCACAAGCCAGAATATCGTGAAAGCAATCATAAAATTGCTTAAATAAATGTTGTATTTTTGTTGTATTCAGTTTTTCATTAAAAACAGGTGGTCTGTCATTGGCTTGTACAGGGATTTTAACTGCTGAGACAGGATACTGGGTCTTCTTTTTTTACTGAAAAAGAGAAAAAAGAAATTAGCTGTGAATTTTACATCTTTCTGAAGAATAAGTGTATTTTGTGACCTTCTAAATGCACTGCCACCAATTTTCAAGCAGCAAATCCTTCCTGTTTTCATGTAACAATGAGACACAATCATTCCCCTGAATTTTTTTCTCCAAATATTAGACACGTAAGGGCTAATGTGCAGCGTCTTGGAAGCTGTTATCCAATTGGTTGGCTGAATCTTACCGTTATGATTGAAAAATACAAATAGACTCCCTAAGTTACTGTGAAGAGTGACAATCGACCAATCAGATATAACCTTCCGCGCATGCTGGACATCAGCAAAGGGACACACACTGAGAACTGGGATGTAAACAAGAAGTTATTGTGAATATATACTGGTACTTGGGAGTGGGCCCTGATCCAAGAACAATTACCCATATGATATTGGCAGATGTCGTCTTGCAGATGGACTGCCAAAACACATCCAAATCCTTATGCTTGAAAATCCTGCACTGCTAATACAAACTTAACACAGCTTCTTAGAAAGGATCTTATTTGCAGTCTGTTCTCTCACAACACATAGATTCAACAAATTTACTGTACTGTTTTTCTAACTGAGCCTTTAAAACTGTCTTGTATGTAGTTTTTCTGTCTACACATGCACTAACAGAGCATGTATAGAAAACGGTTAACGACAAAATAATCTTGCATCTTATAAATTGAAGTTGATTACAAAACAAATCAACCTACAATATGGGCAAGATGCTGTTTCAAGGGAATTTCTCTCTGTATCATAACGTAAGGCCAGAGTAAGTAAATTAGCACAGACTCTTTCAAAGGTTTTCTGGATAAAAACCCACATTTTTCTTGCAGAAATTTCCATCGTTGTCAGTATTCTGTTGCAAAACAAAGCTGTGACATTCCTTACTGCAGCCATTATTACAACTATTGAACCATGTGGTGAAGAAAAAGAGAATTCTTTAGAAGCATAGTTACAGGAATGAGCAGGCTAAGAAAACTGTCAAATAATGGCATATCATTTTTCTGAGTGTTTTTCATTCATTTACACCACTTGCTGTATCGGCATGCCATTTGAAATTTTGAGTGGATGAAAATCAGTGAATTCACTTACTCAGACCTTACTTCAATTTGACCATAACAAATTAATTTTGATGAGATGTTGCTAACTCAGAATTCTTGAAGGTTTTTTTGAATTCACCCAATACACACACACACAACATGGCTGTGTTTACCCACATAATATCCTGCTGGCTTTTAAAGGCCTGTGGCTGAACTTAAGCAAATATAATCCCTCTTTAAGGCCTAAAAACCCCTATTTATAGGGGTAGCTCTGGCAAGTTACCAGTTAGCCAGGCCTGGAAGGGTTAAATCTACCGAGTCACCCTGTCTGCAGCTGTGTGTGTTGGACCCATAGTCATACTACAGGACAGGTGCTATGCACACCATCTGCCAATATCCTTTGCACATATCCAAATTTTAAAATGGCAGCTGTACCGAAACTGGTGACCAAGGCTCAAGCAGGTTCATATGGACAAAGGGACGCAACCAAAGCTTTATTTGGCAAAGTTTCACAGTGTTTGGAAAGCTTAAAACCAGTAGACTATGAATATGGATCAAATGCTGAATTTGCTTCACAGTTGCTCGACATTCATCACAGATTTCTCAGAAAACTTTATCAACGCGCAACTGCTTACGACCCCTTCCTCTCAATGGAGCTGCTCACACTCCTTGTAAGAGGAGACAAAGACAAGCGCCCTCAGGTGACAGATCTTAACCCTTTGAGCGCTGTAATTTTTCCCGCCAAAATTTTAGTGCAACATTTTACCAATTTTTAGGAATCTTTCTGCAATCATTTTGATAATTTTGGACAAAATGGACATCACTTTTCATTACCTACATTTTTGTATCAAAATCCTGGCAAATATCTGTAAAAAAAATTTACTAGGTTATATTTTGTAAAGGTAACAAAAATTAACTTTGGCGCTCAAAGGATTAAGATCCACATAGAACCAAACTGGCATATTCACTTACCACTTTCTCTTCAACCACACCATCCTTGAGGAAGAAGAAAACAGGAGTGTTCTCATCTTCTCCCCAGTTTAAAAGGGCAACCAATCCTTCAGGATTTTCACTATCACCAGTGTAGAATTCATATTTTTTGAAGTTCTTTTTGTTTAAAATATCTTTAATAAAAGTCTGCATGCCTGCTGCAAAGATTGGGACTCTATCCGGGTTCTCCTCTTGAAGTTTGGCCTTCAGTCTAGGCAATGAAAGACGAAAAATTATGATTATCTATCACTTACATCTTAAAAGATCTACCGACATGGGTTAATAAGCCACTGTTTCTTGTCAACTAAGCATAGTGTAAATCTAGCTTTATAGTATTTCACCAAACAAAAAACAATATAGTATATCATCAAACAAAAAAAACCAACACAATGTACTTATTTGAGATGTGCTGATGAATATTGGCATTTGAGAAAGGGACAGTACTTGACAGAAAGTTTAAGGTCAGGGGTGTTGGGGGGATGTTTGATGGTCATGATGTGATCCCGTTTAATCACCATGCATGGACACACTCACAGGGAAATAGAAGCAATATTACCCTTTCAATTTGGCACTTTGAAATATTTATTTTAACCATTATCCTGCCAAGTTCACATTTCACCAGTAGTTAAACTTGGTTAAAGCCGGTAAGGCATAACTATGTCCAACAACAACTTGGAACACTTACAGGCCCTTGAAAACACAGATACTGTTAAAATGATTTTAACAAGTAAACCTGTTGTAACATACAATGCCAGGTAGGTGAAAATGTATATAGGTTTAGAAAAGTTACTGCTTGAACATGGGTCTGCAGACTGGAAAGTCATAGGCCTGGTAAGATAAGGGTTAATCGGCATATAATCTGTGCACGCAGTGTGATGGAATGAAAGATCCACTGCTCGTAGGTGCTCTCTAAGCAGGGGAGTGTAGAGAGCGCCCTCATGTGACGGACTCTCAGTCTGGCAGTGGAATAAATGAGTTGGCAAAAATATGGGGGGTAGCCAAAAATATGAAACACTTGCCTTTTTGCATAATCCTTGATGTAAGTTGTGTAAGATTCTCTGTTAAAGGAAGTTGTTTTCAATTTGTGAATGACAACGACGTTCAATCCTGACACTGTGCTAGGGTCTGCAGTCTCACCCTCATCACCACCTTCTGCAGAGGCATTGCCACCAATCATCGCATCTGATATGTTTGTAGTTTCTGACATGTGCTGCAAGAGAAAATTCATTGGATAAGTCCTGATGGCTTTAGGCAACATATTGTAAGAGAACTCTGCAAGCAAGTCTTTCTAGATTTCATTTATTCTATCAATATTCCTTCACAGAGTGTGGTATACATGAAATTCGGGAACAATGCCACACGCAGTGCACAAGTTGCTAGGCGGGTGCTCTGTGGCGCAATCATTGCTATTATATTGTTTCAACATGGATTTACGATTTTCTCAACGAGTTTTCTCTGTAGTTTGGACACCAAAAGGAGAAATACAGTTTGAAAATCAAGGTGGTTGTCACTGAATGGACATTCTCACCCCAAGACCCTCCCCTCTTGTTAACTTAGCAGGAATATCACATGCATTCTCAGCAAACTATCAACAAACATGAAGCAACAGAGGGTCACAGAAAAGCATAGAATGTGACTCAGAAAAACTTGAACTAATGTGTACATGTAATATATGATGTACTTTAACCCTTTTCCTGCCGAGCGCCCTTGTCCGTTATTCTCCCAAGTCAGTAGAAAACCGCCCATAATATGTGCCTGCAAAAGATTGGCTCTCCTGCATGTTATCCTGCCAGGCATTTTGGCAGAAATCGCCCATTTTCAGGGTAGTTTTAGCCGTACTTATACGTGTTAGACTTCGATAATTTCTACATGCCCGTAGACAGGGGAAGGAGCTCAAGGGTTGCTGCAGAAAAAAATTGAGGTCACCGGCTTTGTTTGCCCCTGGGAGTGCGTCATTTTATTGCCGTTTCATGTTTATTTTTTCGGAAATAAACTCCTTCAGTATTACGTACGTCCGCTAGGCACAAACGTCACCTCACTCGTCTGTTAGTCAGAGACCCTGAGGGTCGTGCTAGGGGTGCAGCAGCACCGTCAAACCTGTCCTGTTTCCCCAGGGTAGGGTCAATTGAATACGTACCTCCAACGACTTGGCAGTGTAGCACAAAAACTACGTTTTTGCCGTTGTATTAACGACATGGCTGAGCCATTGAAGCACAGCTTTACGTAGTTTTGCCAGCTCAGTTGGGAGTTGGCTTACGAGTGTTACCGTTCATTACTGACTTAATCGAGTGGTTCTCAGTCAGGTACGGGTTTGTACCGACATGGCTTGGGCTGCAGCTAACCAGTGATAACCAGTCACTACCCCAAGTCTTCAGTTCACTTTTGCGATGCACGGGTGCAACGCAATATGCTTCCATTGTTCTAGCCATCGACGTGTCCACATGCTGGCAGCCATATTGTACTGCTAGCTGGTTTGCATAACAAAAGCAGTCCCTGCTAAATGCAGACGGTATCCCGTACATGTAGCATATTGACCTCATGTGCCCTTTTGAATTCTCTGTACGCAAACAGCGTACGTAGTTACCAATGCATCGGCAAGAGGATACGTTTGCCTGCAAACCAGAGCCAGTACTTCGGACGGTGGAATAATAAAAAATCCAAAGCTACGTCCATTGAATGGCACGGCCAAGGCAGTGAAGGACGTTGCCTGGCTTGAACTTGCAGAGCTGAAGCCCAGCTTAGTACGTCGGACACCAGTTTGTAATGGTATTTCCGAGTCGTTCATATCCGTTCCATGGGAGGAACAAGTCGAGCCGTCCCGTCAAAAATACGTTCTCATTTTCAGTCACGCACAACTGAATAAGTGACTTTCGTCTCGCACCATCAGCATATCTGCCAAGTCGTTTGCAAGAGGTAGCCTTCTAGATTAGCATTGCCGAGTTGGTCAAGTTCGGCAGCAATCTGTATAGTGCCAGGCAGCAAAGTACGTCCAACTCCGCCAGAAAACGTCACCATGCTATCCTGCCAAGTCCGCTAAAAAGCGGTAAAAAAAAACCAGCCCCCCTCGGGTGTGGGGGACTGGCGGACAGGTTTCTGCACCTTTCCCTGTCCTTGGACTCCCTGTGAACCCATTTCGAGAGCAAACGCCCTTCCTTGCCCAAAACCTGTCCTCGAACGACCCCTAGCGTGAGCAAGGGTTTGCTACACGTAGTTCCGTCGACTAGGCAGGAAGGGGGTACCAAAAAGGAGCCCGATTTCCACCGCCTTAGGAGGATAACGGCCGTGGCTGCTCAGCTTCTAGCTACACCGAATTTCAAGCGGATTTTCACCGACTTGGCAGGAAAAGGGTTAAAGACAAAGGGATACAGTTGTCGAAACTGCGCTCAAAGGTTGTATGGGACCCATATGACCCATGTAAACACTGTATCCAAGGTACGATGGTACGATTTATGAAAGTGAACATCTGTCTGTCATAATCTACATCATATAATTTAAATGTTGCAGCTATGATGATGAGGTGCATCTAGATATCATGCACAAAATACATTGTTTGTAAACAAGAAACTTGCGCAGTTCCAACAACTGTTTCCCCTTAAAGTCAGGTTTGAGTAAAAAAATATGCATAAAAAGACTATTCTGGGATTGTGGGTTATTCTCTGATAGTACTGAGTGATGCGTTTTACAAAATTAGCATAAAATTTACATGTAATATTTTACTTGGCACCCTGATATAATCTCTCTTATAGCCTGAATCTGTCAAAATGTTTACCCAGCAGTTGATGTGTTTGAGGATTAAAATTGTTGCTCAGGACGACTTATCAGGTGTGGCTGGGTTTTTGCGAGCGGGTGATAAGTGATTAACTACTGAAAGAAAACTTGGAAGCGGGTGATAAATGATTAAGTACTGAAACAAAACCACAGAGGTGTAAATGGGAAAGACGACCTGAAATAATACACACGACCCAATACCTGCGTAGTGCAAACAAAGGTTAATTAACCGTATGCTCCCGACTGTCTCAACTACCTAAGCGCAGGAACCGCAACTGTAACGCCAAGCAGCCTTACTGTGTGTAGTGCAAACTAGTCGAAGAAGTTCAAGAAACCTCGCGATTTACACTACCGTCATAAGTACTTCCAGTACAAGGACGGGATATTATCATCAGATTCGGATGTAAATTTTGACCTAAACTTTGATTTTTCAGAGTTATGATATTGATGATATATGGGTTACAAAAGGATTTCTTGACTCATTGACTGTCAGAGACTCAATTGCATGTTAGCTGGACGGCTACAAGTACGGCTTGAAACACATTAGTATTTTGTTCGAAATTTATCCATCGGCCGTAGGCTCTATGATTTATTGATTATAAAGAATGAAGATAACTTGATAACCTCAAAAAAGTTGTTATTTTTCATGTGTAGATGTGTGAGTGGTTTATGCATGGTAAATTTTTCCCTAATTTGAAACGTGTCAATGTCATGGTGGTCTGATGGGCAAGTTACGTGGCCCGAAAACAAAACATTTAAAATCGTAAGCAGTGTTACACGAGTGATAAACGCAAGATGTGATAAGTCGATGTCATGGTGGTCTGATGGGGAAAATTAGGTTGCCTGAAAACAAAACATTTTAATCGTAAGCACTGTCTGACATGAGTGATAAACGCTAATCCTGGGTTTCTTGGATTCCGCGCTGTCTGACAGGAGTGATAAACGCTAATCCTGGGTTCCCTGTTAGCTCGACGGCTATAAGTAGGTTATCGCCCGCTTGAAACGTAAAACAACTCGGCTCCGCCTCGTTGTTTACGTTTCAAGCGGGCGATAACCTACACTTATAATTCTCATAAGAAACTAAATGATAAGCTAACAACAATGGTCACTCTCATAGACGTCTAACTTGAATTAACTTTTCATGCAAAATATATTTGCACCAGGTATACAGATATATAGGTATAACATACCTTTGCTGGAACTTCATAATATAGATCGTCCTTCAGCGTGATCTTTCCACAAGTGTCAGAAAACATCTCATCCCCTAATGACAGGTAGAAAATAAGAGTATGGAATGAGTGATACATGTGTAGATCTACGACACCTTCCTACTGGACCTTCCCTAGCTTTATCCCTTTCCCTCACCAAAACTGCCTGGGTGGCAAATTTCCAGGGTTAACTGTCCTGATCCCTTACAATCCATTAGGTTTCCCAGTAGTTTTCAATGGGGGCTCTCATCTGGCTGCCCCAACAAGATATTTTAACTGTAGCATTGTCCCTACCCTATTAAAAAGTCTGAACTGTCCTGATACTGGTACTTGTGCGCAGCCTATGTCTAAACTTCTCTAGAAACTTTGTGGAATGTAGAGGACGGGAGTTGTCCCACAGAATGGCACGAATGTCACTTAAAAACAACTTTCACGTAATTTGCAGAGTTAGTCGCAAGAAGATAAATTCTCTGCACATAATGAAAGCAGATTACGAATACCAGCCAAACTTCCTTGAACCTCAGTGTGTGGCACAAAGAATAGCGTTGCAGTTCGGATAAATCCATGTGCGGCTGGGAACATGTGCTACCATTCCTGGTGACTAAAAGTTACACTGCTTTTGCTGTTTCTGAGTATTCAAAGCTCGGATGTCCATTTTCTTTTTGACAACATCAGACCGCTCGATTCAGCCAGGGTCACTCTACAAAGAAACTCGGTTTGGTTGCGTGACCGTGGTTCGGCGATTGTCACTTCCGATCACAGGGCTACTTCACCCAAAAAGCGGGGCGGCGCGGTCACGTCTGAATCATACGATGTCTTTGCGACTCGAGAAAATTTAATGACGTACTGTATCGTATGGATTTGTTCGACATGAAAGATTTCCGCTTGATACTTGATAACTTTTACGCGCACACTAAGGTTTAAGGTGGCAAAATACAGCAACACACTGTCGATTCTCTAAGTGTCTGATTAGAAGACAAAAGGATGTAGTTTTTAAAATGATCCAACAGCCCATTGTCTAGACCAAAGTTAAATGAAAACGAACCGGAAGTGACGATCAATTGAGACCACTCATGCCAATAATAGTAACAGTTGCCGGTGAAATACCTATTTTTTCGGGCGATTGCTGCTGTATAGGCAAACGAAACTATAGAAAAGGCAAAGATGCAGTTGTTGACAATGGAAAAGATTCCCTGATAAATGTTCTTAGAATTTTAAGATACTAAATATAAAGAAAGATTGTAGGATACTGTACAACTCACCGGATTGGTCATTGCATGAATGACCAACATGCCGGCTGTGTTGTTTGGCACGATTATAGGCGGAAAAATGATTCCTGTGTCGAAACTGAAGACAAAATTGTGTGACTGGATAAGTGATCTCATCAAAACACCACTTACCGGTGAATACATCCTTATAGATGATCATCTTGACAGGATTGAAATGGATTTCACTCAGATGGTAGCAGGAAGCCAAAATGGCAGACACGAAAAGGGCTGGATATAGGAAATTTCGCAATACTCGAAATACCCGAAGATGACGTCATACATTTTCTACTGGGCGTGTGAGGGCGCATGTCGAAGCGACGCTGACTCCGCTAGCGCTGAACTCCGTCTCTTCAGCAGAAAAAGATGGGGTGTAGGAAGAGAGTACGAGACGAGAATGTTCCCTGTGTGAAGACAGTTTTTTAAAAATATTATTAAGTTTTGATGCCTCTTGTGCAACCTGAGGAGGACAATTACTAAAATGTTCTAATTTCAAATTGAATCATTTTTTTTTAGCTGCGCGTTGTCCTTTTGAAAGTGTTCAGTATTGTATTTTGTCCAATTTTTTAATGTACCATACCACACTCTCTGCTGGTGTGAGATGAATATTATAAAGATTGATTTATATATCAATCAGGTTAAAATTCGATGTAGAGATGGATCGGTCTTTGACGCTATCGTAATCACTAGTGAGGCGAGGACAAAAGGGAAACAGACTGTAATTACGAAAGCGTAAAAGACCGACCCATCTTAACATCGGATTTTAATCAGATAGGTCAATAGTTGTGCTAGTGGGTTTCTTCTGATGGATTTTCTGTCTTTTAAGTGCTGATTTTGACTTCGATGACTTTTCATTCCGCCACCATAAGCTGTGTATTGACACATGTACAGTTGCCATCTTTTATGCCCTTGGTGTGTTTTGAGTGAGAAAATTTCTGAAATATGTACTATTTTCTTAGTCACAGATAAAAGTACTGGGAGAGTATGAGAGGGAACATGTCCTTCCTCCCGTAAGGCGATTTTGAATATTTTTTTTCAAAATTGTGATACACCTAGGTGCAATCTGAGAATGGCAAGCGCCGAGTCTTTTTTTAAAGACGACAACAAAACTACAGTACTTGCTCGGGGAGGGTACCAGAGGAGTCCCCCTCTTGTATATATGGCAATTCTTAAACT
This sequence comes from Ptychodera flava, assembly GCF_041260155.1. Lineage (NCBI taxonomy): Eukaryota > Metazoa > Hemichordata > Enteropneusta > Ptychoderidae > Ptychodera > Ptychodera flava. The sequence goes on from NC_091946.1 coordinate 30,907,165, forward strand.
TTTAATACTGATGTGCTCAGGTGCAATGTGAGAACGAAAAGTGCTGAAATATCTGGGGTTTTTTTTACAAAGACAACAGAAACAAGAGTACTTACTGACATTTTCAAACAAATCACTGTTTTGGTGAATTGATTATGATACAGACATTAAAAACGAACAATAATGACTATTGATTTAAATTACTCTCTCAGTGAATCAAAAAAAAAATCAGCACAGATAAATTTACCAAACCACTGTTGCTCGAAGTCACCATTAAAATATCAAAAGTAACAGGATAATCGCAACTCTGACATTTTCAAACAAACCATCGTTTTTCAATATTCGATGACAAAATGTTAAATTATATTGACTCTGTTACTATAGACTGAATATAGTTCTTGGTGAGTATCACAAAGGGGAAAATGCAGTACTGATTATAATTAATAAAACTACCGTTTTTGGTGAATATCATAAGCACAGCAGTGGTAGCCAAGTTCAATGTTGAGTGACAATGAAAACACTTGTAAAGAAATCCCATTTTCTGTACCTTGCTCTGGTTTTAGTGCATACTGGTACACACATTAGTATATAATTCTGCTGTAATAAAGTCATTATAATAATGCAACAACTTTCCACACACTTTCTCAAAATCCAACGGTTGTAATGAAAATGATATTTACTACCATAACTGTAGAGGGCGCACCCTAACATCAAAGTGATCACTGACTACAAACCTCTGTGGGTCTGGTCACCACATTATGATACACAGATACTAAAATACAGCAAAATATAACCAAATAATAGGTAAAAAAATTGTAATACCTTCTTTCGAAAAAATAGGTGGCTACGTGCATTAAAAAAAAATTCCAGTTCTGGTCAGTCAGTCTGCTTTCCAAACATGAAGTTGACTGTTAATTTTCATTATTTATTGTATTGAGTTCCGGTTCTCTAAATGCTTGGGGAAGAGATAGGTTTGTATAAAACACACCATCTTGTGACTTACAATTTTTCCATTGCTGTTCTCTGCTCTACCGTAAAGAAGAAAAAGGTTGATGAAAAGGCCTCCAAGTGTGAAAGCCCATAGGGGACATGGTCATAAAACAAAAATGTGAGAAAATATCGTGAGATTTCAAGATAAGTATTTTTAGATCACAGAAAACTAACAAAAGGGCCTACAAATAAAACATCTAAATTATACATGTAGAAAACAAAATTATCTCGAGATCTCAATATGAAAACATTTAGATCACAGAAAACTATCAACATTGTCTTGAGATCTCGAGATAAAAATTTAGATTTACAGAAAACAAGATAATTTAGTTTTCTGTTATCCAAATTTTATCTCAAGATAATTTTGTTTGCTTTCTGTAATCTGAATTATTTTATCTTGAAATCTGGAGATTTTGTTTTCTGTATTCTAAAAAAATATCTTGAGGTCTCATGATACTTTTTAAATTTTGTTCTAAGAGCACGTACCCTATGGGCTTTAATGTTCAAGTGATGGGTGAATATCACGGCGATGAAACTCTCATCCAAGGATACAATTTGTGATCAATTTCCCCTGTCACTGCACACTCCCCTACCCTGGTGGAAAATTGAAGGATGCATTACTCATAATTTGCTCCAGCAAAACTTAACTCATTCTAATTCACAATCCAGAAAAACTGTCCAATACATTGGACTACAACTACTATATCACCATATGTTATAAATGTCATTAGACTCGGTACACATATGCGAATAAAACAATGATTTGAATGCTTTGCAAGTAGCGTTAAGGCAGTTAGTAGACCTATCACAAGATTCACCAATCAGTGATTCCAGCTGGAACTTACCTATTGCATTAACCTCACATATGTGCAGATGCCACACTTTCACACAAATCCTTGAAAACGGTGTATGGTTGTATACTGGTTCATCCAGGTCAAAGTGTTTCACATAAAAAGACACAATTATGCGTAAATAACTTGTTGATATGACTTTATGCTGCAAAATCACCGACTTGAACCAAGTTTAACACGTCATGTGTACATAAATGACATATGGTATACTTATCAACTTCAAACACAAAGCCGAGCTTAAAAGATGGGGTTTTTTTGCTCAAAATGTGTACATCTGTAAGATTTTGAATCTGATTTGGAATTTTGAACACAGTATGAAAGATAATTCCACATTTAACGTGATTCATAAATGCAGCTAAAGCTTTATTTTGTCAGACAAACTTTCAAGTACGGAAATATAATGCTTTCATTACTTTGATTATATTGTGAAATTCTCCTATTTATTTAATTGAACATTTCAAAAGATAGGTAAGTGATGGTTGTTTGTGGGAGAAAATACACCTCTATGAGAGTGTCATATGGCTTTGTGGATTCTCACGATGAATATATACTTCGCACAAGAATAGGGAAACAAGATGCAACTTTTGCCAACATAAAGAAAAGTACTTTTGAATAAAAACAAAGGAGAGGGAAAAAAGTAACTCTTACTTGACCTTTTTGTGATATCCTGAATACATGAAATACTTCTGTAAAGTCACTAAGTGAACAACATTATGTTGATTTATCACTTTAAAAGAGTTAAAAGTTACCCTTTTGCTGAATGCAATCTGGTAATTTTTTGAGCAAGTAAAGTTAAGGTTGTGCACAGTTGACCAGTATTTCAGCATTTTTCCAATATTCAGACAACACAAACAACTTTTCATATCAAACAAAATTCACAAAACAAAGTTGTGTCACTTTAAAGGCGCACGCACAAAAGTCTCTCTCAGTCTCAAAATGCGGCCAAACGCTCAACAATTGTACAATCCCCCCACCCCCTCCCAACGATGAACAAATTAGCCATCACTTCTTATCTTTGCATGCTTACTGATACCTGAACTTTAATTCAGAGTTGTAAGAGATAAATGGACTCCGGTACAATGAAAAATAAAATGAAGCAAAGGTTATCATTTTTTCCTCTAATACACATGTAAGGAAAGCAGAAAAAGCAGGTACATTCAATAAAAGCACAGAATCATCAATAAAGCCTTTCTTGGGAGAGATTTCTGAAACAAAAACTCCTAAAACATTTTCCATCACCTATACCTGTTTCTTTCCCTTTCTCTGCTTCTTTCCCTGTGTCTGTCACTCTCTCTGTCTCTCTGCCGCTCTCTATCTCTCCCCCTGTCTCTATCAATGTCTCTGCCTCTGTCCCTATCTGTATCTCTGTATTTGTCCCTATCAGCATCTCTGTATCTGTCCCTATCAGCGCCTCTATATCTATCCCTATCAGTGCCTCTATACCTATCACTACCAGTATCTCTACCTCTGTCTCTATCAGTGTTTCTGTGCCTCTCTCTATCACCTTCTCTATATCTGTCATGGTCTCTGTCACGCCTCTCATACTCTGTGTCCCTGTGTCTATCACTCTTTTTGTCTCTGCTGCTACCACTATGTTTGTCTCTGTCAGAGTAGCTTCCATAGGAATGTCCAACTCTCAAGTCCGACTCATCATCTTTGTACTTTGAATGTTTTGTTTTCCTTTCCATTTCTCTCTCCTCAACCTTTCTGCGTCGTCTCCTTTCATCATCACTGTCATGCCTCTCTCGATATTCCATCTCTTCTTCGTCACTGTCATATCTGCGATGATGTTTCTCAGCTTTATCGTATCCTGGATCCTTCTTCTCCTGTTTCACCTTGACAACGTCTTTCCTTCTCTCTTCTCTGTATCTGTCTGTGCCGACTTCTTTTTCCATAGCTTTCTTCTTGGACTTCTTCTGGGAATCTGATTCAAGATTAGACAAATAAAACAAATTCATTTCTGAAAATGAGACTCATTAGCAAAATTGACAGTTTTACAACCCTAATCCACACATGCAATAAGGCCAGAGCAAGTAAGGTGAGAGGTTCAAAATCATGCACAGAAAATTTCACACATGCAAGTTTTATCTTTACCTGTTTCCATGTACTAGAGTGCCAATTCACAAAACTTATTTTTCACCTCCAAGGTTTACACTCTGAAAGTATGCAGGCATTTTATGTACATTTTACAAAGTTTGTTAACAACGATATGTTGGCAGGAAAGCCATGCATGAAACTCCTATTACCAGTAAAATACACTGCATGTTCTTTTTATAGAAACCTCCAAAAAGCTATGCACGCGGGGCAGGAAACAAGGAATTTACTCACTTGGGCCTTAGTTTTGAGCATCGTGACCATGTTTTAATTATTGACCATGTTGACAGCTCCTTGGACATGCAGGTTTTTCAAAAGATGTAAGGTGACAGGCAGTAGCTATCCAACAAATTTGGCAAAAAATATTAATAGTTACCTTTCTTTAACTTTTTAACCCTGACTTCATAAACTTCTTCGTCAGATGATGACGCGGATGGTGATTGCGGAGGAGTCTTTGGGGCGCATCCTTCTTTTCTAACTGTCTTCGTCAAATCATCATCATTATCGTCTTCTTTGGGTTGTCTGTAATTCTCCACGTGGTCAACTCGTAGTATCCTACCAAGTAACTGATGATAAAACAAACAAGTCATCGTTGATGACACAGTCCCCACTTGTTAATAATGGGTACTTTGATTACATGTCCTCAGAGAGGATAGAGTCCTCTTCATTAATTAGGTCTGTGATAAAAATACTTTGATACAGATGGCGCTCAATGGCCAAGAATGAGTTCCATGGTGATGAAAACATAAAACCAATGTAGGCCACCATCCTAAAGTTCATAAAATGAGTCAACTAGGAATTAATCAACAGAATGTTGCAAAACATTTTTGCATACAATTCTAACACTTAACAGATTATCACTGGTACCATATTTCATAAAGTTTGATGCAGTATTTACAACACTATGAGATCAACATCTGTATCAAGTTTCATCACATTTGACGTTGTATTAATTTGTGGCTATATCACCCTAATTAGGAAAGTTCATTACTTATGCAATTACAAATTAATTAAAATGACACTGATAAATGTCTTTTTCAATGTTAAAGCAATGTGAGCTTAACATCGGTTAACATCTGTATAAAGTTTCATGAATTTGATGCAGTACATATTTCTTGACATATCCAGCCTACTTACGAAACTTCAATAATTGACATGTTACTGCTACATGACGTGAAACAAATTGACGAGCATATGTATGAAATAGGTCAATGTCAACTTTGAATGATACTGGTGGAAATATGTCTGAGTTATGGCTCTGTACATGAAAACATCGTAATAAAATGGCTGCCTAGCAACCATATTGGATCGTATCACATAAAAAAATCGACGTACATATGTATGACATAGGTCAATGTCCTTGTACCAACTTTGAATAAAATCAGTTGAGATATGCCTGAGTTATGCCTCTGTATATGAAAAAATCGTAACAAAATGACCACACAGCAGCCATATTGGATCGTATCACAAAACAAATTGACGTGCATATCTATGACATTAGTCAATGTCCTTGTACCAACTTTGAATAAAATCGGTTGAGATATGCCTGAGTTATGCCTCTGTATATGAAAAAATTGTAATAAAATGGCCACCTAGCGGCCATATTGGATTGTATCACAAAACAAATGGACGTGCATATCTATGAAATTGGTCAATGTCCTTGTAGCAATGTTGAATAAATTGGTTGAAACATGTCTGAGTTGTGGCTCTGTACATGAAAAAATCATAATAAAATGGCCGCCTGGCAGCCATATTGGATCGTATCACAAAGAAAATTGACGTGCATATCTATGACATTGGTCAATGTCTTTGTACCAACTTTGAATAAAATTGGTTGAAACATGTCTGAGTTATGGCTCTGTACATGAAAAAATCGTAATAAAATGGCCGCCTGGCGGCCATATTGGATCGTATCCCAAAACAAATCAACGTGCATCTGTATGACATATGAAGTAATCCTTGTACCAAGTTTGAATGAAATCGCTTCTTGCATCTCTGAGATATCTGTGTGAACGGACGGACGCACGCACACACGCACGCACGCACGCATGCACGGACGCACGCACGGACATGACCAAACCTATAAGTCCCCCCGGACGGTGTCCGTGGGGACTAAATACATTTGGAACATCAAAACTGAGGTCAATACATTTCAAAATAATCCCCTGATATAATAGAGGTTTCCACATATTGATATTATTATGGAAGTGCTGAACTGCTGACTGTCAAATGTTCTTTCCCTGAGAATGCTTGGTTGCAGAAACTTTGGGGTCTATGAGTGGTGTGTCTTTAAGAAACATGTTAAAAGGTGAATATCGAGTATTTTGACAAATGACACAGTCAAATCAGAATAATAACATGGGGCCCGGGGGCACCGACGTCCTTTGTGCCTCCTTACTGTTTATTATTTGCCATAAATGTGAAATTTGGCAAAAAGTCAAATTGTTTGGACATAATGAAAGTTAATATGAAAGTGAATCAAGAATAAGAGATGGAACTCAATAGGATCAACAATATCTAAAACAGGAAACGGTGAACTTATATGATACAGAGGGGAGAAAATTTAGCCACAAACTATTGTAATATAATGGACAATGGCTAATCTAAACCAAATTACTTAAACTGGATTGTTGGCATTGATTACACATGTATTTATTGTCCATCAAATAGAAAATAAATTTGGGCCATTGACTAAAAACATTTGCTTGTTACACTCACCACACTTGTACTTAGTATTTGGAGTGTACACCTATCTACAATACAGTGATAAAAAGTTTTGACTCTGAAGGTCAACAGTGCATCTTTAATGTATGAGACTAAATAAGCTTACCCCTCAAGTACGTATAGGCCAAAAACAATATTTAATTTTGAATTATGTAGTGCAGGGAAGGACATAGAATATGGTGAAAAGCAAACTAAATATAAAAACTGAATATACAATTATATGGAAATGTTGTTTTACAGTCATGAGTATCTAGTGTGTGCCGAGAGACAAATATTAAAATTGGACAGTATCATCCTGACCAGAGTTTGTCTGAGTGGTTGTTTCCTTCTGATTTTCTGACACGGTGATAGGTACAAAATATTATGTTATTCACCATAGTTATGCAACATAGCTTGCATTTTGTTCACAGTAGAACTGAGTTTTACATGCAAGATAACTTTCTCATAAACTGTAAATTCTGGCTTGTGGCAGCTCAAACATCGCAATACTACATTTTTTGATATGATATGGAGTGACCTGCACACATATGCAATATGCAGTGACAGTCGATATATTCATAGTAAGAGTCTACACTACATTCAAGCATAGTGATGTTGACACTACAATGCATGCCAGTGCACGATTTCAAAGTAGCCAGGAGGAAATTCTAATGGTCTTTTAGTGGAAATATAGGTATTAAACGACAGTGAAACAAACAACATTAGTTATCGTGACCTTGCTAAAGTGCAATCTCGGATCATGTATGATCTGATGATCATGCCAAATTACCATGTCGGATTATGCCGTGATTCTGAAGTGCGCGTAAATCGGTCAACAAAAGCAGACATAGACTCTCGCCAGTCGCTTGTACTGCTTGGTCTCGCGTAGCTTTCGGTACCGTATTTATACAAGCTCGTGCCTTCGGCACTCGACCTTGCGCCTTCGGCGCTCGATCGCCTACGTTGGATTACTACCGCAAGTGACTCCGGATCCGGTCAAAAGAAGGCACGAGGACTGTCGACAGTCGAAAGCACACACTGTCTTCAACAATGATGTCAAAATCAATGCACAACTGTCGAAATTACCCAAAATAAGCAACAGAAAACTTAAGTTATCGCTGTGTCGAAAGGACAGTACATCAACATAAAACGACGCTAGTTTGTTATGACATGGAGGTAGAAGGACAGAGCGAATTCCCTCGCTCTCACCCAGCTATTACTAACGGGCCGCCGGTGGGATTGCCTCGCTAAAGCAATGGATTCGCCGGTAACGAAGGAGCGTTTCGTGCCAAAAAAATACATGACAGCAACAAAAATACAATCACTGTGAACTTCATATTTACAAAATATCATCAAATAAACGCTAAAAGCTTCAAAACGTCAAAATTCGCACAAGACCGAGAAACAAGACAGCGTCGGTTTGATTTTTCAAAAAGCTAACTTGTTATATGCGCATGCGCATATTAAGGGGGAGACCCATTTGATTTCAGGGGGGTATGCAGGAAGTGGGTATGGGAACTTTTTTTGTCAGAGAGACAGCATTTTTAAATTTCAACTGTCACACCTGCATCAATTTTTTTTATCAAATGGAGTAGCAGTGCAATTTTTCAAATTTAAGCCAGTGTTTCACATATCACAGGATGGTTTTATATATTCATTTTACATTCCAACGAATGAAAACAAAATGGAAAGTCTAGTATATATACAACTTTAAATTATAGAACACTTTTTTGGCAAATCAACAGTGATCAGTACTATACCTGCTTTTCTTTATAACAGTCAATTCCTTTTAAGTTCTCAGGGGAGATGTTATCTTTTGTGGTCAGAGAAACAAGGCTCACACATTGTACTTCATTATATTTGTTGTTCCTCAATTTTTCTTTGACAACTTGTAATCTTTCTAACATATTTATGTTGAGAGAATAATATATTGGTTTTTACACTAGTTTATTGACTCCTGTCTTGTGTTTTAAATTTTCACAATGTACAGAAGTCAAATAGTCCCATCTAGATATTGCCTGTACCATTGAGATATTCAAGTTGCAACAGAAATCCTGAAACATGATTTCTTGGGTCAGAAAAGGGAAGGAAAACATCGAGTGCACTGAGATGTAAAATAGTCAATGCTTATATCATAAGTGCTGGGAAAAAAAATACATGAGAATTGCTTGTGGTAAAAACATTTGTGCTGCCTATGGCAGCATGCTAGCAAAGAATACATGAGAATGAAGTTTCCAAAATTTTGCTCATTTCAACTGCATAATGACAATTCCTTTTTTATTTCTGTCTGTTATGAGAATTTTTTTTCTCAAGCCATTATAGGCTTATTTTTTTCTTTTATTTCACCTGGTGACAATTTTTTTTCCTCAAAATCCTCCATACCCCCCCCCAGAAATCAAGTGGTTCTCCCTTAAGTGAGTCCCTGACCTATGCGGGCCAGTAGAACTGATATGCCTGCCGGTACCATCATTCTTCAGTCGATCAAACGCGCCTTTCGTACCAATAATACACGACAGCCGCAAAAGTGCATCACTGTCAACTTCATAACTATAGAACATATTGAAAGACACAGTGAAACGTTCAAAAAGTAAAAACTGTGCCGAGACCGAGAAACAAGATGGCGTCCGATTCGATTCTTCAACTCAGATTTTGTCCTAGAGTTGTGCGCATGCGCAGACGGTAGCTTTAACGAAAGCGAGTCAAACTCAAGTAAATATAAAATAAAAATGGATAAAAATATTGTTTAAAAATAATACAAGGCATGTATCACCAAATTTTGAACATTTCTGACGGCATTTCAACTATACGAACACCCGTGCCAAATATCACAATAATCAAATCAGTGCTTTTGAGGAAAAATTGAAAATAGTGGTTTTCACAAAAAAGCTAAAAAAGTGACTTTAAAATGATTCAATCAAAAAAAGAAAAAAGACCGTTTGAGATACATGCCAAAGTGACCACCAGACCAAATTTCAGAAAAAGTTACTCAAGCGTTTCTGAGATACCTGCGTCTACAGCTTACGGCCCACTGTATGCAACAACAGAGGCCGCGTCATCACATTAGTACTTTGGGCCAAAGGCCCAAAGGACTAATATACAGTTCTTCAGTTTTATTTGAAACAAGGTCTCGACTAAAGTTCAACACCAACAAGGTCATGATATCCCTTCAAAAGTAGCACAAACAATTTTGCCACCATGCAAATGAAAACACTGTATAATTCCAAAGCTTGGAAAAAATAGAGGGGTGGTCATTTTACACACCAATGCATGATTTGCACATTGTCTTGTTGTGAAAATATATTTTTTTGTATGATTATTAACACAAGAACAGATTGCTCCAAAAAAAACAGAGGGGTGGCCCACCCCTAAAATCCTCTTGTGGAGAGCTCTGTAATAAGCAATGTGATGGGTTGAAAAGAGCTATGTGAAATACTTGAGACAAAAACAAAATACTGTCGCTGTCTTACCTTAATTCCGTTGAAGTTATCAACAGCAAGTACTGTACTCCGCTGATCTTCATAACAAATAAAACAAAAGCCTTTCTGCTTTCCTGTTTTTTTATCTCTCACCAAGTTGATGTTAACAATCTCACCATATCTGCGAAAATAATCAAACATAAAGTTATCCTTAGACGTATGTAGTGATCCTAAGATGAATGTATATATCCATAGTAACCCTATCTAACTCATCAATGATGGACAATCAGTATACAGCTAAATCAATCTCTCCCTTGGCTGAAAAACTACGGCTGAACATATAAACTGATAATTGTAAATCTGCATGATAAAAGACACACTCTGTATTTAAAGGTATACAGTCACCTGTAATCTAAATATGCCCATATATGGTTAAAGGGGCGTTCCTTTGTATTCAAAATGCCCATGTGAGGGCGCTGTTTTAAAAAGCAGCCACCCGCTTAAAAATCTGTAATTGGTTAGATTTTCTCTTTCTATGGTAACTGTGGCAAAATTCTCTTTCCATGGTAACTGTGGCAAAATTGGAACATGTGACAGTATACCTTTAATCAACTTATAGTAATGCATGTCTTTCTTTTTATTGCCTTCAGCACATTACGACACGGCTCACATTGTTGTCACAATTATAGAGTAAATATAAACAATGCTGACATTCAAAAGTTATGATATTTTGAGTATACTGTGTTTTGTGCATACAATGACAAGCACTTGTGATAAACATTCTGTTTTCTCCAAGAGAGCAACATTTCAAAAACTTGCATATTTATAAGATATGTTTGTCACAAATGAATGACAACATAAAGCAGGACCTACTGGGAAAACACACAGAGAATATCTCCTTCAGAGAGGTCATAGGGCAGACCGCCGATGAAGATCCAGGCACTGTCTTTGTACTGTTTATGCCATGACTTCGATGGATCCACTCCAAGCTGTGTCTCATTCAATTTGTTGATGTTTTTCACATTAGTCAGAGGACTATATGGCACAAAAGGAGAGAGGAAGAGAAATAGTAATTCTGGAGATTTGGCGTGGGATAGCTTCACACTTCAAACTGTGAATGACAAAGAAAACTCTTTGTGCTACGGGGAAGGGGTTTATACGTATTTAGATTGTGTGCAAATTTTTACAAACTATGATATTATGTAATTGTTAAAACATGTGCACTTGTTTATTGATGTGATGTTAAATCTTACTGTTAAGATTTTTTTAATGATTGTTGTTTAGAAACCTGTCAGCATTTTCAACTTCACTCAATCAATTTATCATGTTTGGGGAACTTCTGATCACCATTTGAAATTTTTGAATTTTTTTATTTTTGGCAGTTCTGAGGAAAGACCAGTGCAAATGTGATAGCGAAACAGTGTGCATATGTGCAATTGTATTCCTTTGAGTTATAGTGTGGTGAAAGCGTCCAGCTATAACAATGCTGTCTCCCTACACATTTGTAAGGTGGAATTACATCATGTCAGTTTCTCAGAATGCATTCACATTCAAGACTGTTCACAGGTGATGAAATCTTTGTGGGCATCAGTGGGTTATTTTCAGCTTTACTGGCTGGTGACAATTTTGGGGTGACGTGGAGTTAATTCAGGGGCAAAATGGTTTTGGGGCAAGTGACTCTTGGGGCAAAGAGGTGCTTATATGAGTGTGTTGTAGTTGTGAGGTGGTTTGGGTTCAAACTGTTATGGGACAAGGTGGTGGTGTTGTGTGCCTTGGTTTTGGTGAAGCTGTGGGTCGGTAAATGGTCAACCGGACCCCAGTCAACTGGACCCCTTACCCAAGTCAACTGGACCCTAAAATGTTTTGTCTTATTTTTGCCAAAGCACCTTAGCCCTAATCAATTTCACTCTAATGGTGTATTTTTGAGGTTATGATCCACTAGCAGTGACATTCTGGGACGTACAAATGAACGCAAATCAAAAACCAACCCCATAAACTCTTGATTTCATTGCACAGGCAAACAGCATCATGTAAACATGAAAATTTGGTGAAAGTTGTGTTAGTGAATCTTAAAATACTCTGGCAAGCTACATGTAGCACCACAGTTACATCATGGAGCTAGAGTAGGCTAATACAGGGGATAATTAACTATGAATGTGGGCCCATACACAAATTACAAGAAACAGAATAACTCTCAACACAAGTGAGTATTAATCATAAATGATTTGAACAGATATCATGTTTAGAAGGTAAAGTTGTTCGGGATACAGTTTGGGTAGAGTAACCGTGTTCAGGGTGTAGGGTCAAGTTGACTTAGGGTCGAGTTGACTTGGGGTCGAGTTGACTGGGGGCCAGTCGGTTTGGGGTCCGGTTGTCCAGAACCCGTGTAGAGAACACTGCAAATCCCCCAATTTTTTCACGGAGAGTTGGACATTTTCCCCCTTATGTGAGAAACCTGGAGAAAATGCTGTTTTACCACAGCCACTTGAGTTCCAATTCAATCAAAATGGTGCATTGGTATACTTGGCACCCTGATATAATCTCTCTTATTCTCATAAGAAACTGAATGATAAGCTGACAATGTATTATGTTATATTATATACATATTATATATAATTACAATGTTTAGAAGGTAAAGTTGCTCGGGATACAGTTTGGGTAGAGTAACCGTGTTCAGGTTGTAGGGTCGAGTTGACTGGGGTCCAGTTGGTTTGGGGTCCAGTTGTCCAGAAACTGCTGTGGATCCATAGCTGTGGTGTTTTCAGACGGGATTTCTGCCTTTTATGGGCTGGTTTTGACTTGAACGTTTTGGTGAGGTTAAAAACGTGAAAGTAAAAACCAGCCCATAAAAGGCAGAAATCCCATCCGAAAACACAACAGCTATAGATTCACAGCTATAGTTTTGGTGCAAAGTGTCTGCCAGTCGACATCACATACTATAGGTATCAAGCTATGTAAATAATACCATATCTTTGCATATAGACTGTGTAAAAATGCCATGACACGAAAATGCTACACTTCCACGACAAAAAATAACATGTTTTCAGATGTAGAACTCTATACCATGTAGGGAACGTACAATCATTGAAAGATTTCCTTAGGGCCCGGCCCAAACCTCCTTTCTTGGCAGCATTTTCCAATATTTGTATGGATAATGATAATCGTAATTCCAACCTAAACCATGCTAAAACTAACCCTCACCTAAGCCCCTTCACTTTTGTTTTTATCAGCGTGCTTTAGTCAAATTTCAAGCATGCTCGTCTTCATCAGTTCGGCTGCGGTAATAATAACCATTTAAACAAATTTCACAAGTCGTTCGTAATCTCTGCCACATAATATCCTCGATATCCTCGACGCTGGGAAAGCACACGCGAAACGTTCAGCACCCGTGACCTTTGACAGGTGCGCTACGTTGCATGTGGTCACGCTAAACCATCTCGTACTTTTTGCGTCAAATCTCCGATTTTTTCTGACGTGTTTGGTGTTCCAAGTGTATCTGGACTTGTTTGAATGTTCACTGGTTCGTGTGGGCCTCCAACAAAGTCGTACTTTTAAATATTTGGGGAGATATTCTGTCATTTTCTGGTCCGGACAGCCCTGTAGTGAACGGACGTCTACTACGACAATCCAGTGACGTCATTCAGCTGCAGAGATTCTTTTGTGAAGGTTAGTTGAGTTACGTAATCAGCTACCAAGATGACACTCAAATGTCAGGACTGTAGCATTGTCTCAACAAAGGTGGCCCTGTGTCAGGGTGACTTGCTACTGTGCCAAAAATGTAAAACTAAACGATTCGGCAACTCAACAGGAGTTAATGATATGAATGCTGACAGAGAAAAGAACACATCATGCTATGAGGACGATAATTGCAGTGCATCGTCATCATCACCAGAGGTGACTGTAATTTCTGCTAACCCAGCTGTAATTATCAACGAAGTCTTGTGTTCATGGTGAATAAAATGATGTGATGCCGAATGATATCCTGTTGAAAGTCTGTGCAGACTTCTATGATGATCTCCAAATTGAAAATGCCAAAAAGGAACTTTTTGACTTGTGTGCTACAACAACGACTTCACGATTCAAGCGAAGACAAGGGCAGAATAAAAAGACAAAAATATTCAAGACATGCTAACTCTCCTGCAAGAAGTTGAGCCCAGCTTGTTACCTACGTTTACAGCACACAACTTAGGAAACCTGCCTCCATTGACTCAAAACCATGTTGACATTTCAGTTATCATCCAACAACTGTCTTCAGTCAAATCAGATATAGCCTCTCTTAAAGAGTCAACCAAATTATCTACCGATCTTCATGCAGAACTAAAGTCAGAAATTTGCTCCATCCGTCAAGCACAAGATAAATTTACATCGGGCATTTTAACACGCCAAGGTGAGAATCTGGATGAAACTAGTATTTCACGTGTTGATGAAGATGAAACTCAAGTTATGAAATTATATGGTGACTGCTCTTCACATACCTCGCCTGTGAAGAAACCATCTGTAAACACTTTGAATGAGAAAACCACGAATGCAAACATGGCAGAAAAAATTACCAACCAGTAGACAAAATAAAAAACCTGTCCCCAATGAGAACAAAGAAAGAAAAGGGACATCTAGCCTCCGTGATTTGCCGAAAACTAAATCATTCGTAGATGTTGTGAAGAGTACGTGTCTAACACAAAGTGCATCAGGGAAAGCGACTCGTTTACCCTAGTAACCAAGAAAAAACAGTCATCACGTAAAACTGTAATCGGAACATCTGTCAGGCCTAATGTTCTCTCTCAGGAGTGGATCATTCAGATCAGACCAACATCTTTATCAGTCGATTGTCTCCTGATACTACTCCTGATCAAGTCACTGCATATGTGAAATCGACACTTAACATTGATGTCGAATGTAAAGCTCTCGACACCAAGTACAGCTCCTACGCATCCTTCCATATAACTGCCAGAGGGGCCTCATACAAAGATCTTGTTTGTCCTGAAAAATGGCCTCGTGGAGTGCTGGTAAGAAAATACTTCCAAAATCGCCATAACAAAAATAATTATGGTGAGGATAGCTACTTTTAATTGCCGTTCGATTAAAAGTTCTGTTGCTGAAGTGCGAAAATTGTGTGAAAACGTGGATATATGCTTACTTCAGGAACATTGGCTGTATAATGATGATCTTACATTACTCTCTACAATTCATAACGATTTCCACGCATTTGGGGTGTCAGCAATGGACTGCAATAATGATATCACTTCAGGTAGACCGTACGGTGGAACTGCGATATTGTGGCGTAAATCATACTCTCAATTTGTATCAGTGAAAACGTACGGGGATCCCAGGATTATTGGTGTGGAATTGTCAACTGAAGCGGGACCATGTCTTATACTCTGTGTTTATTTGCCTACTGACTGCAGTGATCATTTTGAAGATTTTTGTGAATATCTGGGTAAAATTGATTCCATCATCCTAGATGCACAAACTCCGTATGTTCTTGTCGCAGGGGATCTGAATGCAGACCCTAGTAGAAGATTTGGACAAGAACTAGATGCCTTTTGTAATCAGAATAATTACGTCATTGCAGATTTTATTCATCTTGGCGCAAATTTGCATAATTTTACGTATATCAGTGACGTACACGGGTCTACCTCCTGGCTAGATCACTGCGTTTGTACTGAAGCAGCTTTCAAGAAAATTAACAATATGTCCATCCTCAATGACTATTTTTCCTCAGATCACCTGCCTTTGACCTTTAATTGCTCTTTCAAAGTCACAAGCGTCAATGATACAATTGACAGATCTAAGGAGTCCTGGACTGGTATTAACTGGTCATCAGTAAATGGTGACTGCATTAACGAATACTTAGATCGTACTGAGTTTTACTTACTAAACTTAACAGTGCCTATTGATGCTATTAATTGCAAAAACTGTGACTGTAAAAGTGAAAATCATGAACATTTAATTAATTCTTATTATGATAATATCTGTGACGCCCTAGGCAGAGCAAGCAGTGATGTTTTCACAGGTAAGAAAAACACTCGTTGTCATCCTGTACCCGGATGGAATGATTCAGTCAAGGAGGCACACATTGAAGCTCGGCAAGCTTATGCTGCATGGAATAATAACTCTAGGCCACGCTTTGGACCTGTCTTTGATTATATGCGTAAATGTCGTGCGAAATTTAAGTATGCCCTTAGACAATGTCGGAAAGAAGAAGAACGAAATCGTGCCAATGGAATGGCTCGCTCTCTCCTTGAAATGATAACAGACAATTCTGGCTGCTGTAGCTGATTTAAATAACAAAAGAGTGCCGCTACCTACAAACGTCAACAATGTGACAGGTGATCAGAAAATTGCTGACATGTGGGGTACCCACTTCAAACAACTCTTGAACTCAGTTGACAATACCAAACACAAATGTGATATTATGAATTCAATTAAGTCGGTGGCCTACTCTGATTCGTTAATCATAAATGTAGATGAAATGGAAAAGATTTTCTCCCGTCTTCCGGTTGGGAAGTCTCCAGGTGCTGATGGCCTTAGTGCCGAGCATTTCAAATTTGCCAGTAAAAGATTACAGGTGCATCTTGCACTATGTTTCTCTGCTTTACTTGTTCATGGCCATGTTCCAGCTAATCTTGCGAAAGTGATACTTGTTCCTGTAATTAAAGACAAGACCGCCGATCTTTCAAATAAGAACAATTACCGCCCTATAGCATTAACTTGTATGTCTTCTAAGATACTCGAGTACATTCTTCTTAACAGGTGTGAAACCAAGTTACACACAACTGACAATCAATTTGGATTTAAAAAGGCGCATGGAACTGACATGTGTATCTTTCTATTGAAAGAAACTATCAGATATTACAGACAGAATGGTAGCTCTGTGTTTGTTTGCTTTCTCGATGCAGAAAAGGCGTTCGATCGAGTCAATCATTGGACCCTTCTCAAGAAATTGATTGACAGGTCTATCCACACGTATATCATCCGCCTTTTAACAAATTGGTTCTCTTGTCAAAAATTTTGTATTCGTTGGTCAAATTCACTGTCACAATCGTTTAATGTAGGTAATGGAGTTCGCCAAGGTGGAATACTTTCACCATTTCTTTTTAATGTTTATGTTGATGCTTTAAATGTAAAACTTTCTAATGCTGGAGTGGGTTGCGAAGTTGGAGGAGTTATGCTGAATAATCTTTCTTACGCTGATGACATGTGTGTTGCTGCCCCGTCAGTTAAAGGACTTCGTAGACTTATTCAAATTTGTGAAAATTACGCTTCTGACCATGATATGAGGTATAACTCTCGCAAATCAAATGTATTCATTTTAAATCGTCAAACAATCTTTCTGTAATTCCATCAATTGAGTTGTGTAACGTTTCAATTGAATTTGTCTCTTGGTTACTTATTTGGGCCATGTCTTCACACGTGACCTTCGTGATGACACTGATATCTTAAGGCAACGTAGAGCACTGTGTGGCAGAGCTAATATGATTCTTAGAAAATTTTACCATTGCTCTGTTGAGGTGAAATCTCGTCTTTTTAATGCATTCTGTAATACATTTATGGTAATCATCTGTGGTGCGATTTTAATGTTGGTGTTATACGAAGTATTACTGTTTGTCATAATAATGCTCTACGGAGACTTTTTGGTTTTTCAAGATACGCTAGTGCCTCAAAAGTTTTTGCTGATAATTCAATGAATTGCTTGTCTGTTTTACGAAGACGGGCTGCTCATAATTTTAGAGTCCGTTTGCAAAATAGTACTAATGTTTTGATTAACAGCCTTGTTGCATGTGACAGGCGGTTTTATGGACTACAAGCCCATTGGATTAATATTTTATATTAAGTGGTTTTTTTGTTGTTGTCTTGTCATTTTTTCTTTTATGTTTTTATATGGACGTTTTTTATGTCTGAATTAAAGATTAAATAAATAAATAAATAAATAATGCTAAAATCTCTCGCCGGTCAAACAGTGCGAGTTAAAGAGTTCAAACAGCCTAGTTTGATCGTTCGATGATTTGATAAATGTAAACTTACTTCATTATCTGCAAGATACAGCGACATGAACACAAATAGTTGACGATATCCTCGACGCTGGGAAAGCACACGCGAAACGTTCAGCACCCGTGACCTTTGACGCCATTGACACAATTCTGCTGTTTAAGAGACTGTATGTTCGTATAAAAATAATGTATTCTCTCTTGTTCAATATGCATAAACCGACAAATTAAAGTATATCACAAATGTAAAAATATAATTTTTCAAATATTTATGATTTTCTAACTAGTCCTTTGGTAGACTGGAAGACAATAAATGACATTTACTGTTCACGATTCGTCAGTCAATTCATTTCGGTCGGAAGCGGGCGCTGTGTACTTGCAAACGGAAAAATGAAATGCCACACAGTCATCGTGGATGGGCTTGGAAGCCCTCTAAGAGGAACGTTTTTTTCATGTAATGCCAATATTTGCTGTTCTTTTTATCAAGGTGCTTTTCTTCAGATGACATGACAGAAATGAATAAGGAAAGAAATGTAAAAACAGCAAAAAGTTCACTTGGAACTATAGGCAAACACCATCTGTTTCAGAGTGCTGGAAAGGTTGGAAAGAAAACAGAGGCATCCTTTACTATATGAGTATTCAAGATATTTTCAGATGGAAATGTAGCAGAAGCACAACAAATGAATAATGCTACTTAAAGTTTCAAATTGAAACACCGGTTACATGTAAAACAACAGCAAAAGTGTTATTTAAAATATTAATCAAATCAGGAATTAATGAAATCAAATATAATGAATTCAGATGTTATGAAAACGTGACCAAAGAGTGCGCCGAAAATGAAAGACGTTATGAAAATAAAGAGGCCAAAAGGCGCGCTGACATTGATAGATATTATCAAAACGCTGTTCCCAAAGATCACGCCGAAAATTAAAATTGCATGGAAAGGGGCGCCTGGAGGGCGCGCCGAAAATTTAAGTAAAGACTTAAAGTAACTGTCAGTGCATTATTTTTTACTTCATATCTGCTGGCAATTTTTTCTTTATTTTCTCATCCTTAGCTGGGCATTTTTCAAAAGCAACCTCTCGGAATCTTTCTTCTATTCCCTCTCACATTAGCACGCCGGACATAGTCCAGCTAACCAACGCCTGTGGTTACGGAACATATTTTCGAACTTTAAAACCTTAAGAATAACAAACAATTTCTGGGTCAGACTAAATATGAAGGACATTGAAGGACTATCTGGATACAGAAAAGATGAGAACAGCAAAATGGGTTGAGAACCAGCATTTTCATGACACAATATGGTGAAGGACAATGATATCAGTGCATTATAAAGTGAAGGACAGTATTATCACCACACAGTGAGGTGAAGGATAGTATTTTCAGTACATAATGGGATGAAGGACAATTTTCACTTCATAATAGGGTGAAGGACAATGCTATCAGAACAGAATATGGTGAAGGATAGCATTATAACCACACAGTTGGGTGAAGGACAGTACTTTCATAACAAAATGAGGTGAAGGGTAGAATTTTCACTACATGACTTGGCGGAGGACAATACTATAAGAGAAGAATATTATGAAGGGCAGTATTATCACTGCAGAACATGGGATGAAGGACAATGCTATCAGAACAGAATATGGTGAAGGATAGCATTATCACCACACAGTTGAGTGAAGGACAGTACTTTCATACAAATGAGGTGAAGGGTAGAATTTTCACACATAACTGGGCGGAGGACAATGCTATAAGAGAAGAATATGATGAAGGGCAGTATTATCACTGCATAATATGAGATGAAAGGCAATTTTCACTTCATAATTGAGCGAAGGACAATGCTATCAGAGCAGAATATGGTGAAGGACAATATTTTCACCGCAGAATGGGATGAAGGTAGTATTTTCATTACAGAATGGGATGAGGGACATAATTTCAAAACAGAATAGGGTGATAATACTGTCCTACATCTCACCCTGCACTGATGTTGTCCTTCGCCTGTTACGTACAGGATATGCTATGTTAGGTTTTCTGTTCATCCTTCATTGTCCTTCGCGTTCCTCCTCTGTCCTTTTAGTTTTTGCTCAATTTCTCACAATGTCTCCACTGCTTTTGAGGACTTGAAATACTCTTCTTCGTAGCACCCCAATCAAACCAGTCGCAATCAAAAGGTTACCACGATTTTACTAGGAATACGTTGAAAGTCGCCACTGACATTTTCGAAGACTAAGAAGTTAAAGCGTTCGGTACGCTTGGCAAGACCACTTAAGAGTAAAATATGACTTGTTACGAGCTTAAGTTGGTTTTAATACGATTATTTTGAAATTTTCTGTATTGAAAAGAAGATTATGAATAATTTCGACCGTTACTTGCCGCTTTTCAAAGATCGGGATTAAAAATTAAGTTTAGGGTATTGTTTTTAATTAAAATGCACATGGTCTTTACACTAAATTAGAAAACTTTGTTCATTTTAGTTCTTCTTCAGGTTGAACGGGTCTCGGAAGACCGTTTGTGGCATTTGGCACTTTCCAATGAGAAGTATTCTCCAGGGGGTAAGAGGCTTTGTTATTATTTTGAGCACTGTTATAGCAACCGTCACACTAGACCTCCTTTCCTAGTCCCCGTTGACGTCATACTCATGTATGTACTTCTCCCACCACCACATCACCGTTTTCTTTCCGAAAGCAACCTGTGGCAGTTTCCACGCGGTGTTGCAGACGAGCGCTGAAAACGCTGTTTGACAAGAACACAGTGTGTTTGTCCTCCTCGCCATACTCATCTGCTCACTTTGGTAAGGGCGGGTTCAGCGAGGAATACACTAACAGGTAAATATCCCATATCGTTTGACACAAAATTACTAACCCTTTCACGCATTGGCGTTCCTCGTTTATTACTTTACGAATCGCGACTCATTGGAAATTCACGGATCAGTGGTTTGTATCCATAGTTACACGAATGTACAATTTTGTTGTCATCATCTTGATTAATTTGCTTTCATAAATGACGCACCGCCAGATATGTCTTTTCATCCGTGACAACAGTGTGTCCTCTGAAAATTGTGATAACGTTTGGGTCCATTTTGTTAACCAGTCAAATTAATGGTATTAAATTCCCCTGGTGCAGTATTTCTCCATCACTTTGTGTTATTATAAGATACAAAATAATATACCAAAACTATCCGAACACGGCGATTCCTTAAAAATGACCAGGTGCGGGATGGCTTTTAAGTGATCCATTCAACAGGTTGCAGTCTCCTTATCATTAGAGGGTATGTGACTCCAATTTCTTCTCTTCATTTCACACTTTGCGATAACTCGTAAGTACTGTATTCAAAGTCTTCGGACAGGAACTTCATCAATTGCCAAACGGCGGTCTGCTTAATAAGCGTGACATGACGACAACAAATTCATTGTCAAAGTGAATACATAGCAGAATGATCTGTTGCTTTGAAATTGCAAAAAACAGGCGTTACACATCTTCATTACTGAATTTGTCTGTGATAATTTATTGTATTTTTCGTGTCGCTCGCTCTACTCCATCTAAACATTTAGATACCTTGTCGACTGCGAACGCAGGATGAACGTTCCCAGCAAATTCTGACCAGTGAGACATCAAATTTAAACACGTATACTTAATTTTATGCTTCATAATCAAAAAACTTTCACATGATTAAAATGCTATTGACACAGGCAAGAAGTTATCAGAATAGCTACCATTCACCGATGGGAAGATTTCTTCACAATTTAAATCAATTGTATCGCTTAAAGGTGTGTTTTGGTAATCATTCGAATTCATAAACTTGTTTCAAAATGCAAGAACAAGAACTCGTTTTGCTAAGAACGCAAAATGTCCAGGACTTATTATGGGATATGCAAATACGTATAAGACATCACAGAACACAGTCTACACAGCTAAAACACATTTGCCCCTGTGACAGGCCCTGTGCAGACCACGACACAACCCTTTTGGTACAGGTCTGTGTCAGCAAAGTCGTCCTATTGATTTGACAGGGGCTGATGTACAGGTATGTGGCCTGTGCTGTGATGACATAGATGTATACAGTGCTGTAGACACTGTGATGTGACAGGCTCTGAGATTTCTGCCTGTCGCATCACTGTATTTACATGACTGTACACAACATTGTGAATACAGACCTGTAACAGGATTAATATTTTTTTAATGCGCACACAATTATTATCATTTCTGTCGTCAACATTGGCCCATTTTTCTGACAATATACACCCCTGAAATCTGCCAAATTTTCAGACCCTGTAACAGGCCCTGTAAATTCAACACTGACACACCACTGTTTGTACACCAGTATTTCAGTCATGTGGTCACGACACTGGATAAACACACAAATTACATCACTGCGTACATTCCCTTAATACTAGGCCTGATATAGACCTGTTCATACACCCCTGACATCTGACCAATTTTACAGGTCCTGTAACAAAGGTTGTTTATCAGGGACTGTTACAGGTACTGATCAGACCCTGTTACAGGCATGTACTCAGATATGTTTTCTTGCTGTGTAGGGGCCAGATTTACAAGGCTTTTAATTGAGGTAATCTTTCGAAATTCGATTCACACCACGATGACATATAACTTGGTTTTTAGCTGAGCAAAGCAACTTCGTTTCGAAATCACATGATTTGATCGTCGTTGGCTTATCAACTAGGAGATTTGCCGTCATAGTATGTAATCCTGTGGTTACTTTGAACATTTTGCTAACCACGGGTACCATTACTTGGATATTCGGATTCATATTAGTGTGGATGCTCACTTCAAATTTTTTCAGATCATTATAGTCTATTATGATATTGATATATTTACTGCAATTCTTTTTCCGTGATCTGGTAAAAAAGTTCCGAATAAACATCGTTTTTCTTACGACTTTTGAAAGTTTCTCCACATCGTTATTTCAGATTGTTCAAATCTGGACAAAATTTGCATATATCTAAATTTTGGGATTAACGCCCATTTTCAGCCGAATTAATCAGAAACCGTTATTAACGTTCACCTGATTGCTTTTGCTCTGAGTTTTGTTGGTTCCACGAGATAAACTTCTTCTTCGGGATGACCTTGTTCAGCATTGTTCATGCGGTCATGAAAATATATGTATTAATTTGTATTTCGGAAGATTTTTATGGTGATTCTTATAGAAGATCTGATAGCTTTTAATTTAACGTGGACAGAATATATCAAAAATACTGTTCAAATTATCTTTCTGTTAGATTTATAGCGTCTGTGGGCCGATTAAGTATGGTGTTAATGAAACTTAATACTTGATATTGGAATGCGTTTCTAGTTTGCTGCGAATTGTTGCTCAGTTGTTGTTTTCTCAGAGATCACAACACGGCTGTATTGGCTGCATGCTTTGTTGATTGTCCAATTGCTTGTACTAGTTTGTCACCACAGACATCTTTGTGTCAGAAACCGGAGCCAAAAATCTTACTTACACATACAAGTACGAGTAAGAATAAATGAAATCGTGGAAACCTTCCCCTTAAGTGATTTACGTTTTCTGATGATAATCTTATCACGTTGAATGTTGAAAGACGAGTTCAAAGTAATTAGCCAGCGACTCAATATTTTCCAAAGTAATTTGGTTGTTCGTGACTTGATTAAAAAGGACAATATCGATAAATCAACTATGGATATGAATACTAAACGTTTAAAATATATCTTTTAAGAAGCGTAGGGCGGAAATATTTATTTTGGAAAACGTTTTAGACAATGAGTTTCATAGTTTGTAATCACTCGAGTCTGTTCAGACAAATATTTATTTTCAAGGCAATACCAATTTTGTCTTGTCATTTCACTTTATCAAGATGGAACTGAAAACGCTAAAATACTTTGACTTTAATGTTTGTGAATGTACTGTGAGATGCGGATTTTGAAAGTTATATTTGATGGAAACAGTAGAAGGCCGCTTTAGCGAACAATGACGCATAAAATGACGTGAAATTTTTACGGAAGTGATCAAGCACATCGGGCAAAACTGCAAAAATTAGACAAAACGATGCGATAAAATACAACAAATCTATCGTCATATTCTATTTATCAAGAAAGTTCCTACACCGACACATGCCGAAGTCAGATACAAAACTTGACATATTTTTTCATCCATGAATATTTTATGAACTTTAGAGGTCAGTTTAAATAGCAATATTACATGGCAGTCATTGTCATGACAGTGTATACATGACGAATGACAATCCCGAGAGGAATGAAATTTATGGTTTTAATATTGTACTGTATTGTGCATTGTGCAGTACAACAATGCGGACCAACCCGATGAACACGGAGAAAATGTTCCAAATATTTTGTCATTTACTAGACAATACAACGGTAGAAGGCAACCATACAAATTTAGTTGATATTTGTTGAAAACAAGATTGCGAAATACGTACGCATTCCGTTTTATTATCCACCGCTATTCGGGAACCCCTAAATGACGTCACATTGGTTTTACTCATATGACCTTACGTATGACGGGCTGACAAAGCAATGGCATATTGAACTGAGCTGAAGAATTGAAACAATTTTATAGAACCAAAAGTTTCTTTCCATGCTGTATACATTATTGAGCTATGGAAGAGAATCAGATGAAATATATCATTTCAAATAGAGCGAACAGCACTCTCGTCTGCCATCAGATTTTTGTCTGTCTGTCTGATCTGTCTGTCTGTCTGTCTGTCTGTCTGTCTGTCTGTCTGTCTGTCTGTCTGTCTGTCTGTATGTATGTATGTATGTATGTATGTATGTATGTATGTATGTATGTATGTATGTATGTATGTATGTATGTATGTATGTATGTATGTATGTCTGTCTGTGTTGTCTGTCTGTCTGTCTGAGCTGTCTGTCTGTCTGTCTGTCTGTCTGTCTGTCTGTATGTATGTATGTATGTATGTATGTATGTATGTATGTATGTATGTATGTATGTATGTATGTATGTATGTATGTATGTATGTATGTATGTATGTATGTATGTATGTATGTATGTATATATGTATATATGTATGTATGTATAAATATTTCGCTCAAAGTTTCTTCAGAAAAACTTTAAACCGTTCACTGTCGAAACAAAGAACAAGTATCAGGCGTCATCGTGCAAAATTTGGTACTAAGGAAGCAAATTCTCAATATTTACTGGCACTTGAAATTCAAAACGTCTGTCATACATGTGTAGGCTAAGGGAGAAATTAAATTATCGATATTTTTGTAAAAGTAAGTCAATGAAAACTTTATTTACTCAAGTAGCTCAAAAATGAGCCACCATGAGTGGTGGACCAAAAAAGCATACTTTTAAGATTCCGAATATCTGTTCCCGACTCGAGGTTAAGACTTAAACATTTGTTCAAACTTTCCACGATGAAACCCTCAACCGTTCCCTTACCAAATCAAGAATAAAAATTTGGGTCACCGTGAAAAGTTTGGGACTGGAGAAACAAATTACCCAACATTTACCGATATTAGAAATTAAAAAGGGCCGCCATTCCTGTGTTAACTCGATTGGGAAAAATAAGATTTTCGATTTTTCAAAAGACTATGACGATAATTTTTTCTTACTCCAAGAGCTTCAAAACGAGCCCCCACAAGCGGTAGACCACAAAAGAATTTGAAAAGAATAGCGCTTTTTACGGTTATAGGTTTGTTACTAAATATAGCTGTACGCGCGCGACATCGAACAACGCTGCTTGAAATGCAGAAAAAAAATTATCAATATTACACGCATGGCTGTTTTTGCAGCTTGTAATCTGAGTCGTGAACGTGTTTTTTAGTATTCATTGTTACACTAGCAGTCGCCCACTGGGATGTATTTTCGTCCATTCTTGCATGCGTAATTTTCAAAAGCGTAATATAAAAATGCGGACAAATATTTATTTTTGCATATTAATGAGAGAACAGTGACGTAGACTGTGGACAGCCCTATTTAAAACCCGAATATCTGTCCCCGAGGCGCATTCTAAAGGACCGTTCAGTTTTTACGGCCTGGGGGCCGGCAAAATCTTGTCGCCGATGTTCAAAAAAATATAGACCCCCCTGCATTTTTCGTGAAAAAAGATGACCCCCCCTTTGTCAGACGAGAAAATTTGATGACCCCCCCCCCCCCCCCCGAAAAGTAACCAAAATCCATATGTCAAATTTACCCGCACGGTTTGGATTTGAACTCAGGTACGCGGCGCACTTTATTCGTGTAGCAGAGATGCCGGTGCACAAACTTCTCAGCCACGTCCATTGAAACGTCTGTTAATTAGGACGACTGTAAGGCAATTTTTAACTTCATGTCCGTAGACAACTTATGTCCATGGACATTGTATAAAGTCAACTTAATTGTAGTGGGCCACCAAAGGTGGCCCGCCGGTAAAAAGGGACGATCATGGCCATTGCATAAAGTAAACTTTACTGGACAGGGCCGCTGAAGGTGTCCGGCCGTTAAGATGGTCATGGGGTATTACATAAAGTCAATTTATTGAAGTGGGCCGCCAGAGGCGGCTCGCCGGTGAAGAGGGTTGATCATGGCCATTGCATTTGAACTCCGGTTGTAGGTATCATGGCCATTGCATGAAGTAAACCTAATTGGAGTGGGCCGCAAAAGGGTCATGGGTAATACATAAAGTATATTTATTGTAGTGGGCCGCCAAAGGCGGCCCGCCGGTAAAGAGGGTCGATCATGGCCATGGCATAAAGTGAACTTTATTGTAGGTATTAATTTGAAAATGTGGTGACCCCCCCTTTCCTACCAGTGAAATAGCGACGACCCCCCCCCCCTTCGCGGATTCCAAATTACGATGACCCCCCTGGATTTTGCCGGGCCCCCCCCCGGCCGTAAAAACTGAACGGTCCCTAACCTTAAAAGGGTAAACAGTCTTGACACTGTTGTTTCGTAAAACACACTAGAGGAAATGTTTCTTCTCTTCCGTGTTCAAGATTTCGCAAAGACTATCTCAACAACCTCCAACATTTGACCACTTGCAGCGTTCAACCGGTCAGCTATGACGACATCGCCTAATGTCACAGAAGACAAGATTAATACCGGGGCATATTTTTTGCGACGAGCCATTAATTTTTATGACCTAGGAACATGAAACTCCATCGACGCGTCAAGGGCAAATCGGTCCGTGTTGGCGTCTCAATTACTTACAAAACATGTTACAGTTGACAAAACTCTTGACACACACTAAACAACATTAGGAGCCGTCGATAATAAAAGCTGACGCATGACAAACGTAATTGTTTCGTTTAGGGGGGAGGGGGTAAAAGCTCATTTCGTTTTGTGTGCGTCAAAATCGCATGAGGATATTTTTGTCTATTGTTTTCGAAGTGCGAGTTTGCAGCGAGAACGCAATACTACCTTCTCGTTCATCGAGAACAGAATGACACAAAATATGGAAACGGAAAAGACAACGAAAAGACATAAATTTAAAAAAAAAAAACTTGTACGCTTTTTCAATTTGAAACATTTCCCTATGTGCAAAATACATTAAAATGTTCTGTGTCTTAAAAAGTGAAACGCGTAAAGTGGAGGTTTATTAATTAATGTGCACTTCCGGTATTTTAACGGGCGTGCGGATCTGAGAGGTGCGTGTGGGTTTGTCAGAAACGGCATCATAATACGAAATTGATTTCGCATAAGGGACTGGACATAAATTACAGGGGCGGTGGGCCGGTGTTTTTTGGGGTGGGTCGCCATTTTCGCGCAAGCATTTTTGAAGGGTCATAAAATTTTGTGCAAGCCTATGGGGGAGGGTCACCTTAATTTTTTCATGCATCAAAGCTGAAATTGCATGTGTACATATTGAAGAATATGGAATACTGAAAAAGAAAAAATGCCTCCTGGCACTTTCATTTTCTGCCATTACCATTTACGACGCGCACTTCGGGCGCAAATTTCAGGTATTATAAACAATGTATTGATGATCCAAGCAGCCACATTGATTTAAGTTGTCATGATTTCTACTTATTCAACTCCTCTATTGTGCATAACTATCCCCTATAATGACTCTTTCAATAACAATTTGGGAGATCACTTATTTGATATCATTCTCCCATTGACAATACATTGGGTATAGGTCGGTGTCAAACGTTCATGTCGCTGTATGTACATTTTTTATTTTTTTGAGGACATTAACAGAATACAAACTATTCAGAATAGTGCATAGTGTCATCAATAACAACTGGAAGCTTCAGGTCGAACAACTTTTGAATAATAATTTAGGATCAGATAACCTATGAGTTATTTGTAGTTCCCTCATAGCCTACAATGTACAGTGAATCAACATTTTGGTGAAATTCCAAAATCAAATTTCTTGCAATACCATTAACTTGAAACCACTCTAGTCTAATGATGAATATTAATACTAATAATTAGGTGTACATAAATGCACAGGTTTACCTAGTTTTGTATTGGAAAAAAATTATTCATAGTTTCATCATAGACTGCCATGTATAGTGAATGGACATTTCAGTGAAATTCCAAAATCAAATTTCTTTCACAACCATTGACTTGAAACCACTCTACTCTAATCATGAACATTGATACCAATAATTGAGTGTACATAAATGCACAGATTTTCCTATTTTTGTATTGGAAAAAAATTATTCATAGGGTTTCATCATAGACTGCCATGTATAATGAATCAACATTTTGGTGAAATTCCCAAATCAAAGCTCTTGCACAACCATTGACTTGAAAGCATTCTAGTCTAATCATGAACATTAATACCAATAATCAAGTGTACATTAATGCACTGAGTTACCTAGTTTTGTTTTGGAAAAAAATTATTCATAGGGTTTCATCATAGACTGCCATGTATAGTGAATCAACATTTTGGTGAAATTTCAAAATCAAATTTCTTGCACACACATGGACTTGTAACCACTCTAGTCTAATCAAGAACATAAATATCAATAATCAAGCATACATAAATACACAGATTTGCAAAGTTTTGTATTTAAAAAAAATTATTCATAGTTTTGTCATAGACTACAATGTATAGTGGATCAACATTTTATGTGAAATTCCAAAAACAAAGTAATTATACACAGATGCACATGTTAACACCCTCTTCCAATCAAGCACAATTATGTCAATTATTCAGGGTCCATATATGCACAAATAGTGCATATTTTTAATTCTGAAAAAAATTTTGTACAGTTTTGTCATAGACTCCCATGTATAGTGGATCAACATTTTATGCGAAATTCCAAAAACAAAGTTATTGTACACAGATGCACGTGTTACCACCCTCTTCTAATCAAGCACAATTATGTCAATTATTCAGGGTCCATATATGCACAAATAGTGCAAATTTTTAATTCTGAAATTTTTTTTTACAGTTTTGTCATAGGCTCCCATGTATAGTTTTGTCATAGACTCCCATGTATAGTGGATCAACATTTTGAGCAAAATTCCAAAATCAAATATCTTGTTCACATGTGCACTTGTAAACAACCCATGCTAATCAAGTATATCTATATCAGTTATTAAACATCTATATATGAACAGATATTGCTAGTTTTATACTGGAAAATACACGTTTGTAGTTTTCTTATAGTCGACTACCATGTATAGTGAATCAACATTATCGATGAAATCTAAAAATTACATTTTTTGTACAGGCATGCACTTTTTACCTGCCACTTCAAGCAAAGTACATTTACATGAATTATCACACACATATGATTTGATATTTTTTGGACAACGCGTTATATCGGCCACATTTTGCCTTCCTTTCGGGAGGGCGACTTAAAAAGTATAGCAAGTCAGAAGGGGGTCTTGAACACATTGCGGGTTTGTTGGGGGGGGGGTATTGAGTAACAGGGGAGGGTCACTTATTTTCATGCACGGATAAGGGGGAGGGTCACTAATTTTTGTGCATGAACTTTTGAAGGGTCACTATTTTTGACGCAGCGGTGTTTCGAAAAACACCGGCCCACCCCCCTGTAATTTATGTCCAGTCCCTAAGAACTTTCGTTTTGAGGGGGGAGGGAGGGCTTTCAAGTAAAACGAAGGAATTCCTTTTCTTGTGCGTCAGCTTTTATTATCGACGGCCCCTTAGCATAGTGCAAAAGTGCCTGTATAATTGCAACTTTTTTATCCTTGTAGCTAGATTGACATAGGAAAGATTATTTCATGTAGGGAATATCAGAGCATTCACAAATTATACTTTTTCTCATTACATATTTTACATTTTCTTGCATTCAGAATTTGGTAAAGATTTGTCACCACAATATCTATTTATTTTTTAAGACATTGCAGTATTTATATTGTATTTTTTACCTGTCTGGTTAATATACAGTGCGTTTCAAATAATTTCATATTGTCCATGTTTTAAAATGATCATTATTCTCTGATCTAAGAAGAGATGTGGAAATGACCAATCTGGTCGTATCTGGTTTATCTATCCGTTTTATCTGATCCAGAAATGGACAGAGCCTATACAAACTGTACCCATTATCTGTAAATTCATTTGCCAGTGTTTCACTCATGGGAAATGTGCATCGGTTTGTGTTGTGCATTCCATTTACTCGCACACGACACAGAGCAGTCAGTAACTTTAAGAGTATATCCTTCTGTCCTGGATCCTGTTGAACAAACAATCATCATCTGTATGAACTGTCCATTCAGTTCTGTCTTCATATGTTATAAGCAGTGTACCTGCCGGTACACGACTGTCTTAATCTTCCAAATTGGTGCAAATAAATTAATATTTCACGCTCACTATACATTAGCGTCCTTGGACGTGATTAATCAAGCTGAACAATATTTACCCAGTAACTTACTTTTCTCATGAATACTAGTGCGTACCACCGTCATGTTCTATTGTATTTCAACCAGTCGTAATATTGAGCTGTTATTACCGTTTTAATTTATTCATGGCGTGGGTTTGAAACAAAAGAATTGTAGCGTGCCACACACGGGCAAGTGATAATTTGTACTTTGTATCTTTTCTATAGTGTCGGTAGAAATCAAAGTATATATTGTTTATGTTATTAATGTGTTAATAATTTTACATTGGTGATAAACAAATGTAATATTTCTGTCATCGTACTACACGTCTATGAAGTCCTATATCTGCTGTGGAATCTTAATCGATGTTCAAAATTTGTTTTGCATAATATTGCACACAACATGAACAGCAGTGCGAGCTCACAGCGTTGCCTTTGCCGCCTGTGAACGGAATAATCGTATAGATTGCATGCAAGCTACACTGCAACAATGTGAATTTGGCATAGATTCTGAATATCATTTAGGATTGAAGTTAGGTATTTATGTAAGTATACTGTGATGACATACATATTATATTTTACCACAATTATTCACATGATAAATTCATTAACAACATAAATTCATTAATAACATAAAAATTTCAACCTTAGATCATAGACAATTAGTTATGCCTAATGACTCCTTGTTCCAGTATGACTCTATCTCGTAACACCATCCCGGTTTTAAAGACCACATTCAACCAGATTATATTATTTCAAGAGCTAAAACGCGACACAAAGGGTTTGGTGCGAGCTACCATCGCCTTTGCCAGCTTTGTCGTAAATTAGTACACTGACAGTCCAAACACTTGAAAAGAAATTATATCATAGCTTTGTAAATACCAGCGCATTTTGTGACGTCATCCGGCTAGATTATTACTGATAATGTATCCGATGATCTAGTACTGTGGCCAAAGATGTCTTATACATCTACAAATGAACTGGTATCGCTATAACTATACAATAACAGCAATAATGTACCCCCTCCCGGCCCCGGCTCCCGGCCCATATTGGACTCAAGAAACTTGCCACTCCATAATGTACTCGGCTTAAAAAACAGGTGAAATGGAAAGAGAAGATCTCGTAAAAGACTCGTATAATGTAGTAATATCGGATTAGGAATTTTTGAAATATGTTTGGCTTCCGAAGTAATGTCGTCATAAAAGAGTGCCTCCAAGTACTTTTTTCCTTTCGCAGTATGTTCTCTTCCCCGAAAGTTGGCATGAATATAAAGATGACAATCCAATGTCGTCTAAATTTTAAGTTCTTTTGTGGTCGTTCCTGTCGAAAACAACGGTTATAACGTACAATTTTTAATGCTTTGGTCAAAAATTTTCTTCGTGTTTGCTTTGTGAGGACGTTAACGTTGTAAAAGTAAAACCGTTCGATGACATTGTGAACGACAAGTAAATACAGACAGACAGACAGACAGACAGACAGACAGACAGACAGACATACATACATACATACATACATACATACATACATACATACATACATACATACATACATACATACATACATACATACATGATGGCAGACGTGAGTGCTGTTCGCTCTGTTTGAAATTAAACCCACGATACCGTATATTTCATCTGATTCTCTTCCATAGCTCAATAATGTATACAAAATAGAAAGAAACTTTTGTTTCTATGAAATTGTTGCAATGCTTCACCTCATTTAAAATGTCATTGCTTTATTATTCAGCCATATAATTGATAATGAATCAAAAAGTATTCTAAGTACAATATAATTATTACTCAAGTTTAATGCATCTTTCATCTTTCTGATGTTTGCGAGATGTATCCGAACTTAAGTGCATGTAATATATATTGATACTTTGTACAAAAAGTAATAATGTTTATAACGCTCTGCTTTGTCATTGAGCACTGTAATTTCCCGCGAGGATGTCTGTGTACAGAGAGAGAGAGAGAGAGAGAGAGAGAGAGAGAGAGAGAGAGAGAGAGAGAGAGAGAGAGAGAGAGAGAGAGAGAGGGGGACAGACGGAGTTTCATAGTGTGCTGGATTGAGAAAGTAATATTACATCCTCATTATATCATTTATGGTTCTACTATTATTTTGTCATATGATCCTTTTGTCTGAAACATCTTATTATATCACGTGCTACTCTCTAAATAAGTACTTCTGTTTATGTTGTCATGGAGCTCAGTCATCCACACCATATAAGGTAACCGTGTCGGAACGCTACCCTTGATGACACAGTGGACATGTTAGACGAGCTGGATTACTGTTCACATTCATTTTATGAGTAAATGTAGCTTCTCCTTAAAAAACAAATTAATTTGAAGTGGTCCCTTCGGTGCACACTTGTAATTACTCAATTATACGTCATTTTCACAAGTGATGCAGTTTTATATCTAAGGCGTATCATATCAACGACATTAATACCATATAGTATAGGTGTGTGAGTAATTTAAACCATCAATTTACACAATTTTGACATCCTTATCTCATCCGTCACTGAATTCCAAATAGCAATGACAAAAATGTGCACGTGCAGCTCCCTTCTTTCCACACAAAACAACAACTTATTACACTTTCTACGTGGTGGCATGAGAAGGCGACCGTAGTCTCGGTGTGTTAAAAAACCCCAACTTTTTAAGTCCACGATAAAGCGAAAAAAAATATCGAAAATTTGACTTTATCGCACATGCGCCGTACCTATTCATATCACGAGACACGACGACATTGCTTGTTAACCCTGCGTTACCATTTTCCTTTGACATGATAAATAATGCATTTCTGAATGTTTTCAATCAAATTAATTATAGATGACTCACTTCTGATAACGAAAAAAACGCCTGTGAATAGAAAACACCCTCATTGTTTGTCAGTGAATAGCTTCGTTGTGAAAAGTGCAATGACACACTTCCTAATAATGAGGAATGTCCTCTGTATGAAAGCATTTTAAGCAATTTACAGTGGTTTGCTTTGACAGACACACACTGTCGGGTGCAAACACTGACAGCCCACTGCACTGTCCAAGTCTTATCACTCGCTTTCAGGTGTAGTTGTTTTGACAACATCTGACCTGCTGCAAGACAATATTTCAACTTTGGCAGAGTTGATTTCTCTGTGGTCGACTGGAATTATTGCTCAGCTGATAATTACACAGTGTTGGCAACACCTCAATTTAGACAATATGTCTACTTCGCATAATACCAATACTTCAAAGCAAACCACTGTATGACAATACAAACTGTGATAACACTGGAGAAGATTTGAGTATTGTAGGAAACAAAGTCGTTTTTTGCTTTTGTGGAAAGAAAGTCTGCGATACACCTTGAAAACAAACCTTAAAACATAAACTGTATAGCTTGCCGGGATACAATTAAACTTAAATGTATATCTTTCATACATTCGTCCTAAGTTTACGCCTTGTTAAAGCCGAGCAAATTTTAAATTCGTAAATGTCTATGGTCTGCCGATTGTAGAGGCGTTGAACCCAGCACAATACTTACGCGTCCAACACTTTGCATGTTAATGGGATATAATAGCATAAAAACAGAATAGCATCTTTGTTGAACTTTATATTAGAAGATATAATAACGTCACTCCTAGGTTACCTGAAATGTAATAAAAATTTCATGAGTACACTTCTGAAAGGAGAAATGAAGACTCAACCATGAGGGCGCAATTTCCAGAATATCGGGAGGAAATTACGACTTCGATGTCTCTAAAATTGATGGTTTCTCAGCGAAAACAAACCGGGACTCAACCGGAACAATGTATTTGTCTTGGACAATAAAATAAATAAATGTAGTTGAACTGAAAAAAAAACCCAGAAACGTAGTTGAATTGCTTGCTGCTAATAATCTTTTGTTTTAAATCATGAGTATCTTTTGCACGTAGTTTGTTTTGTACAACCACTAACCAGTGTTGCAAAATGACCCCATTGTTATTGTTACATTGTTTATTAACCTTGAATGATACTGATTTTTTACTTGTTTTGATGTCTAATTCCTTTCAAATCTCCTATCCATTTCCGTTTTTTGGTCTGCATTCATCGGGAATATTTTGCTCCGCATTTGCTTCAGTCTTGTATGCCTCTTCGGCATCCGATGGAGAAGACTGCGGTCTTCTTAATATTACACAGTTGACCTCAGAGTACAACCTATCCCTTCAAAACCGATTGCTATTAAAGATCAACATAGCCACGCTCTCAATCTCTCAATTAATTATAGGGATAAATGAAATGTGCCATGGGATAAAAAACAAAACAGATATTCAGGTCGAAATTACCAGAAGCAGATGAGAGAAAAGACACGTTTTGGGTGCAGGCGTTCTTCAGTGTGTGAGGAAAGATGAGATACGACTGACTAGTATGTTTTCTGGGTCTGTAGCTTCAAAATGCCAGAATCCATGTGATGAGGAATCGCATAAGAAAGCACCTCAGTGGTATTTCAAATCGCACAAAATTCTACGACAGAAGACGGCGTTTCTTTTTGTTTACCAAACTTGTCATGAATCACATTTGTACACAGGTACTTGTTTAGCAAAGTCAGTTTCTTTTCTTTCACTATAACAGAGCATGCAATAAATCATGACTATATCATACTTTTCTCAATCCTAAGAAGTCTTAAATTTTTCATATAAAGTTATGCTTTGCTAGGAAATTTAAAGAAACCTGCGTTCAAAAATGTAAAAGGAAAAGAAAGTTGATTCATCACGTCTGCATTGTTTGGTTCTGCGGAAGATGTTGGAGTAACGGTGATTATACATTCGCAATACAGTCATGTATGTGTATCTTTACCACAGTTTCTATCGCCAATTAATTTGCAATAGGACTGACTTTACAAATGTTTCTTCGAATTTCAATGTAATATCATTGTCCCTCAGTGGACTATCTGAAAGGGTACAACTTTTTTCCTCATCCATTTCAACATGATAATATTGTATATTGCATGATTCCTCTGAGACTGTCTTAAGGGGTACGAGTTTCTTCCTCATCCACTTCATTGTACCGTTTTCTAAGTATAGACATGTTTCCGCGTGTTACTCAAATATCTGTGTTTCAATACCTCCTTACCACCATGATGGTATTGCGTCAACAACCGTATTGGTATATTTCATATGTCCCCAAATTGGACACGCATGGCGTGGCTACATTTCCAATCATTCACTGAACAAAGATAACAA